>NC_092400.1:25942205-26267205 GCF_030028105.1 Mobula birostris
TAAGAGCTCACTGTGTGAATAGTGTACAAACCCATAATGATTAAAATGTAATAGGACACAATATAAAGGATGTAATAATGGGTAGGAGGCCTCCGTCAGTTAGAGTCGACCTTGGATATTGCTTGCCAGCCGTCTAGGTACGCTAACCTGGGCAGTACAATATGGAGAGCAAGCTGTTGCCCATGTAGCAACCTCCCCCTCTCTAAGCAAAGGAACGGCAGAGATCGATACAGTTTGGCACTCGTAGCGTCACAGAAGTTGCCAGTCAACTTTGAGCTCAACATAGTGCTACCTTAGGGTCTCCAGCTCTAGATTTCTCCCACATGGTTCACTCCCAAAGCCTTCCCTGTGAGTGGGTATAGTGGGCAGCAGAGGTTTGAGATCAGAGTTTTCCTTCTCCTAGATAGCTGACAAGCTCCATCTGCCCAAAGTGACTGGTTTTAAGGCACCAGTAATCTGCCTTTGCCTGTTCTCCTGTCCACTGGACTCAGTAGCTAACCCACACTTGAAGGTCAGAAGCTGGACTTGGTTGTCAGAGGCCATTTGAGCCACACACATTGGGAGCATTTGATAAATAGTGCGATCTTATCTCCATCACCACACTTTACTGTAACAACCTTAAGGAACCAAGAAATAATGGGGACTTGTCAAAAAAGATATACCCAAAAGCTTTGGATAGTTTTACATAGAGGCAAGTAGAATCAGATATGTGAAGGTACCCTGGATGAGGAATTCTAGATGAAGAGTTGGAAGAGTTTTCAGGATGGTTTGTTATAGCAGCATATTTTGGCCAATCAGAAAGCAGGCAATTCTAGTGCTGGTTATTTTACAAGGAGATAGGATTATAATTAATAACCTCAGACTGAAGCATCCATAGGTATTGGCAATCATATATGATTGAATTTTACATTCTATTTGGGGAAGAGAAGAATAGGAACATAATGAGCACCTGAAGCTCAAATCAGGGAAATTATAAGAACAGGAAAGAAGAACCAACTAAATGGAACTAGCACATTTGGTTCAGGGATCTATCAGCTAAGATGCAGAGGTAGATATGAAAGGAGAGCTGTCAGAATATGAAGAATAGAGATATGTAATGAGTGAGAAAAACTATCATGGGAAGTTTCCACCAGTTGTGCTTAACCAAAGAGTTTAATGGTAGTATCCAACTCAAAGCATAAAGATGGTTGCCAGGTCAGAAGATCAAAAATGACAACGAAAGGATTAATAAAGGAGGAAAAATTAGAGCATGCGATATAACTAGTTAGAAGTGCAAGAACTGATAATAATTCTTTATATACATTTCAAAAAGAAAGAATGATTAGAAGGTGAGTAATGTTCCCAAAGGAAGGGTGTCTGGGGCATTAATAATGGAAAACAAAGAGATGGCACAGTAGCGTGTACGGTTAGCACAACGCCTTACAGTACAGGTGACTGCCGCTGCCCGTGAAGAGTTTGTACATTCTCCCTGTGACTGTGTGTGTTTTCTCCTGGTGCTCTGGTTTCCTCCCACAGTCCAAAGATGTACCAGTTAGTAGGTTAACTGTCATTGTAAATTGTCCTGTGATTAGGCTATGATTAAATTGGGGGGCTGCAGGGCAGCGTGGCTTGAAGGGCTGATGGGCCTATTCTTCGCTGTATATCAATAAAAAGTGAATTAAGAAATTATTTTGCATCAGTATTTACTGTAGAAAACAAAAGCAACAGCTCAGAAATAGCACCAGATTGGGAATCATGAGGGAAGAACTGGGGGAAAATTCCAATTATCAGGATAGTGGTTCTGTAGTAATTGTTGGACCTTCAGGCTGAACAGTCCCTGGGTCCTTGACTATATCCTGAAGTCTTAAAAGAAATGATTAGTGAGATAGTTGATATAACCATATAACCATACAACCATATAACAATTACAGCACAGAAACAGGCCATTTCAGCCCTTCTAGTCCATGCCCAATGCCTACTCTCACCTAGTCCCACCAACCTGCACTCAGCCCATAACCCTCCATTCCTTTCCTGTCCATATAACTATCCAATTTTACTTTAAGTGACAATGTCGAGCCTGCCTCTACCACTTCCACTAGAAGCTGGTTCCACATAGATACCACTCTCTGAAGTTCCCCCTCGTGTTACCCCTAAACTTTTGCCCCCTAACTTTCAACTCATTTCCTCTTGTTTGAATCTCCCCTACTCTCAATGGAAAAAGCCTATCGACATCAACTCTATGTATTCCCCTCGTAATTTTAAATACTTCTATCAAGTCCCCCCTCAACCTTCTACGCTCCAAAGAATAAAGACCCAACTTATTCAACCTTTCTCTGTAACTCAGGTGCTGAAACCCAGGTTACATTCTAATAAATCTTCTCTGTACTCTCTCTATTTTGTTGGCAGCTTTCCTATAATTCAGTGACCAGAACTGTACACAATACTCCAAATTTGGCCTTACCAATGTCTTGTACAATTTTAACATTACATCCCAACTCCTGTACTCAATGCTCTGATTTATAAAGGCCAGCATACCAAAAGCTTTCTTCTCCACCCTATCCACATGAGATTCCACCTTCAGGGAACTATGCACCATTATTCCTAGATCCCTCTGTTCTACAGCATTCTTCAATGCCCTACCATTTACCATGTATGTCCTATTTTGATTAGTCCTACCAAAATGTAGCACCTCACACTTATCAGCATTAAACTCCATTTGCCATCCTCCAACCCACTCTTCTAACTGACCTAAATCTCTCTGAAGGCTTTGAAAGCCTACTTCATTATCCACAACACCACCTATCTTAGCATCATCTGTATACTTACCTATCCAATTTACCACCCCATCATCCAGATCATTAATATATATGACAAACAACATTGGACCCAGTACAGATCCCTGAGGCACACCACTAGTCATCGGCCTCCAACCTGATAAACAATCATCCACCACTACTCTCTGGCATCTCCCATCCAGCCACTGTTGAATCCATTTTACTACTTCAATATTAATAACTAACGATTGAACCTTCCTGACTAACCTTCCATGTGGAACCTTGTCAAAGGCCTTACTGAAGTCCATATAGACAACATCCACCGCTTTACCCTCATCAACTTTCCTAGTAACCTCTTCAAAAAATTCAATAAGATTTGTCAAACATGGCCTTCCACGCACAAATCCATGTTGACTGTTCCTAATCAGACTCTGTCTATCCAGATAATTATATATACCATCTCTAAGAATACTTTCCATTAATTTACCCACCGCTGACTTCAAACTTACAGGCCGATAATTGCTAAATTTACTCTTAGAACGCTTTTTAAACAATGGAACAACATGAGCAATACGCCAATCCTCCAGCACCATCCCCGTTTCTAATGACATTTGAAATATTTCTGTCAGAGCCCCTGCTATTTCTACACTAACTTCCCTCAAGATCCTAGGGAATATCCTGTCAGGATCCGGAGACTTATACACTTTTATATTCCTTAAAAGCACCAATACTTCCTCTTCTTTAATCATCATAGTCTCCATAACTTCACTACCTGTTTCCCTTACGTTACACAATTTAATATCCTTCTCCTTAGTGAATACCGAAGAAAAGAAATTGTTCAAAATCTCCCCCATCTCTTTTGGTTCCACACATAGCTGTCCACTCTGATTCTCTAAGGGACCAATTTTATCCTTCACTATCCTTTTGCTATTAATATAACTGTAGAAACCCTTTGGATTTATTTTCACCCAACTTGCCAAAGCAACCTCGTATCTTCTTTTAGCTTTTCTAATTTCTTTCTTAAGATTCTTTTTACATTCTTTATATTCCTCGAGCACCTCATTTACTCCATGCTGCCTATATTTATTGTAGATATCTCTCTTTTACCAAACCAAGTTTCCAACATCCTTTGAAAACCATGGCTCTCTCCAACTTTTAACCTTTCCTTTCAACCTAACAGGAACATGAAGATTCTGTACCCTCAAAATTTCACCTTTAAATAACCTCCATTTCTCTATTACATCCTTCCCATAAAACAATTTGTCCCAATCCACTCCTTCTAAATCCTTTCACATCTCCTTAAAGTAAGCCTTTCTCGGATCAAAAATCCAAATCAAAGATAGGGATGGCTTAATTCACCAAAATTCCCGGGTTTAGATTCAGAGAAGTAAATATTAGATTGAGAAAAAACACATACTGCATTATTCTTTTATTCAAATGGGCAGGGAAATAGAAAGCAGAGAACTATAAGCCAGTTGACCTAACATTTGTCATTGGAAAAGGTTAGAAGAAAATATGAAAGAAATGGGGTACTTAGAAAAGTTCAAAATAACCAGGTTAGTTCATGGTCTTGTGAAAGGGAATCATGTGTGATTGATTTATATGAGTTTGCTGTAGAAGAAACATATCTTGTGGATAAAAAGGAACGGGTAGATTAACTGTTCTTTAATTTCCAGAAGGCATTTGATAAGATGCTGTGTCAAAGGTATTTTGTGAAAGATAAAGCTCATAAATGATAACAAAGTTGTGTGTACAGAAGATTGGCTGGCTAGCAAGGAATAGAGCAGGAATAAATGTCACTTTTTAGTTACTGGTTGGTAAGACTTAATTAGGTGTGCTGAGGGCTCAGCTTTTTACAATTTATCTGAACTTATGCTCCTGAACCAGTGTGGATAACCTTATCCACCTCAACTCTGAATGGATTCCACAACCCGAAGCCCCACTTTCTCGGTCACAACTCAAGTTCTCAGTATTATTTATTTGTTTAATTTATTTATTTCACAGTTTGTCTCCTTTTTCACATTGGTTGCTTGTCTGTCTTTGTTTGTGTGTGGCTTTTCATTGATTCTATTGTACTTCTCTGTTCTTTTGTGAATGCCTGCAGAAGAATGAATCTGAAGGTAGTGTATGGTAACATATACATACCTCGATAATCCTTTGAACTTACATCTTTGACGAAGGCATCAAAATTATGGTTTTTAAATTTGCAGGTCATGTTAAGCATAGGCAGGCTTAGAAATCGATGTAAGGAGATTAGACATGGGAATCTGCCAAACAGAGTTTAATGTGGGAAAATGGTCTATTTTCGCAAAATCAAAGTTTAAAATTGTGCACATTAGTTGCATAATTCAAATACAGATCAGGATCCTCGTGGCATGGATCGTCAAAGGCTATTATGTAGGGTATTACAAATAATGAGGAAAACTACCAGAATATTATCTTTATTGCTTGGGAACTTGAACACAAAAGTAGAGAGGTTTTGTTTCCTGTTACTTAGAGGATTGTTGAAGGTGCTTCTGGAGGACTGTGAGAGTGTCACTCTATATAGGGAAGGATGTAATGAATTTGAAGTAGTTCAAAGAAGGCTTGTTTCATTGATATCCAAAATGGATGGGTTATCTTAAGAGGAAATGTTGATCATTCAAAGTTCAAAGTAAATTTATTATCAAAGTACGTACTGTATATGTCACCATATACCACTCCGAGATTTATTCACTCGAAGACATTCACAGTAAATGCAAGAAACACAATAGAATCAGTGAAAGGCCGCACCTATCGGGATGGACAAATGATCAGTGTGCAAAAGAAAAAAAATTGTGCCAATACAAAAATAAAGAAAAAAGTAATGACATAATATTAACAGTAATAAATATGCAATAAATATGGAGAACATGAGATGAAAAGTCCCTGAAAGTGAGTCCATAGGTTGTGGGAACCGTTCAGTGATGGGAGAGTGTAGTTATCCCCTCTGGTTCAAGAGGTAATAACTATTCCTGAACCTCGTAAATGTGGGTCCTGAGGCTCTTGAACCTACTTCCAGATGGGAGGAATAAGAAGAGGGCATGGCCTGGGTGGTGGTGGTCCATGATGATGGACTATGCTTTTCTGTGACAGCGCTCCATGTGGACGTGCTCAGTGGTGGGGAGAGCTTTACCCATGGTGGACTGGGCTGTATCACTATTCCTTGTAGCCTTTCCCATTCAAGGGCACTGGTGTTTCCACACCAGGTCATGATGCAACCAGCCAATATACTCTCCACCTCACATCTATAAAAGTTTGCCAAAGCTTTAGATGACATGCCAAATCTTTGCAAACTTATAAGAAAGTCATGTTAGAGCTTTGCCTGTCAGAGTTTAAAATAGTGTGAAAAGACTTGAATGAAACATAATCCATTTTGAGTGGATTTGATATGTTGGGTGAGGATCAGGTCTTTTGAGTCAATCAAGAACTAGAGGTCATTCTGCAAATATAAGTACTCGTCCATTTCAGACTGAGCTGAGGTGATTTTTTTCTCTCAAAGGGTCACAAATCTTTTGAATTCGCTTCTTCAAAGGGTGGTAGAAGCATATTTGTTGAATATATTTAAAGTAAAGTTAAATTCTCAATAGTCGGTGTGGTAGATTGTTGCTGGGGGTGATATGTGAGGTAAGGTTACAGTTATATCTGGAACAACCTTATTGATTGGGGGAGCAGATCTGAAGGATTGTATACCCTGTTCCAGCTGCTAACTTGTCTCTTTGTATGCTCCTGTCAGCTGCCTTCTTTGCAGTCAAGTGCACGTGGACGTCCAGTTAGGGAGAAATTTGTCTCTGGCTGCTGACACTAAATCCAAACGATTCTCTTGCTCTCGCTATTCCCCTGAAGTAAACAGAATCAAAGGTTCAGGAGTAGGTCACAAACACAAGCAGATGCTGGAAATCCAAAGCAACCTACACAAAATGCTGGAGGAACTCAGCAGGTCAGGCAGCATCTATGAAAGGGAGAAAGCTGTTAATGTTTCGAGTCAAGACCCTTCTTCAGGACTGAGAAGGAAGGGGGAAGATACTGGAATAAAAAGGTGGGGGGAGGGTAAGGAGGCTAGCTGGAAGCTGATAGGTGAAACCAGGTGGATGAGAAAGGTTAAGGAGTGGAGAAGAAAGAATTTGATAAGAGAGGAGAGTGCACAATAGGAGAAAAGGAAGGAGGAGGGGACCCAGGGGGACGTAATAAGCAGGTAAGAAGAAGTGAAAGGTCAGAGGGGAAGGCATTTTTCACCGGAGGGAGAAATCAATATTCATGCCAACAGGTTGGAGGCTACCCAGACAGAATATAAGGTGTTGCTCCTCCACCCAGAGGGTGGCCTCACCTTGGCATAAGAAGAGGCTATGGATCGAGATGTCTGAACCGGAACGGGAATTGGAATTAAACTGTACGGCCACCGGGAAGTCCTACTTGTGGCAGATGGTACAAGTTAATAGTTAATACTCGGTCTCTACTGATCAAAGACGGTGTCCTCCCCCAACAGTTCTAACATAGCTGAAGAAGGAAGGCTGACCATTCTTGATAAAGGTGCTGAATAGGAGAGACAATGCAGTCTCGTCTTGGTTCAGAGTCTTCTGCCAAAGTTAATGGAGCTGAATTTCAGAGGCATGTTGTCTACAGTGTTTAGAGTAATTTGCAATTACAATTGTGGATGTATTTCTTCAGACTAACTATTCTATGGGTATTTTTGTTGATAGCAGATTCACCGGCTGGACAGTGTACTGTGCATAATTTATGGATTGCTTTGGGAAAACGGAAAGTAAAACCACGCATAAAGAGAGTTGCAAACTGGAAGTGCCAGTACCTATCTAACATTATGTGCTCTATCTCCCACTAGTTCCAACCAAGTCATCACCGTCAGAGGCAAGCAGGCACGGAGACGTTTGCGTGGCACCATCAGCCAGATCAGCACCAAGCTGCCCAGAATTCCCATTAAGCGGCAGAAATTCCCAAAGGTTGTAGGTGAGCAACTCTTCACAAGTACTTTTATATTTACTTCACACAAATGGATATTTCATTTCGGAAGGGAATAACTTGGGAAATTTTTAGGATCTGAATGAAAACTGGAAATTGTGAGAATGACAAAGAAGAGTGGTCAATATTTGAATGGGAGGTTTATAGATCAGCAAAAATGTGAGCTAATGTGGACCCGTATCTGTGGAGTTTATCTATTGTTTATTTCAGATGGAGTTTATACATTTCATGTTTTCATAAAAAGTTGTGCAGCAACATTTTCATCTGAATAGGCCCTTCCAGCCCTTCAAGCCGTGCCGCTTAGTAAATCCCCCGATTTAACCCTTGCCTAATCACGGGGCAATTTTTACAATGGCCAACTGGTACATCATTGGACTGTGGGTGGAAACCGGAGCACCCGGAAGAAACCCAAGCACTCACGGGGAGAATGTACAAATTCCCCACAGGCAGCAGAGGGAATTGAACCCTCAAGATGCTGATACTGTAAACTGTTGTGCTAACCACTACACCGCCATTTTGCTCAAAGCCTCTCAATTTCTTGGCCCCAAGAGGAGCTCTCTTCCTTTTGTTATTTAAGTAAACATCATTCTGAAGAAAGTGAGAATTCTTCTTGATAAGTAACAGACCTTGGTCTGGAAATTGCTTTACAACTTTCTAATGGTGTTATCGTGAATCATAGGAAGGTCATAACTGAAATCCCATAAAGGCTAAGATATTCATTGTGAGACCAAAGGGACAGTATAGAACCATAGAACCATAGAAACTACAGCACAGAAACAGGCCCTTTGGCCCTTCTTAGCTGTGCCGAACCATTTTCTGCCTAGTCCCACTGACCTGCACATGGACCATATCCCTCCATACACCTCCCATCCATGTATCTGTCCAATTTATTCTTAAACGTTACAAAAGAACCCGCATTCACCACCTCGTCTGGCAGCTCATTCCATACTCCCACCACTCTCTGTGTGAAGAAGCCCTCCCTAATGTTCCCTTTAAACTTTTCCCCCCTCACCCTTAACCCATGTCCTCTGTTTTTTTTTCTCCCCTTGCCTCAGTGGAAAAAGCCTGCTTGCATTCACTCTATCTATACCCATCATAATTTTATATACCTTTATCAAATCACCCCTCATTCTTCTACGCTCCAGGGAATAAAGTCCTAACCTATTCAACCTTTCTCTGTAACTGAGTTTCTCAAGTCCCGGCAACATCTTTGTAAACCTTCTCTGCACTCTTTCAACCTTATTTATATCCTTCCTGTAATTTGGTGACCAAAACTGAACACAATACTCCAGATTCGGCCTCACCAATGCCTTATACAACCTCATCATAACATTCCAGCTCTTATACTCAATACTTTGATTAATAAAGGCCAATGTACCAAAAGCCCTCTTTACAACCCTATCTACTTGTGACGCCACTTTTAGGGAACTTTGTATCTGTATTCCCAGATCCCTCTGTTCTACTGCACTCCTCAGTGCCTTACCATTAACCCTGTATGTTCTACCTTGGTTTGTCCTTCCAACGTGCAATACCTCACACTTGTCTGTATTAAACTCCATCTGCCATTTTTCAGCCCATTTTTCCAGCTGGTCCAAGTCCCTCTGCAGGCTCTGAAAACCTTCCTCACTGTCTACTACACCTCCAATCTTTGTATCATCAGCAAATTTGCTGATCCAATTTACCATATTATCATCCAGGTCATTGATATAGATGACAAATAACAATGGACCCAGCACTGATCCCTGTGGCACACCACTAGTCACAGGCCTCCACTCAGAGAAGCAATTCTCTACCACCACTCTCTGGCTTCTTCCATCGAGCCAATGTCTAATCCAATTTACCACCTCTCCATGTATACCTAGCGACTGAATTTTCCTAACTAACCTCCCATGCAGGACCTTGTCAAAGGCCTTACTAAAGTCCATGTAGACAATATCCACTGCCTTCCCTTCATCCACTTTCCTGGTAACCTCCTCGAAAAACTCCAACAGATTGGTCAAACATGACCTACCACGCACAAAGCCATGTTGACTCTCCCTAATAAGCCCCTGTCTATCCAAATGCTTGTAGATTCCGTCTCTTAGTACTCCCTCCAATAACTTACCTACTACTGATGTTAAACTCACCGGCCTATAATTTCCCGGATTACTTTTCGATCCTTTTTTAAACAACGGAACAACATGAGCCACTCTCCAATCCTCCGGCACTTCACCCGTAGACAACGACATTTCAAATATTTCTGCCAGGGCCCCCACAATTTCAACACTAGTCTCCTTCAAGGTCCGAGAGAACACCCTGTCAGGTCCCGGGGATTTATCCACTTTAATTTTCCTCAAGACAGCAAACACCTTCTCCTTTTCAATCTGTACAGTTTCCATGATCTCACTACTTGATTCCCTCAATTCCATAGATTTCATGCCAGCTTCCTTAGTAAATACAGACGCAAAAAATCTATTTGAGATCTCCCCCATTTCCTTTGGTTCCGCACAAAGCCGACCACTCTGATCTTCAAGAGGACCAATTTTATCCCTTACAATCCTTTTGCTCTTAACATACTTGTAAAAGCTCTTTGGATTATCCTTCACTTTGACTGCCAAGGCAACCTCATGTCTTCTTTTTGCCCTCCTGATTTCTTTCTTAAGTATTTTATTGCACTTCTTATACTCCTCAAGCACCTGATTTACCCCCTGTTTCCTATACATTTCATACAACTCCCTCTTCTTCTTTATCAGAGTTGCAATATCCCTTGAGAACCAAGGTTCCTTATTCCTATTCAATTTGCCTTTAATCCTGACAGGAACATACAAACTCTGCACTCTCAAAATTTCCCCTTTGAAGGCTTCCCACCTACCAATCACATCTTTGCCAGAGAACAGCCTGTCCCAATCCACGCTTTTTAGATCCTTTCTCATTTCTTCAAATTTGGCCTTCTTCCAGTTCAGAACCTCAACCCTAGGACCAGATCTATCCTTGTCCATGATCAAATTGAAACTAATGGTGTTATGATCACTGGAACCAAAGTGCTCCCCTACACAGACTTCTGTCACTTGCCCTAATTCGTTTCCTAACAGGAGATCCAATATTGCATCCCCTCTAGTTGGTCCCTCTATATACTGATTTAGAAAACTTTCCTGAACACATTTTACAAACTCTAAACCATCTAGACCCCTAACAGTATGGGAGTCCCAATCAATGTATGGAAAATTAAAATCCCCTACCACCACAACTTTATGTTTCCTGCAGTTGCCTGCTATCTCTCTGCAGATTTGCTCTTCCAAGTCTCGTTGACTATTGGGTGGTCTGTAATACAATCCCAATAATGTGGCCATACCTTTCCTGTTTCTCAGCTCCACCCATAAGGACTCAGTAGACAAGCCCTCTAATCTGTCCTGCCTGAGCACTGCTGTAATATTTTCCCTAACAAGCAATGCTACTCCCCCACCTTTCATTCCTCTGCGTCGATCACATCTGAAACATTGGAACCCTGGAATATTAAGCTGCCAGTCCTGCCCCTCCTGTAGCCAAGTTTCACTAATTGCTACAACATCATAATTCCACGTGTCAATCCACGCTCTCAACTCATCCGCCTTCCCCGCAATACTCCTAGCATTGAAATATATACACCTCAGAAGATTTTTACCACCACTCACAACCTTTCTATCAGCGAATTTGCTTAAACTTTCAATATCATTTATTTTCACCCCAGCCACACTGTCAGCTCTGGTACTCTGGTTCCCATCCCCCTGCAAATCTAGTTTAAAGCCTCCCCAGTAGCACTAACAAACCTCCCTGAAAGGATATTGGTCCCCCTGTGGTTCAAGTGTAACCCGTCTCTCTCGTACAGGTCCCACCTGCCCCAGAAGAGGTCCCAATGATCCTGAAATCTGAAACCCTGCCCCCTACACCAGTTCCTCAGCCACTTGTCCCTCCTCCAGAGCATCCTATTCCTACCCTCACTGGCACCTAGCACAGGTAGCAATCCTGAGATTACCACCCTTGAGGTCCTGCTTTTCAACTTCCTACCAAGCTCTCTATACTCACTGTCCAGGACCTCTTCACTCTTCCTTGCTATGTCATTGGTACCGATGTGCACCACGACATCTGGCTGGTCACCCTCCCACTTCAGAATGTCATGCAATTGATCAGCGGCATCCTTGACCCTGGCACCTGGGAGGCAACAAACCATCCTGGATCCTCTGTCACAACCACAGAACCTCCTATCTGCACCTCTAACTATCGAGTCCCCTATCACCGTATAATTGTGTTTCCTCGGGTAATGTCATTCTTTGCTAGCTTTTGTGCAAGTTTACTTCTGCTATAAATTGTCAGAGCTGTAAACATTTAGCCTAGCAGCTGTGTTCTTGGCAGCCAGTTCTTAAAGGGTCATAACACAATACCAGCCTTAACTTTCAGCTACAGGGGATTGTTTCAGCTTGAAGGAACACTGGGAAGAACCCTTCCCAAAGAGACTAAAACCTGGTCAGGCTGATAGGGAGCAGTGTCTGCAGGAGATATGTCTTTAGAGCCCAAGCCATGTCGTCTCTCCATGGCGACTCCTTGACGGTTGCCTAGCAGTATGTGTTTAAAGTTGCAAAAGGTCGGATTGAGGATAATGAATATAGTTTGTATGTTGGTCTTTAAATACCAGGGAGTGGTATGGTAACGTAACACCACTGCAATGCCAGTGATCCAGGTTCAATTCTGTCACAGGATTTGTACGTTCTCCCAGTGACCATGAGGGTTTCCTCTGGGTGCTCCAGTTTCCTCCCACATTCCAAAGACATATGGATCAGTGGGTTAATTGGTCACATGGGATTAGAACATTTGAAAGTTTTTGACAAGAACAGGCCATTCAGCCCAACAAACCTTGCCAAATTCCTAGTCACATAGAGTGTAGAAATAACTATTGAGTTTAGATTTGAAAGTCTCTAGGTAGTTGATTCCATGTGTCCACAACTCACTGTGTAAAGAAATGCTTCCTGGTGTTAGCCCGAAATCTCCCTTTAACCAGTCTCCACCTGTGACCCTAGTGATCCTTGTTGATGGATTAATTTTGAAGTAGAAGCTGGCATCCACTTTTCTTATACTCTTAATGATTTTGAATATTTCTCTCCTGTCCCCTCTCATTCTACGTCTACTTGGAATAAAAAGATTAAATTCTTTCAATCTTTCTTCATAGTTCATACCCTACAGACCTGGAATAAGTCTTGTCCTTCTCTGAACTCTCTCCAGCAACTTCACACCCCTAGCAAAATATGGAGACCAGAATTGTACACAGTACTCAAGGTGTAGCCTCACAAGCGCTTTATACAGCTTGAGGAGAAGATCTCTAGACTTGAACTCCACTGACTGCATTATATAGCCCAACGGTCTATTAGCCTTCCTAATCACTTCTGTGCATCGTCTAGACGTTAATAGTGATGAGTCTACCAGGAAGCCCAAATCCTTCTCATACACTTTCTAACTCAAGACCCCCTTTGTACATCTGTATCTAATATTTCTTCTTCCGATGTGTAATATTTTACATTTCCTTATATTAAATTTCATCTTCCATTTATCTGCCCAGATCTGTTTATATCTAACTGTATTGATTCTGCTGCCTGAATGTTATCAGCCTGGCCCCCTAATTTTGTGTCGTCTGTAAATTTTACTTAGTTTATATGTTATGTGTTATCCAAATCACTAATGTAGCTTAAAAATAGCAGCGGCCCCAAAACTGTTCCCTGGGAACCCCACTTCTAACATCTTCTAGGTGTGAAAATGATCCTCTCACTATAACTCATTGTTTTCTGTTTTCGAGCCAATTCTGCACCCATTCACAGACCTTACCCTGAACCCCTACCTCCTGTAATATGTTTATTAACCTCTCTTGGGTTACCTTGTCAAAAGTCTTCTGAAAGTCCAAGTAAATGATATCAACCACTCTATTGTGATTATAAATTTTAGTTGCCTTTTCATAGAACATGAGCATATTAGTACAACATGATTTCCCCTTTCTGAACCCCCACTGGCTTTCTGCTAACATGCCTGTTCTTATCAGATGCTGTTTCTTCTCATTCTTTATTAATGTTTCCATTATCTTACCTATGATACATGTTAAGCTTACTGGTCAATAGTTACCAGGGTCAGTGTGGTCACCCTTCTTATGTATCGGGACAATGTTAGCCCATTTCCAGTCCTTATGGATTTCACTAGTCTTCACTGACTTTTGAAAAATATATGTAAGGGGTTTGTATGTATAATTGAGCATCGGGGGCTCGTTGAGCTGGAAGGGTTTGTTACAATGCTGTAGTTCTAAATAAAATAAATAAAAATATTCTAGTAAGCAAAAAGAGCTGCTGTTTTTCAGACTAGTGAGGTTCAAAGAGTGCAGAAGTAAAATCTTGCTAAAAAGCCGGGAATCAAATTTCCTATTTGGCTCAAAGGATCCTGGAAGTGTGTGCAGATTGCTTTTTTTCCCTCTCTTTCTCAGTTAAGCCAATTTGCAGCTGCACACCACTTTTGTTTTGGAAATGTATTAAAGAACATCCAGACCCTTCTCTTTTCTGGAGGAGCTTGTCTCACTGGAAAGCTATGTATTGAAATTAAAGAACCAATCTGCTGTATATGCCCAGCAGGTCAGGCAGTAAATGTGGAAAGAGAAACAGAGTTTGCATTTTGGGTCAAAAACTCTTCTCCAGGCCTGAAGGATTCAGTTTCTCTTTCCATGGTTACTGCCTGACCTATTGAAAGTTTCAGAATCAGAATCAGGTTGAATATCACCAGCAAATACTGTGAAATTTGTTGCTTTCGTGGTAGCAGTACATTGCAATGCCTGATAGTACAAACTGTAAATATATATATATAATATATAAAATAGTTAAATAAGTTGTACAAAAAAAGTACAATAACCATTCAGAAATCGGATGGCCGAGGGGAAGTTGAGTGTGTGCTGTCAGGCTCCTGATGGTAGTAATGAGAAGAGGGCATGTCCTGTGTAATGGGGGTCCTTAACGATGGACGCTGCCTTTTTGAGGCATCGCTCCTTGAAGATGTCCTGGGTGCTGGGGAGGCTAGTATCCGTGATGGAGCTGGCTGAGTTGAAAACTCTCTGCAGCTTATTTCGATCACGTACAGTAGCCCCACCCCCCATCCCAGACAGTGATGCATTCGGTTAGAATGATCTCCACGGTACACCTGTACAAATTCGAGAGTGACATATCAAATCTCCTCAAACTCCCAATGAAATATATTTCAGACTTTCAGCATCTGCAGTTTAGATTATGAGGACACTCAGTCCTCGTTTATTGTCATTTAGAAATGCATACATGCATTAAGAAATGATACAGTGTTTCTCCGGAGTGATATCACAAAAAAACAGGACAAAGCAAAGACTAACACTGACAGAACCACATAATTATAACGTATACTTACAACAGTGCAAAGCAATACCATAATTTGATAAAGAGCAGACCATGGGCACATTAAAAAAAAGTCTCAAAGTCCCAAGTCGATTGACTCCCGAGTCCCCGATAGCAGGTGGCAAAAGGGAGAAACTCCCTGCCGTAAACCTCCAGGCACCGACAACTGCCGATGCATTGGAAGCACCCGACCACAGCCGACACTGAGGCCGCCCGTCCGAAAACTTCAAGCCTCCGTCCAGCCCCTCCGATACAGCCTCCCAAGCGCCATCCTCTGCCGAGCGCCTTTGACCTCACCCCAGCCGCCGAAACAAGCAAAGCCGAGGATTTGGGGCCTTCTGCTCCGGAGATTCCGGTTACCACACAGTAGCAGCGGCAGCGAAGCGGGCATTTCAGAGGTTTCTCCAGATGTTCCTCCGTAGTCTCACGTCTGTCTCCATCAAATCAGAATTGTGCACGGTACCTTACTTGACACATAACAAATATCATTCACCGGAGTGGCTGCGCGCGTTGCGTCATGCCGCCATCTTCTCCTCCTCCCCACCCTGAAGTTACGTGTTTAATTATGTTTTTAATATTATGTACAGATCCTGAGGTCTTTATATTTTGGTTGATTTACTTTCTAATTCTCCAGTGTTGTGTTAAAGTGAAAGTTCCTGCCCAGACAGTACCTCCAGTCTCTCTAACTCTGCTGCCTCTAAACTAACATGTACCTTCCCTTTCACCTGTCGCCAGTGCTCGCTAATCTACATAGTATCCTAACTAGTCACCACTATTCTTAAAATTTTTGATTTCAAGTCCCTCCACGACCTGACCAATCCCAATCTGCGTAATCAGCTCCAGCCCAGCAATCCTCTGAAGCCCCTACACTTCTCACCCTCTGGCCCACTGACATCCCAGAATATCATCTCAGCAGCAGAGATAATACCCCATCCAATTGCTTTCTTCCTTTAAAATCAGGGGTTCCCAAACCTGAGTCAATGGACTCCTCGATTAATGGTAGGGGTCCATGGCATACTGCTTTAAAATACTTCTTCAGGACTACCTCTTTGGACAGATGCCCTCATATTAGGACAGTATGGCAACGTAGTGGTTAGCACAACACTTTATAGTACAGGCGAACTGGGTTCAATTCCCGTTGCTGCCTGTAAGGAGTTTGTACGTTCTCCTTTTGACAGCATGAGTTTCCTCTGGGTGCTCCAGTTTCCTCCCACAGTCCAAACATGTGCCATTTGGTAGGTTAATAGGTCATTGTAAATTGTCCCAGATTAAATCAGGGGATTGCTGGGCAGTGTGTCTTGAAGGATCATAAAGGCTTATTCCACACTGTATCTCAGTAAATAATTGTTTCTTTTGATAAAGCTCCTGTGAAGAATATTTGAACATGCTATTGTTTCAAAGATGCATTATGAATTCAAATTGTTGTTTTACACTCTTGCTAATAAATGGCGTTGAAATGAGATCAAGAATGGACCAATTAATGAACATGTCAGAATTAGTTGTTCTTCCGTTGACTTTACAGTTATTGCATCGGTTCCAATTTTAAACAACCTGTTTTTAGTTACTGCTAAAAATTGGAAACTGCTGTGTTAAATATTTTAAATCTAAACCCTCCTAGGAACTAAATTATAAGTAAACATTCTTGCAGCTTTGTTTAAATATACAAAGCTGCAAGTTATGCAAATCAAACTAACCCTTGAAAATTTTGATTCAGATGTTTAGTGTGGGTAGAAAATTCAAGCTCCATTTCAAAAGAACCTGGCTACAGCTGTCCCAAGTTGGATTTTTCTATACTCAACCTGAAATGAAACTCATAATTGCCTTCACTGGGCTCTTTTTGGGGTATTCATTCATTCGTTATATTTCATGTCGTATGATGAGGGCGATCATGGTTGTCCAACTGTTCTTGACCATGGTTGTTCTTGGCAAACTTTTCTACAAAAGTAGTTTGCCATTGCTGTCTTCTGGACAGTATCTTTGTGAGATGGGTGACTCCAGCTGTTATCAGTACTCTTTAGAGATTGTCTGCCTGGCGTTTGTGGTCGCATAACCAGGACTTGTGATGTGCACCAGTTGCTCATACGACCATCCACCACCTGCTCCCATGGCTTCACATGACCCTGATCGGGGTTGGCGGTGGGGGCTAAGCAGGTGCTACACCTTGCCCAAGGGTGACCGACAGGCAAGCAGAGGGAAGGAGCATCTCAAACCCCCTTTGGTAGAGATGTATCTCTGCTCTGCCACCCATTTGGGGAATTAGGCACTACAAAAATGGAATTTTGATATTATTGTTTATAGAGCTGCCTGGTCAGAGTTGAGTCAGAGAGTCTGTCAAGGTTTATTGATACCTACATGATGTGAAGTGGACATTTACACCCAGATCTCATTGTAATGAGTTTGAAGAGCCAGCTCTATTGTGATAAGTACCTCATGGCTTGTAGCTTCGGGTGGATCTATCAAACTGACCGGTGATCTGTACTTGACTAGCATGGACAGCTTATATTGCCCTTGCCTAATTGTCCACCAGACAATGTTGGTGAACCTAGTGAAGGTATTCCCGTTGTGCTGCTAGGCAGAGATTTACAGGATTTAGAGCCAGTTCCTGCAACAGATTTCCAAGTCAGAATGACGTGTGGCTTGAAGGGTGAACAGGGTCTGCAACTGGTCATGCTCCCATGTGCCTGAAGCTCAGATGACTCGACACCATTTTCTCACGGACAGTTAGGACAGTCTTAGCAGTGGAGTTTGTGGATTTGAGAGGTGCTGTTGGAGCAGCCTAGTGAGTGGATACTGTGCATTTTGGAAAACAAAATCTGTACACTGCATCTCCTGAGTGCTCTGGGCGGTTACTAAAGTAGCAATCAAGAGGATTGTTTTCTACTGTGTGATATTGAGCATCTTGAGTGTTCTTGAAGATGCACACATCCAGGTAAGTGTTCTATCACACAGCTGATTTGTATCTTCTGTGATGGAAAGGTTTTGGTTAATCATAGTCACTTATTGAAGGGTATCTAGTGATTGTCCTGCTGTGACACTGCTCTGTCTATAAAAAATTAATTACTGTTATTCACTTGCCTACTTTTCGATTTGATAAATCCATCCAAAGCTGCATCTGTGATTGATCACAACAGACTTACAGGTAGCTCCCCAGCCACATTCCCATGGCATCTGGGTACATAGGTGGCTTTCTGATCAATTGTGATCCCCCAAATTGTTATGGCAAGTAACAATGCCATGGGGTTTCAGGGTAGTTCGTAACTCTTTCTTGTTGATGATGGTTATCGTCTGCTACTTCTGTGACATGTACGACCATTGTTACGGTCTTGTAAGGTTCTTGGAACTTCCTTCATTTATTCATCATCATCAGTATGCCGTGGGCAATCATGGTCTCCCATCTGTCCATGACCATGATTATACCTGGCAAACTTTTCTATAGATGTGGTTTGTCATTGCCTTCTTCTGGGCAGTGTCTTTACAAGATGGGAAACCCCAGCCATTATCAATACTCTTCAGAGATTAGCTGCCTGGCGTCAGTAGTCGCATAGCCAGGGCTTGTGATATGTACCTGCTGCTCATACAGCCATCCACCACCTGCCCCCGTGGCTTCATGTAAACCCTGATCAGGGGCAAAGCAGGTGTTACACATTGCCCAAGGTGACCTGCAGGCTAGTGGACGGAAGGAGCACCTTATGCCTCCTTTGTTAGAGACATATCTCCACCCTGACACCTAATTTCATCCATTAGCTCTTCAATGTTCCACCACCATGCATTGCTAGATGTGGTGAGATGCAAGGCTTTGGTAGTGAGATCACTTTACTCTATCCATTGCATTCCATTTTTTGCCATGGAGTGTGCATGCAGTCCTGCACTGCATCTTCACCCGGTTGGAACATCCTATCTATTGCATGCTTTTCAGCACTTCAAGTCAAGTCACTTTTTATTGGCATTTCAACCATAACTGCTGCTACAGTACACAGTAAAAATGAGACAACGTTTTCCAGGACCATGGTGCTACATGAAACAATGCAAAAACTACACTGAACTATGTAAGACAAAACACAAAAAAACTACACTAGGCTACAGACCTATCCAGGACTGCATAAAGTGCACAAAACAGTGCAGGCACTACAATGAATAATAATAAATAATAAATGAGACAGTAGGCACAGTAGAGTGTATAGTAGGTTGGAGTCAAGACAGGCTCTGGGTATTGAGGAGTCTGATGGCTTGGGGGAAGAAACTGTTACGTGGTCTGGTTGTGAGAGCCCGAATGCTTCGGTGCCTTTTTCCAGATGGCAGGAGGGAGAAGAGTTTATACGAGGGGTGAGTGGGGTCCTTCATAATGCTGTTTGCTTTGCGTATGCAGCGTGTGGTGTAAATGTCTGTGATGGCGGGAAGAGAGACCCCGATGATCTTCTCAGCTTGTCACGGAAACAGGATTAAACTATAGAGTGAAAGGCTTGCTGGACCATGAGGTTATGGATTGTGGTGGTGCACAGTTTGGCTGTTGCTAATGGTACCCATGCCAGCCCAATGCAGAACTTCCAGGTCTATTCTGAGTCAACCCCATTTAGCATTATAGTAATGCCACTTAACAGATAGAGAGATCAAACCAGGCTTTGACCCCCACAAGGATACTGGTCATGGTATCATGAATGGATGCACCTGCCACTGCTAAAGTAGTGAGAATGATTGAAAGCAGTTTGTCCTTCATGCTATTCCACTCAGTACCTGCCACTGACCGTGGCAGCTAGATCTTTAGGGCTCTGCCAGCCCAGTGTGTGATCTTGTTGTCGAAACACTTTCGGAAGTGGACATTGGAGACTCCAACTCTGAATACATTCTCTAGACTGTCTTCTGTGCTTATTCCGGCTTTTATTCAACTGACTCATCAGTTCATTCAAGTTCATTGTCAACCAATTGTACACATGTACACAGCTAAACGAGACAACATTTCTCCTGGACTCAGGTGCAAAACACAATACATACACCACATGCAGCACATACAGTAAAGAGGGGATGGTCGGTGAAAATCAGACAGAGATCCTTTCCTATTATGCATTAAAATTTTTAAAAATAATGCATATCTTTATTTCTTATGAATCATTTTCTGTGGCAGTGTATTTTTCTGATAGTTTTATTTTGGATGCTGTAATCTGAATGCAAAGAACTGAGTTTTGCCTTTACTTTATAAAAGATGTTGGAAATCATATCAATTGGAATATTTATTTTTATAGAAAAAAGTAGACTTACAGTATGTTTGCAGCTGTATTCCTAAGAAACCTGATCCAGACAATGATACTTGATTATATATCAAAATAAGATAGGCTAGGCTTTATTAGCCGATGGGAAGCAAAACACAATAGTCTGTTATTTGTCAGTTACATCTGTAAGTGATCAACAGTTCAGTCAGTCTATTTTTATACAGTCATTGAAACATTAAATTGTTATGCCACAAATCAAAGCTATTAAGCTCTTTAAACCTACACTCAGTGACCACGTTATTAGGTGATAAAGAGGGCCACAGGAATGGAACCTTGTGTGTTCTTCTGTTGCTGTAGCTCATCCACTTCAAGCTTTGACTTGCTGTACGGTTAGGGATGCTTTTCTGTTGTAATGCATGGTTGTTGGAGTTACTGTCACCTTCCTGTCAGCTTATACCAGTCTGGCCATTATCCTCTGACCTCTCTCATTAACAATGCGCTCTTTTCCCACACAGCTGTGGCTCACTAGTTGTTTTTTTTTTTGTTTTTCGCAACATTCTCTGTAAACTCCAGAGAGTCCAATTTCTGAGATACTCAAACCGCCTTGTCTGACACCAATAATCTTTCCGTCGTCAAAGTCACTCAGATCTCATTATTCCTCTATTCTGAGGTTCGGACTGAAGAACAACTGAGCCTCTTGACCATGTCTGCATGCTTTTATGCATTGAGTTGCTACCACGTGATTGGCTGATTAGATATTTAAATTAGCGAGCAGGTGTACCTAATAAAGTGGCCACTGACTGTATGCCAGCTTCAAGACGAAAAATCCCAATCAGTCACATCTTTCCTCTTTCCACACAATCACGCAGATTACTCTCTCTTGACTGCCTATCCACTCCCTTTCTGAAATCCCTGAAAAATTTTGTATCATCCCTCAGGCAGTAGATGCTGATGACTAATCTATAAAATAATCTTTCCTGTACTCACTCAGTGTTTCCAACCAGATTTTTTAATCTGTGTTCCTTATTCCCCAAACAGTCCACAATGAAAATATCTTCACTCTATCACCCCTGTTTAAACTTGTTGACTAATAAAAAATCTCCTCTCAGCCTTCTTTGCGGTAGACAAGCCTAAAAGGACACCCAATATCATTGAGAACACCACGTATTTTAAATGTCTCTTAAGAGGAACTGGTGTGGCGGTGATTCCCCGTGGCTAGCCTCAAAAAGAGCACTGCGCAAAAGTCTTAGACACATACAGTATATATCGCTAGGGAGCCTAACTTTTTTGCACAGTATTGTAGTAATTTTATGTATTACCCTGTACTGCTGCCACAAAAAAGAACAAATTTCCTGATATACATAAGTGGTGATAAACCTGATTCAGATCTGGGTCTCTATTGTGTACTGAGAGTGGGAAGGGGGCAGGGAGAGGGGAATCATGGTTGGGGAGAGGGGAGGGGGCAGGAAGCACCAGAGAGACATTCTGTAATGATCAATAAACCAATTGTTTGGAATCAAATGACCTTGCCTAGTGTGTCTGGGCTGGGTGTGTCTGCACCCATGATAGCACCCGCCCCTGGCACTCCTTCCCACACTCCTCTCATGGTGCTCCACCCTCACCATTCCCAACATCCTTTGCTCCTGCCAGATTTACAAATTCATTTGATGCTCCACGTTGACTGAAGCTGGGGGGGGGGTGGTTGGGTGTGGGGGGCCACAATTTGCCTCTTCCGCAAACTTGGAACATTGTGTTCAGTTCAGTTTCAAGAAAGATGAGGGGTGACCACATTGAAATCTCTCGAATGTTGAAAGTCCTCAACAGAGTGGATGTGGAGAGGATGTTTCCTATAGCGGGAGGGGACAGCCTCAGAGTAGAAGGACGTCCATTTAGAGCAGAGGTGAGAATGGTGAATCTGTGGAATTTGTTGCCTCAGACAGATGCGGAGGTCGAATCTTCAGGTAAGTTTAAGGCGGGGGTCAATAGATTCTGGATTGGTCAGGGCATGAAAGGATACGGGGAGAAGGCAGGAGATTGGGGCTGAGGGAAATTGGATCAGCCATGGTGAAATGGCAGTGCAGACTTGATGGGCCAAATAGCCTAATTCTGCTCCTATATCTCATGGTCTTATGGTTGACAAATACAGTACTGTGCAAAAGTGTTAGGCTCCCTCGCAATATATATGTGCCTAAGCCTTTTGGACAGTACTCTATGTGTGTGTGCACGCTCTATTGCATAAGACTTTATATTTTCCTGCTTTAGAATGGGGTGGCTTGCGTTTCCTCAATGTTAATAGACACACACATTAGGAAAATTAAAGTGAACATAAATAATTCCATCTTCACGTACAGCTTCAGCCATAGTGACTTAAAAATTAAAGATTAGCCTTATTTGTCCTGTGTACAGTGAAATGTGTTGTTTGTGTCAACAACCAACACAGTTTGAGGTCGGTGAGGGCAGCCTGCCAGTGTCACCATGCTTCCTGCACCAACGTAGCATACCCACAACTTTCTAACCCGAACTCGTACACCTTTGGAATGTGGGAGGAAATTGGAAACCCATCCAGTCGTGGGGAGGACGTACAAACTCATTTCAGACTGCGGTGGGAATTGAATCTCGATCTTACTGTAATAGTGTTACGCTAATCACTGTGGTATCATGCTGAATGACTTTAATATGCTGTAACTACACCCAGTATAAATGGTTGTGATAAGCAAAGTTGATAAGAGGAAGGGTGACCGATATCTTGGTTTGGTATAGCCCAAAACCAAGATAAGTAGACCAACTTCCCATTTCACAAAAGTTTGCCCAGTCTCTGAGACTGTTAGCCTGAGTTAGTTTGAGTAATGAACTTAAAAGTGGACAGGATGATAGTGAAATCAAAACCTGATTGGTGTTTGCCCACATAATCCACTCAACGGTCATCAGCGAACAAGATACCAGACGACAGGCTGGGAGCCCCGGGATGGCTTTACTGCTGCATCTGGCCCATTATCAGCAGTTCTGAAGCTCCTGTCTGTCTCTCTGCTGACAGAGAGTCAGGGTTTGATTTCATCCCGGGAGGCTGGCAGCTTGCCTGAAATATTATTTTCCTTTGCTGCATCAGTTGGTGTGTATTAAGGAGGTAGATGTGGAAACCATGATTAGCAGATCCACCATAATTGCCCTCAGCTGCTACCCACAGCCTAATGAAGTGACCACGTCAAAGCTGGGCATCATTACAACTCCAAGGGCTGGGAATTCTTTGCATGTTCCTGAGCTATTACCATGGTGTTACATCCATGTTAGTAAACGGTTTAGTTAGCACCCTGCTACTTCACAATGCAGAAAGCCTTTTTGGTAGTCAGCACAAAGGTGGCACAGGGAACATGAGGCACTGTGTGAACTAGATAGAAAGATAGATAGATAGATATACTTTATTGATCCCGAGGGAAATTGGGTTTCGTTACAGCCGCACCAACCAAGAATAGAGCATAAATATAGCAATACAAAAACCACAAACAATCAAACAACAAAATGCAAACTATGCCAGATGGAAAAAAGTCCAGGACCAGTCTATTGGCTCAGGGTGTCTGACCCTCCACGGGAGGAGATGCAAGTTCGATGGCCACAGGCAGAAACGACCTCCCGTGCCGCCCAGTGTTGAATCTCGGTGGAATGTGGCTGAAGTTGAATATCCGGTCTACAAAACACATTCCTCGATCGTAATATGACCCGGATTGCACCATCTGTTGTTAACCAGAACAGTAAGCACCCAACTCCTTTACGCTTACCGCTCTTAGTGCACTTCTGGTCAGCCAGAACGGTCTGGAAGCCGTCTATGGAGTAGTTTTGATCGGGTATGTCCTCCTGCAGCCCTGTTCCAGTGAAACACATAACACTGCACTCTCGAAATGTTCTCTGACACCTGGAAGAAGAGAGGGGATTTATCATAAGCAAGAAGCTGTGCCACAGAGAGATGATTTTATCTCTTTTATGAGAGGCAGTGTGTTCATTAAACTTGGAACAGAAGCCGCGAGAGGCAATGGAATTGATAGGCTAAACCTCGCTCACCTTCCTTTCTCCTTCACCGCGCTAATGCAGAAGCACCAGACAAGTGGCTTATCCGCGAGCTTCCAGCAGTGTGCTGCACACGAGATGGTCAGCAATCTGCGGTGCATCGCGACACTTCCCATATTGGGCTATGCCTTGCAGATAGTGGCATTATAGCGTCCCTGTCTGGATCAATTCCTCTGAAATTAAGTTAATAATATATCAGAGGGGCTTATCCCAAGTGGACATAGAGTTGGGCTACTTCTGAAGTACCTGGGATGAAATTCAGTCCCACACACACGCGCACACACCTTTTGTGTTGTGGTTCCAGTGCCTGTGTGCTACCACTCTAGCTTTCACACATTGGCAGTCTGAAGAGAACAGGAGGCAGAAACGTCATCTAATTAATACTGGGTTAATGGTCTGCTCTACATTCACAGTGGAGAGCATCCTAACTGGTAGCATCACAGTCAGGTATGGAAGCAGCAATGTCCATGAGGGGAAAAGCTTGCACAAAAAAAGTTCAAAGATCAAAATAAATTTATTATCAAAGTATACATACCATAGGTAACCTTGAGACTAATTTTCTTGCGGGCTGCTTCTGAAACAAAAAGTGGTGGATACAACCCAGTCCATCCCAGGAAAAGCCGTCCCCACCATTGGGCACGTCCACAAGGAAGCATCATTCATCAGCAAGGACCCACACCATCCAGGCCATGCTCTCTTTCTGCGCCTGCTATTGGGGAGAAGGTCCCATGCAAACACAAGGGATTCCGCAAGAGCTGGGAATCAAGAGCAACCCACACAAAATATGGGTGCTTTGCTGTAGCTTGGTGGGTGGTGGGCACCAATGCTTTTTACTGAAACGGGAGGGAGAAGGGGAGAGGTTGATGCATTGATGCTTGCTGCTGCCTGTGTGAGGGAGAGGGGTCTTTGGGGTTCGAACGTTTTTCTGTCATTCATTTTTTTGGGGTTCTGTTCATCGTGAGTGTCCGCGAAGACAAATATTTCAGTTCGTATACGGTATACGTTCTTTGATAATAAACAGAACCATTTGAATCATTTGAAATACTGGAGGAACTCCGCGAATCAGGCAGCATCTATGGATGATTTCTTTGTCCATTCACGCATCCCCACTTATCTCCCTCCTGACACAGTGACAGATATGCTACACTTGCTCATACGCTTCCTCCCTCACCTCCATTCAGGGCCACAAACAGTCCTTCCAGGTGAGGCAACACTTCACCTGCGAATCTTTTGGAGTCATCTATTATACCTGGTGCTCTCGGTGCAGCGTCCTCTATATTGGTGAGACTTGACATAAACTGGGGGACTGCTTTGTCAAGCACTTTAAATCCATTCGCCAAAAACGGCCAACCATTTTAATTCTTGTCTCCCCTGTTCCGACGTGACCTTCTCCTTTGGCATGACGAGGCTACCCTCAGGCCTCCAACCTAATGGCATGATCATCGATCTCGCCTCCTGGTAATTTTTTTCCCCCTATCAAATTCCTTCTTCTCTAGACCTTTACCTTCCCCACTGACCTGGCTTCTCCTTTCACCTTTCACCTTCCACCTTCTAGCTGGTCGTCCTTCCCCCCCACCCACCTTTTTATTCTGGCATCTTCCCCCTTCCTTTCCAGTCTGAAGAAGGCTTGGACCTGCTGAGTTCCTCCAGCATTTTGTGTGTGTTGCTTAGGTCCCATACAACCAGGTTCAGGAACGATTATTACCCTTCAACCAACAGGCTCCTGAACCAGCATGGATAACTCATTCACCTCAACATTGAACTAATTCCACAACCTATGGACTCAACAAATCATATTCACAAAATAATTTGTTTGTTTGTTTGTATTTGCACAATTTGTCTTCCTTTGCACATTGGTTGTTTGTCCGCTTTTGTGTGTAGTTTTTCATCGATCCCATTAAATTTCTTTGTATCCACTGTGAATGTCCACAAGAAAATGAAACTCAGGGTAGTATATGGTGACGTATATGTATGTTGATAATAACTTCGAATCTTTAAACTTTCGTTTTGAACTTTTCATTAACACCCAATAAAAGGAGCCACTACCTCAATGAAGTGTAGGATTGTCCCATTGACAGAATAACGTTAACCATTGAAGGATAGGACAAACCAGAATATTAAATCAGAGATAGAGAATCCATTTATCCAGACAGGCATACTAAATCTGTGGTGTAATTTTCCAGTGGTATAATCAAGGATGAATTACAATGAATCGTTATGATGGAGCAAAGAGCTGGGGAGCAGGGGACAAGAGGATCCGGTGGGTTATTGTACACAGTGTTCTCTAGACCACCCTGTCAAAAGCCATGTAATTCAATGCTGAGTGGGTGATTTGGGCTGTAGGCATTTCTTTGGCTGGATTTACTATTCCCGTGTTATTCCTTTCCAGTGGCCCATCATGATATGGAGAACACCCTGAACTGTAGCTTCATTGAGCCACCTTCAATGATGGATCAGCCTTCCCCCTCTTGGTCTTCCCATGGCTCTTTCTCATCTTTTGATACAGCAGATGATGGCCCTGTGTATTGTGTGCCTCACGAGGGTGAGTACGATACTTGCATATGTGTGTCCAAAACTAGATTAAAGTTGCCTTTCTTTGTTTCTGAGTTAACCTAATCATACGTTGAATTAAATAGCGCAAGATCTTTTATCAGCTGTTGAGTCAAGGGGGGAGGGTCTTTATTATTAATCGTGGAGAGTTGAGAACTGCTTACTGGTATTTGTGTTGAGAGGAATGATTGCAAACTCAGCAATAATTGAAAACCTTACTAACCATTAAGTTGTCTCTTTCTCCTTTCTCATACTGGAGACTTTAATGGAATGAGTGTTATTAGGACTACCACCAAACATATCTTTATCTCCCCCCTTCTCTGCTTTCCACAGGGATCGCTCCCTCCAGGATTTTCTTGTCTATTCGTCCTTCCCCACTAATCTCTCTTCTGGCACTTATCCTAAAGTGCTAAACACCTGCTCATTCATTTCCTTCCTCGCCTCCATTCAGGGCCCTAAAAAGTCCTTCCAGGTGAGGCAACACTTCACCTGTGAACTTGCTGGGGTCGTCCATTGCGCATGGCGCTCCCGATGGGGCCTCCTCTACACTGGTGAGACCCGGCGTAAAATTGGGGGACTGATTCCTCGAGCACCTTCACTCTATCTGCCGAAAGCGGAACGCCCGGTGGCCCAGCATTTTAATTCCCATTCCCATTCCCCTGCCGACATGTCGGTCCATGGCCTCTTCTTGTGCCAAGACGAAGCCACCCTCAGGGTGGAGGAGCAAAACTTTATATTCTGTCTGGGCAGCCTCCAACTTGATGGCATGAATATTGATTTTTCTTTCTGGTAAAAAAAAATCCATCCCCCTCCCTCTCTTCTTCTATTCCCAACTCTGGTCTCATGCCTTTTGCCTCTCCTCACCTACTTATCACCTCCCCTGGGTCCCCTCCTCCTTCCCTTCTCCTATGGTCCATTCTCCTTTTCTATCAGATTCCTTCTTCTCCAGCCCACCTGGTTTACCTTTCACTTTCTAGCTAGTCCTTCCCTTTCCCCCCATCTTATTATCATGTCACCTTCTCCCTTCCTTTCCAGTCCTGAAGAAGTGTCCCTGCCCAAAATATTGACTGTTTATTCATTTCCATAGACGCTGCTTGGCTTGCTGAGTTCCTCCAGCATTTTGTGTGCCTTGCTGTTAGGACTGGTTGTCAATAGTCCTAAATCTGTCTGTTGGAGTAGTTGTCACCATCAACAACTATTGTAGCTTTTGGTTTGTTTAAGGGAATCCTGTGGTGTAGTAGGTTTTCCACAGGCACTCCAGTTTTTTCCCACATTCCAAAGACATGCTGATTGAAAGCTTAGTTGGCTCCTGTAAAGGATCCCAGATTTAGTTGTGTATTCGGAAAAGAGAATAGGTTACAGAAAAATAAAAGAGGGAAATAGGGCTATACGGGACAGTTCTGACAAATGGAATAGGTTCAATGGCTGAATAAAACCTTCTACGGTGCAAAGTCTTAGGTATATGTATTTATAGTAGTGAGGGAGCTGAAGACTTTTGCACAGTACTGTAGTAATTTTATGCATTGCACTATACTGCTGTTGCAAAATAAACTAATCTCAGGACAAAGAAACATAGAAAATAGGTGCAGGGAGTAGGCCATTGGGCCCTTCAAACCTGCACCGCCATTCAGTATGATATGGCTGATCATCCAACTCAGAACCCTGTACCTGCCTTCTCTCCATACCCCCCTGATCCCTTTAGCCACAAGGGCCATATCTAACTCCCTCTTAAATATAGCCAATGAACTGGCCTCAACTGTTTCCTATGGCAGAGAATTCCACAGATTCACCACTCTCTGTGTGAAGAAATTTTTCCTAATCTCGGTCCTAAAAGGCTTCCCCGTTATCCTCAAACTGTGACCCCTCGTTTTGGACTTCCCTAATATCGGGAACAATCTTCCTGCATCTAACCTGTCCCATCCCTTTAGGATTTTATACATTTCAATAAGATCCTCCCTCAATCTTCTGAATTCCAATGAGTATAAGCCTAGTCGATCCAGTCTTTCATCATATGAAAGTCCTGCCATCCTAGGAATCAATCTGGTGAACCTTCTTTGTACTCCCTCTATGGCAAGAATGTCTTTCCTCAGATTAGAGGACCTGAGTAATGATAACCCTGATTCTGATATGGGTCTCTATTGTTGATTGAGAGTGGGAAGGGGCCAGGGAGAGGGCAATCATGGTTGGGAAAAGAGGAAGGGAGAGGAGAGGTAGTGGGAAGAACCAGAGAGACATTCTGTAATGATCAATAAACCAATTGTTTGGAATCGAATGATCTTGCCTGGTATCTCAGGGCTGAGTGAGTCTGCACCCGTGCCACCACCCCGCACCCCCTGCCACTGCTCCGGCACTCCCCTGCCACCTTCTCCACCCCCAACGTCCTTTGCTCCCACCAAATTTACAAACCCGCCCTCTGCTCCACGTTGACAAATACAGTACTGTGCAAAAGTCTTAGGCACCCATACATGCCCAAGACTTTTGCACAGTACTGTATTCTGTCTGGCTAGTCTCCAACTTGATGGCATGAATATTGATTTCTCTAACCTCTGGTAATTTAACCTCCCTCCCTCTTTCTCTCTTTTCCATTCCTATTTCTGGTTACTCTCCGACCCCTTCTCTCCTCCTCACCGGCCCATCATTTCCCTCTGGCGCCCTTCCTCCTTCCCTTTTTTCCCATGGTCCACTGTCTTCTCCTGTTCATCGCCTTCTTCTCCAGCCCTTCACCTCTTCCACCGACAACCTCGCAGCTTCTTACGTTGTCCCCCTGCTCCCACCCACCCACCTTCCCCCTCAGCTGGTCTCACCTATCACCCACTGGCTTGTACTCATTCCCCGCCTGGGTTCTGTCCTCTTCCTTCCCAGTCCGATGAAGAGTCTCTTAGCCTGAAATGCCGATGGTTCTGCCCCCTCCATAGATGCCTCCTGACTTTCTGAGTTCCTCCAGTATTTTATGTGTGCGTTGATTAAGACTGCCCGCATCTGCAGAAGCTGTTGTGAATATGAAATATAGTGCGTTCTCAATGGCAATGTCCTGACATTCACTTTGAATCTTACAGAGAGTATTATGGAGAGCAGTGTCCGTGACAAGGCGAACCTGGCGGAAAAGCTAGCCCCTCCAGTTAGTGAAGAGGACGCTGGGGAGTACACGTGCTTGAAAGGCGACCCCAATGACATGCTGCTTCTGAAGTTGTCAGACAGCGAAGCCTCCAGCAACGGCTCTGGCTCGACCAGTGGAGCAGTGTACGCCAAGGTAGCCCGACTGTCCAAGCAGTCTAAAGACAGCGACAACAGTATCAACACCAACAGCAGCAGAGCCACCAACATCAGCGGCAAGCAGCCCTCCCCTGAGAGGACCAAACCTCCCCCTCCCGACCCGTCAACAAAGCCCAAGTTATCCTGGATTCATGGCAAATTTAACTCCAACCAACCTAACACGGCGTCAACTACGAGGTCTCCCTCCCTGGATAAAGCAGCCACTCAGACAGAGAGCCACCATATGGCTTCAGATGGCAGGAGAAAGAATCTGAGCGAATCCTTTGTTGGACTTTACGGCAGACAAGATGAGAAGAGAGCTTCCAGCGAGGTCAAGCTGAGGCGCAAGGACAAGGCCCACAGCCGGACGAGGGAACACGCACCCAGCGAACCCAGTCACGGCAGCACAGTGCAGAAGAACAAAACAAGCCCGGAGCAGATGCGGAATCTCAACGGCACCATCCAGAGCGCATCGAAAAGAAGTGGACCGTCACCCCATGACAAGAAGCCAGCGGAGGGGAGGGAGTCGCAGAGAAATCCCCCACAGGCAAAGGGTAGGCCTGAGGTGATTCACCCCCATCTATCCCCAGAGACGGCTACCATGCTGGCTGCCCAACTCAAAGAGAAAACCCAGAGCCTAAATAAGTCAGAGGTGAACATGAGGCAGAACGGGCTGATTCCCACCCACCAGCAGCGGGAGAAGCCCACGCCCCCGCAAAAGGCCAAGCGCTCCTTTGGCGCCAACAGCCAGCGAGCGGTCATTCCGACGACCAGCAACCTTCAAAAGATGATCAGTCCCTCTCCAGAGCAGCAGGAGGCTGCGGGAGGCAGCGCCGGCGGTTCGACCCCGGAGAACTGCAGCTACCAGGAGCAGGACGGAATGAACTGTTCTCAGGCCAGACAGGAAACGGGTGAGCAGACACCCAAAAGGACACCAATTAAAAAGCCTCCGAGGAAGCGCAGCAAAGAGGCAACTTTGGAATCGCATCCAAAGACACCCACCATGTCCCCTCAGGTGATGGTTGTAAAGGAGTCATAACTAGAAACAGCATACTCCCACTGGCTGATGTCCACCTCACAGTGCAGCAGGGCAGAAGGGTGGTTATAAGCCTCATGAAAACCCGAGCTGTGTAGTTGTACTGCACTACAGTGGCCCAACCAGGAGCATCAGATAAATTACTAACTTTTAATATACTGTATGTATCTGAGTGTCTTTTCCCTCACTTACCCTTCCCTGAAGGTCAAATGTGGACCAACAATTCCAAATGAACTAAGTATTGTATTGACTCTGATAGACGACCAAAAAATCTTTCCCATGATCTTATTTTGACTGATCAGCAGTAATGGTAGAGAGAGCCATTGATTATTGCGGATTGTTTATAGAGTTAGGCATCTTTCTCTGGGCAAAAGGATCCAACCTTTTGTGACATCTATTTCCATAAATTTTACAGCAGCAAAGCTTTCTCCAACAAAGGAGCACATCAATTCCTCATCATTTGCTGTGGTCTTTTTCAGTATCAGATTGCTGGCTTTTGTATTTTATTCTTTTACAGCTCTCAGTGACTGAAACAAAATGGATTTAGAGGCTCAAGGCTGGGAGATGAAGGTGACGTGCCTTGCTTAAAAGTTGGTAACTTGCTTGATGCTGCCCTTGCTTCAATGATTTCCACTCAGGCACCTTGCTGGTGAGACGTGGCAGAGAGCAGGAGGTGGAGATGGGAGATTGGCAAGAACCTGAAGTTGGCAGGGAAGGGCTCATTGTTGGCAGGAGATGATGCCTGAAGCAGTTTAGAGTTTGCAGTAAATGATCCTGGAAAACAGAGAGAGCCCGGTGAGCAGAGTTGGCGGTCACAGAAGGGATTGGTTCATTATATAAGTGTCACTGCTGATCACTGGTTTGCAGAGGTGGGAGTTCACAGTGAGATTTTCAAGTCACACTGTATTTGTATTAGCTTTCAGGAGCAACTTGCAAACATAGGTTTAGCCTCTCAAATGCTTTTGATGTATTTTACAGTTTTGCATATTATGTGCGTGAGACATTCGGTAACACTTGGCCATGCTGTCATCTGTGAGAGACGGAGAGGGGAAGAACCTGAGCTGGCTGGGATTACTGTGCTGCTGCCAGCACACTGGGACTCTCTATTCTTGGCGCACTATGTCCCAGCTTCTTTCTGCATACAATCATTTTTATGTGTTTTTTCCAAGTTTGATTAAAAATGCCAAGCAAAAAGAATAAACAAGTTTTCTTTCCTCATTTGCCTTGTGGTTGCGTTTCTCCCCTCACCCCTGATCCCTCTCTCTTAACTGGAGGTAGTCGGATCAATGTCTTTCCTGCGGAGTACGGAACAGTCAGGGGTTGATTCCAGGAATGGAAGGGATTCAGGAGTATGGAGAAGGGTGAGGGAGTTGTGTCTCCTCTGTGAGCTAGCCCACCCTGGTGTATCACCAGCCCTCAGTTTCAGTCCTGTTCAATTAAGCCTCTCATACGGGGTGCTAAAACAAAATATGGGGCATGCTGAAAATCTGAAATTAACAGTACTGTGATGATAACTATTTCTCCCGCCACAAAGTACTTTCCACAAATTTTGTTATTACTGTTTTTTTTTACACATTCAGAGTTTACGATTATTGGAAAGGATTGCACTGATTTTGAGGGAAAAAGCAATATTGAATTTTCATTAATTTTGCCAAGATTACAATCCTTTTATTTACGTACTGAGTACGTAACTCAGAGAACAGGCCCTTCTGGTGCTGTGCTGCCTAGCAACCCCTGATTTGAAGCTAGTCAGACCACACTTGGAGTATTGTCAACAGTTTTGGGCCCCTTATCTCTGAAAGGGTGTATTGTTATTAGTGAGAATTGAGAGGAGGTTCACAAGGATGATTCTGGGAATGAAGGGGTTAACATATGAGGAGCATTTGGCAGCTTTGGGCCTGCACTCGAATTTAGAAGAATGTGTGGCGATCTTATTGAAACCTACTGAATGTTGAAAGGATTATTTAAGGTGGCTGGGGAGAGGATGTTTCCTCTGGTGGAGGTATCCAGAACTAGAGGGCACAGCCTCAAAATTGAGGGGTGGCCTTTCAGAACAGAAGGAAGGAAGAATTTTTTTTTTAGCCAAAGAGTGGTGAAGCTGTGGAATGTTCTGCCACAGACCAGGGTGGAGGCCAAATTGGTGAGTATACTCAAAGCAGAAGATTGGTCGGGGCATCAAAGGGTATGGTGAGAGGGCAGGTGTATGGGGTTGAACGTGATCCGGGATCAACCTTGACGAAATAGCTGAGTGGACTCAATAGGTTGAATGGCCTAATTCTGTTCCTATATCTTATAGTCTTAACACCAGCCTAATCATGGGACAATTGACTATGAACAATGACCCTACCAACTGGTACATCTTTCGACTGTGGGGGAAAACCGAGCACCATGTGGTCATGGAGAGAGCATACAAGCTCCTTACAGCAGCAGGAATTGTACCTGGGTTGCTGGTACTGTAAAGCGTTGTGCTAGCCAGTATGCTACCATGTCAACCCAATAAATTGGGATTGCTGTGTACTTGCTGTTCCATCACAGGTGTCCTTTATGCTTTCAAACGCAAGTGATCTGAAATTTAGTGGCAAATGCGCAATTAATTTTGGAAATTGTGAAGGATGGCATAGAATTCCGTAGACAGGGAAGTACAAAGTCAGGATGTTTAATGTGACGGATCAGTGTTGCTGTTTGGCTCCACGCAAGCTCCCAATGTACTTCAGTTCTCCATCAGTATAGAACATGGAACATAATACAGGCCCGTCAGCCCACGTTGTTGTGCCGACCCTCAAACTCTGCTTCCCATATAACCCCCCACCTTAAATTCCTGCATATACCTGTCCAGTAGTCTCTTAAATTTCACTAGTATACGTTCAGTACTTCTACATCTAACAGTGGACGAAACAACGATACTCCTTCATTCCCACTTCCCATTTGCCAAGGGGGCTATCACAGGTATTTTGTTTGTTCTCTGCACTCCCTCCCCTTCTCTGCGATTTGAAAGAAATACTCAATGGCCACTTTATCCCCGTGTGTAGTGAAGTGGCCGCCGAATGCATGCTGGTGCTCTTCTGCTGCTGGCGCCCACCCACTTCAAGGTTCAATGTGTTGTGCATTCAGAGAAGTTCTTCTGCACGCCACTGTTGTAGCTAAAGGTTACTTGAGTTACTGTCCACTTGACCATTCTCCTCTGACCTCTCTCATTGACAAGGCATTTCTGCCCACAGAACTGCTGCTCCCAGGATTAATTTTTTGTTATCCGCACCATTCTCTGCAAACTCTAGAGGCTGTTGTGCATGAAAATCCCAGGAGATCAGCAGTTTATGAGCTACTCAAACCACCCCTTCTGGCTCCACAGTCAGTCACTTAGATAATATTTGGTCCCAACAACTGAACCTCTTGTCCATGCCTGTGTGCTTTTATGCATTGAGTTACTGCCATATGATTGGCTGATTAAATGTTTGCATTAACAAGTAGGTGTACCTTATAAAGTGGCCACTGAGTCATAGAACACTATTACATAGAAACAGGCCCTTCAGCCCATCTAGTCTGTGCCAAGCTATTATTCTGCCTTGTCCTATCAACCTGCAGCTGGACCACAGACCACCATACCCCTCTCTTCCATGTACATAACCCAAATTTCTCTTTTTCTCATTGTACATATGACTGTGAATGTGTGTGTGTGTGAATCAGTTTATATTTTTGGATGAGTATGTGAAGCTGTGTGTATATCTGTGTATGAAATAGCCGTATGAGTGAGTGTGTGTGTTTGTGCGCCTGTGAACATATGTTTGTATGTCTGTGAGCCCGTTTGTGTACCCAGCTCCCAGCGCAATCAATCAACCCTAGTTTTAAAGCAGCATCAAGTTTTCTGGTGCTGGCACTCAGTGGTAGCTGTGCAAAGCAGGGCTGTTTTCAGCACGTATGGTATCAATTATAAACCACATGATCCCCATTCTCGGCTTCCTCTCTCTTGGTTGATGTATTTTCCTGAGAGGCCCCTCTCACAGAGCTCTGACTGTTAGGCCGTGAATGAGCCTCTTGTCTCAGTCTGACAGGAGCTCTGCATCTCCAACTCCAAATTCTCTGCTGGTTCGAGTCAGTGTTTGGATAAAGGCCTGTGTGACATGCCCAACACTGTTCTGGAACGTATAAAAACACACAGGGCACTCGAAAGAGTTCATGACTCCTGCTAATTTTTTTTTCTCAGTGCTTGCGACTTAAAGTCATTAATTTGAACTCTTGGCAAACAAAATGGCCAGAATCTGCGGGAGTGACTCATCAAAGATGCCAGCCTGGCAGGGTAGCACTTGCCAATAACATATACAGTTTTTACAATTAACCCAAGAGCTGTCTGGCGTTCAGAATGACAACTTGACCTCTGAGGTGAAAAATCAAGCCAAGGGCCTCAGGAGCAGATTAATGGCCAACAGGATCACCTGGGCAACCCTGCTCCCTTTAATATTCCCATCTCCCTAGCTATTAGACTCTTTTTCTCCCTTAGCCACTCTTTGACCTGAAACACAAACTCAGTTTATTTTTCCACAGACACTGTCTGACCTAATAAGTGTTTCTAAATATTTCTGTTTTATTTTCGGATTTCCAGCATCTCCAGGTTTTTGCTTTTGAATCATGTCCATAGGAGGATATGTTGGAGTGGGTGGTGAATGCCAGGTTAGGTAGACGAAGAAAACCAGAGGGATTGGATTAAGAGAGAGAAAGAGAAGAGAATTTAAAGAAAATACTACCTTATTACATTGTTAAAATCTCTAAGAGCAATTTATCACCATCATTATGTGCCATAGGCAATCGTGGTCTTTCCATGATTTCTCTTGGCAAAGTTTTCAACAGAGTGTTTTGCCATTGCTTTCTACTGGCCAGTGCCTTTACAGGACAGGTTACCCCAGCCATTATCATTACTCTTCAGAGATCGTCTATCTGGTGTCAGTGGTCGCATAACCAGGTCTTGTGATATGCACCAGCTCCTCATACGGCCATCCACCACCTGCTCCCATGGCTTCACGTGACCCTGATCACGGGGCTGAGCAGGTGCTACACCTTGCCCAAGGGTGACCTGCAAGTTAGCAGAGGGAAGGAACACCTTACAACTCATTTGGCAGAGAAATATCTCTGCCCTGCAACTCTCTAAGAGCAATTAAAATCTGTGAAAAAAGAAACTCCACATCAAGAGTTAATTCTTAGTTGGGTTAACCGTCAGTAAGTAACATTTGCCACTCAAGTAGAGAGAAATCATCCTGAAATGAACTTTCAAAGGTGACTTTATTTATGCTCTGCAGCCACAGTGACTTCATACATTTCACTGCTTATTATTTCCTTGCTTCATATGGCAGAACTGAACAACTTCTCTGAGAACTTTTGTGAGGCCTCCACTAGTCAGGATCAACCTTGGATGTTGCATCCTATCTGTCTAGATACCCAAGCCAGGTCGGTACAATATGGAGATCAAGCTGTTGCCCATGTAACAGCCTCCCCCTCTCCACACATCTGATGAACCCAAAGGAACAGCCGAGACTGATACAGTTTGGTACCTGCAGCATCGTAGGAGATGCCAGTCAGAGTCGACTTAATGTAGGACTGCCTTAGGACACCAGCTCTGGATCTTACCCTCGGGGTTTACTCATGAAGCCTTACTCATGAATGGGTATAGCTGCAAGGTAATGGAGGTTTGAGATCAGAGCTTTCCTTCTCCAAGATGAGTCGCCAACCACGGCCAACGAGCTCAACCTGCCTGAAGCGACAGGTTTTAAGGTGCCATTAACCTGCCTTTGTCTCTTCTCCTGTCAGAAGGTACGGTTCTACTGGGCTTACTAGCTGAGTCACACATGAAAGCCAGGAGCTGGACTTGGTTGTCAGAGGCTGTTTGAGGTGCACAACATTGGGCGCATTTAATATGTAGTGGGAGCTTATCCCAATTACCTGCCCCGGTTATAACAACCTTAATGAAGCCTGAGAACTTTTACTGTGATGCAATTATTTTGAAAGCAAATTGAGTGCCATTAAGATGTTAAATAAATCCAGTGTGTACTTTTTTGTTGAAGCTGAATAGGATAGGCTTTTTTCTTGATAAGATTACACTGGAAAAGATTCTTGCTTAATCGCACTTCAAGGTTAGTAAGCAGTGTGGTAATAGTCAAAGCTGCTGTTCCACACACAGTATAATCCAAAAGAGTCAGTTAAATTCCAACATGCAACTAGTTCATACTATTGTTCAACCGTACACACCCCGCAATTACACTGCAGTGTGTAATTCATCTGGGGAAATTGTAAATATTATAGTTTCTGTTACTTTATATAAAAACCAACTACACCCCTTCAATTAGGTACATGAGAAATTCTGCAGATGCTGGAGATCCAAAGCAACACGTGCTAGCAGAACACTTTACAACACCAGAGACCTGAGTTCACTTCCCGCCGCTGCCTGTAAGGAAGTCTGTACGTTCTCCCCGTGACCACGTGGGTTTCCTCCGGGTGCTCCGGTTTCCTCCCACAGTCCAAAGACCTACTGCTTGGTAGGTTAATTAGACTGTGTAAATTGTCCTTTGATTAGGCTAGGGTTAAATCGGGGGTCACTAGGCAGCATGTCTGGAAGTTCGGGAAGGGCCTTCTCCACACTGTATCTCCGTCAATCAATAACTACATACAGACATGCTGGAGGATCTCAGCAGGTCAGGCAGTATGTATGGAAATGAATGAACAGTTGACATTTCAGGCCGCCACCGTTCTTCAGGACTAGAAAGGAAGGGGGAAGATGCCAGAATAAAAAAGTGGGAGGAGGAGAAGGAGGATAGCTAGAAGGTGGTAGGTGAAGCCTGGTGGGCAGGAAAGTTAACGGGCTGGTGAGGAAGGCATCTGATAGGAGTGGAGAGTGGACCAATGCAGGAGAGGAGCCGGGGAGCACTGAAGGACAGGTGAGAGGAAGTAAGAGGCTAGAATGGAGAATAGAAGGGTGTTCTAGTCATGTCTGGCACTTTAACAAACTACTTTCACATTCCCCATACTAGATAAATTTGTTCCTTTATTCTTCTGCACATTTGTTGTGCTTGCAGTTTGGGAGAACTTCATCTGATATCCCTTCCAAAATGATATATTTAAAACTAAGTCCAGACAACTGAGTCTTATACAAATAGTAACAAAATAAAAGATGAGATGGTAATTGCTTCAAGCATGCCAAGTGAAACAGTTCAGAAGCCTCCACTCCCAGCCCAGTACCAGGCTTCAAATAAAAACTCCACTCACATAAAACTGTCACCGAGCCAAAGCGGGGCCCATGACCACACGCTGGATCATGAGCTTCCCAGGGAGCCGAGCAGCCCACGTCACCGACATCTGGTAGTTATTGAGAAACAGGAAATTTATAAGGAGGGAAGGTGGTGAACAGCACAGGGAAGGCAGTCGCAGACAGCACTTCAAATAGACCCGAATCTTCATGCTGCATTCATGAACAGTCTTGTGGGGCCCACAACAGATAAGCCCTCAGACGGTGAACCAAATACATCACTCCAAAGTGCTCTACTAAACTTCACAAGATTTCTTGGAAACCCTTGATAGCCTGGGCGTGCCTTCCAGCAATCTTCAAATACACTCCTCTCTACAACACTCCCTGATAAAGCTCATATTACCTCTACAATGCTCCAATACACTTGAATGTGGTCTGCAAGCCTCCTTATGAGATTTGCTGCTGGCTTTTGCTGTAATGCGTTTAATACAATCTTTCTGTTATATTCCCTGTTATTTACCTCACAGCCTGATACCTTTCATGCCCTTCCTGTGATACCCTTTCATATGTCCATAACTGTCCCTGAAATACACTTTGATATGCTCGTAACTGTCACCGAAACTCGCTCTGACATACCCACACCATTCCTTTATAACACTCCCTGATATACCCATCTCTCCCAGTAATATCCATTGATATGCCCACCACCCTCCCTATGCCACCCTCTGAGACACCCACAACCCTCCCTGTAGCATCCGGTGAGACACAAAAACTCTCCCTTTAACACCCTCTGAGATTCCCAAAACTATCCTTGTGATACTTTCTGAGATGCCCACATCCCTCCCCTGTAACAACATCTGAGATGCCCACAAACCTCCCTGTAACACCCTCTGAGATGCCCACAAACCTCCCTGGAAAACCCACTGGGATTCCCAAAACCCTCCCTGGAACACCCTCCGAGATGCCCACAACCCTTTTGGAAACACTGTCTGAGCTGCCTACAACCAATGCTGCCGTACCCTCTAAATGCCTGCCCTGTAACACAGCCTTCACTTTAACTCCCAGAAGCCAATGCCTGCACTACTCAGCAGCACACAGCAGTTCATAAACAGTTCGGACAGATAAAGCAATCGACACTGAGCTGAAGAAAGAAATATTAACACGGGCAACTAATGGGTAGTCACAGGTATAGGATGCAAATAAGAAATGAAAGATACAGAAAGACCAAAACTGGATATTGAATCAATAGCTGAAGAGGAGACTGTTGCTGATTGGCCAAAGTATGTGTGAGATGCATGGGGTTAGAAATATAGCAACACAGAGGGTTAGAGAGATGAAAGACGTCACAAGGTCAGGGCAGGGATTAATGGGTTCACACCTCCGCTTCTGTGTCTGATGGATGAAGGTACCAATCTCCTTCAGGAGACAAGTGCTTAATGACCTAAATTTAAATTCCAATGGAGGGATGACGGAGTGTTTGTTTTATTAAAGGTTCCAGATTTTGGCCCTCTTGAGCAGAACCAACAACAATAAAAAAAGACCTGTAGCAGAGTGTTGTAACAAAGTGCAGCTGTTGCATAGTTCCGGTCACCCAGGTTCAATCCTAGCCTTTCAAAGCTTGCAGTGAGATCTGGACCAGGTGGAAAAATGGACTGAAATGGGCAAACTTCGGGAAAGATGTAAATAAGATTGAAAGAGTAGAGAGAAAATTTATAAGGATTTTGCCGTGCTGGAGGACCTGAGTTATAAGGAAAGATTGAATAGGTTAGAACTTTATTCCCAAGAACGTAGAAGATTCTGGGGAGGGTTGATAGAGGTCTACACAAAGGAGAGCTGAATATGTAAGTCTTTTCCTGCCGGTACATAGCCTCTCCAACAGCAAGCCTTGTGTAGTGCCTCCTCACTGGTGACACATGGAAACTGAACTCCTTTCATACTCAGGCTGAGCTAAGAAGACAGGGAGGAGGTCTGGCCCCTGCACACGTAGCATGCAGGCCCACCAGTGTGTGGACACGCCCTGGTGCTCGTGAACCAGATCCCCAGCTATGGGTAAGTAGCCCCACTGTTTGTGGGCAGCCTCGGAAGAGATGAAGGTTTTGGACTACACTGGTGGGGCCGAGAGGGGGATCTTGATGACTGGCCATCTCAAGATCTCCATACCACTGCCCTGGCTTGAGACGATCATCATCATCCCCCATTGCCCTTCAAGGTAGACGGATGCCAACCAACCAACCAACACAATTATGATGGGTATAGATAGGTTAAATGCAAGCAAGCTTTTTCCTCTGAGGTTGAGTGAGACTACAACTTGGGGTCATGGGTTAAGGGTGAAAGGTGAAAAGTTTAAGGAGAACATGAAGGGAAATTCTCCACTCGGAAAGTGGTGAGAGTGTAGAACAAGCTGCCAGGGCAAGCCGTGGATACAATTTTGATTCCAATGTTTAAGAGAAAGTTGAATAAGTACATGGATGGGAGGGGTATGGAAGGCGATGGTCTGTATGGGACGAGGCAGCTTAAATGGTTTAGCATGGATTAGATGGGCTGAAGGGCCTATTTCTCTGCTGTTGTTTTCTGTGAGTCTATGATCAAGGAGCTGTCCATGTGGAATTTGCACTTCTCCTGGTGATCACATGCATCAGCATGGTGCTCTGTTTTGCCTTCCATGTCCCAAGGGCATGTTGTTTAGGTTATCTGGACGCAGTACAGAGGCATTGACACTGAACATCTCCACCGGGGGAAAAGCACATCGAATCCTACAGTCAAAGAGCACTGCAGCTAGTCTGTGCCTGCCTAATTTTCTGCCTAGTCCCATCCAACTGCAATTGGACCATAGCCCTCCAAAAATACCTCTTCCATGTACCTACCTCTTTAGTGTAATTGAATCAGCATCTACTATATCTGCTGGTAGCTCATTCCACATTTGCACCACCCTCTGTATGAAGAAGTTTCTGCTCAGATTCCCGCCAAATATTACACCTTTTACCCCAAACTTATGACTAGTTTTAGTCTCACCCAACCTGAGTGGCAAAAATCCTGCATACATTCACCCCATCTATACCCCTCATAATCTTGTAAACCTCTGTAAGATCTTCCCTCATTCTCCTACACTCTAAGGAATAAAATCCTAAACTATTCCACCCATTTACATTTGGGAATGCTCTGTGAACTGACAGCAATTTAACAGGCAAAAAACCCTCTTTATATGTTATATGTAAACAAGTGAAAATATGAGAACTTCATGTAAGAATAAGTAAGATATTCCTAGTTGTAAAACAATAGCAAATGCTGGGAATCCAATCATAGACAGAAGATCATAAGTGTGGTAAATTCTGCAGACATTGGAAATCCAGAGCAATGCACACAAAATGCTGGAGGAACTTAGCAGGTCAGCAGCATCTATGGAACTGAATAAACAGTCAACATTTTGGGCCAAGACGCTCCTTCAGGACTCGAAAGGAAGAGAGGAGGCACCCGAACAAAAATGTAGGGGAGGGGAAAGAAGATAACTAGAAGGTGATAGGCGAAGCTAGATGGGTAGGAAAGGTAAGGGACTGGAGAGGAAGGAACCTGATAGGAGAGGAGTGTGGAACTTTGGAAAAAGGGAAGGAGGAGGTGATCCAGGGGGAGGTGATATAGAAGTGAGAAGAGGTATGAGGCCAGAATGGGGAGTAGAAGAAAAGGGGAGGGGGGGGAGGGAAAATTTTATTTATACCTGAAGGAGAAATCAAAATCCATGCCATAAGGTTGGAGGCTACCCAGTCGGAATACAAGGTGTTGCTCTTCCACCCTGAGGGTGTCTTTGTCTTGGCACAAGAAGAGGCCAAGAACAGACATGGACTTGCACTACCAGTTTCAAGAACAGTTACTACCCCTCAACCAGCAGGCTCCCGAACAAATGGGGATAACTACACCCACTTGCACATCCACTGAGATGTTCCCACAACCAATGATCTCACTTTAAGGACTCTTTATCTTGTTATTTCATGTTCTCGTTATTTATTGCTTTTTATTTATATTTGTGTTTGCACATTTTGTTGTCTTCTGCACTCTGGTTGATCTTTCATTGATCCTGTTAGTTATTATTCTATAGATTTACTGAGTATGCCCACAGGAAGATGAATCTCATGGCTGGATGTGGTGACATACATAAGACTATAAGACCATTGGACAGAAGTAGGCCATTAGCCTATCGAGTCTGCACTGCCATTTCATCATGGCTGTTCCATTTTTTCCTCTTGGCCCTAATCTCCTGTCTTCTCCCTATATCCCTTCATCTCCTGACCAATCAAGAATCTAACAGTCTCTGCCTTAAATATAGATAAAGGCAGGTTCCTCAACGCACCCCTGAGACATCAACAGTTGACTGTGGCAAAGAATGCCACATATTCACCACACTCTGGTGAAAGAAATCTGTCCCTCATCTCTGTTCTCAAAGGACTTTTGTGTACTCTGATAACAAAATTTATTTTGAAGACATGTCGGAAAGGGAACGGGAATCAGAACTAAACTGTTTGGTCAATGGAAAGTTCCACTTTTTGGCAGAATAAACTGATAATACTGGCTGACCAGTAAGTCAAGTAGTGTCCATGGGATTTTCTGGGTGCCTCGTCAAAAAACAAATCCAGTTGGTATCACATTGTATTTAGAGGAGCTTTCTGTGCACAAATTCGCTATTGTACATTTCAAATATTACAGCAATGTTGCTACAAGTCCATCCTACTGTACATTTCATCATTCTCCAGTAAGTCATGTTCTTCATCCCACCCTCATGCTTTTCCCCTTCTCTACACTTCCCTTTCTGTCAGGGTGACTGCTAAGGGGAAATTTTGGTAACCGACAACTCACTTCCTAATGGTCAGATGACCTACATGCAGGCCTGATAAGTGCATGTGCATGCATTGTGTTCTAAAGATTGTAAACTGTCTGTTCATATACCTCTGTCAGTTCTCACAAGAGAGCTCAGAGTAGGTATTAGTCCCACACATGAATGTTTACTGTGCCAAAAAAGGATGAACTCCAGGAGAAAGACTTCCAGCATAGTCTCTCCAGATATTTGCAGTTCAGGTCGCATCAGTCTTTGTATGTTCTATCCGTAACTGTGTGGGTTTCCTATGGGTGCTCCGGTTTCCTCCCATATTCCAAAGACATATGAGTTATTGGACTAATTGGTTACAAATCATCCCAGAAATGAAAGAGTTAAGGTATGAGGAGCATTTGATGGCTCTGGGCCTGTAACTCGCTGGAGTTTAGAAGAATGAGGGGAGTCTCATTGAAACATATCAAATGCTGAAAGGCCGATACACAGTGGACATGGAGAGGATGTTTCCTATACAGTAGAGTTTAGGACCGGAGAGTACAGCCTCAGAATAGAAGGACATTCATTCAGAACAGAGATGAGCAGGACACGAGGAAATCTGCAGATGCTGGATGTTCAAGCAACAAACAAAAAATTGCTGGTGAACGCAGCAGGCCAGGCAGCATCTATAGGAAGAGGTACAGTCGATGTTTTGGGCCGAGACCCTTTGTCAGGACTCCTGACGAAGGATCTCGGCCCGAAACGTCGACTGTACCTCTTCCTATAGATGCTGCCTGGCCTGCTGCGTTCACCAGCAACGTTTATAGAGATGAGGAGGAATTGTTTTTGCCAGAGCGTGGTGCATCTGTTGGATTCACACAGAGGACATGGAGAGGATGTTTCCTATAATGGGGAGTATAGGACCAGAAGGCACAACCTCAGAAAACAAGGACACTCATTCTCCTCTCTACTCCCCATAACCTTTAATGCCCTTACCTATCAAGAACCCATGAATCTTTGCTTTAAATATGCCAAAAGATTGGCCCTCCACTGCAGTCTGTGGCAATGAATTCCACAGATTCCCCACCCCCGGCTAAAGAAATTCCTCCCTATCTCTGTTCTAAAGGGCTGTCCTTCTATTCTGAGCATGAGCCCTCTGGTCCTAGACATGCCTGCTCCTGGAAACATCCTCTCCATGTCCACTCCATCTAGGCTTTTCAATAGTCAATAGGTTTCAATGAGATTCCCCTCCTCATTCTTCTAAACTCTAGCGACCACGGGCCGAGACCCATCGAACACCGCTCATACACAAACCCCTTCAGGTTTATGACTGTGAATCTTCTGTGGACCCTCTCCAATGCCAGCACATCTGTTCTTAAGTAAGGGGCCAAAAATTGCTCACAATATTCCAAGTGCAGTCTAACCAATCCCTTATCAGCTTTACATCCCAGTAAGCGAGCTGCTACCTTTGGTGCAATAACATCAGTTCTAATTTCTTGTTGCATAACAGGTGCATTTTTGTGTTTTGATGTGATCTCCCCAGAACTTTAAAACCAGTGGATAAGAAGTTTCCACTTTGGAGTGTATTGGCTGATAAGCAGAGTAGAGTGCCACAATTTACAAAGAATAGGATGCTAGATGATAAAATAGTGAAAGACCCAGCTCAAGCAAATAGTGCTTGTCCTAGTTCAATGACCAGCACTCGCACTGATCACAACCCACTGGCCCTGTCACTGAGCTATTCAACACCAGGGACCTTACCTTCAATCTACCCACCACATTCAATATGTAACATTTTCCCCATACTGAGAAATTCCGGTTAGTGCCTTCCTTTGCTTTCCCGGGAGAAGCTGGGTGTCCCATTTTCATTACAGCCAGAACAATTTGAACAGTTGTCCTAAAATTCGGGGCGTGTCTGTGGTTTAGGAACTTTTCATTTAGATGCAGGATGGCTTTTATATCTGTCTGGAAAACACTTGTGTTGGCTCTGCATTTTTCAGCACTGAATGAGAGCTTTTTAAAGCTGTATCTATGCAGATCCTACAGTTGGTTTACATAACCATGGATCAACATTTAGCATAAATACTCATTTCCTGATTTTTTTTGACAATATCTGTAGAGACAAGAATGAGATTTTACCAATTAACTCTTTGAAGACTGTTCAACTTCCTTATACTTCTGAAACTCAAGTGTAAACTATCTGTTCATAAAAACAAAAGTATTTCAAGTGGAATTGTGTAATGGCCAGGCAGCAGGTAAGTCTTGAGTTTGATAAGCAGTGGTATGTTTTGCTTCTTTAACACTAAGAAATAATTGATTAATCACTGATTTTGCTAATCCTATTAAAAGGTCACTCCAAATGTAATCAGCCAGATGGCCTCTTTGCTTTGTGTCCCATAAGCCTTTGGAATCATAAACTTCTTACTTCTATTTACTACCTAGAAAAAATCCTTGTAGTTATTGCATGTAAAAGCGTGTAATCTTTCATGCAGATGATGGCTGTCTATGTGTGTTTGATTAAAGCCAAACTGATGGCCCTCTTAGGCATTAGTCTTTGCAAACACAAGAAAGTCTGCAGATGCTGGAAATGCTGAATAACACACACAAAATAGTGGAGCAACTCAGCAGGCCAGGCAGCCTCTAGGGAAAAAAGTAAACAGTCGATGTTTTGGGTCGAGATACTTCTTCGGGACTAAGAGGGAAGAGGTGAGATTCCAGAATTAAAAGGTTGGGGAGGGGAAAGAGGTTAGCTGGAAGGTGACAGGTAAAGCCAGATGGATGGGAAAGGTCTGTGGTAGTGGGTCTGAGTGAGTACTCGGGAAGAGTCGGAGTGCAGCAGAGATAACAGAGGGGGACCAGCAAGAGATGGTTTCACTAAACTCCCGTTGAAGGGAAGACTTAAACTTCTTCAGGGTAGGCATCCCTTGAAGATTCACGTTTGAATGGCGGAGCAGACCCAATGGGCTGTATGGCCTACTTCTGCTCCTATATCTTATGGCCTTATGGAAGAGACTTCACAATGGAGCAGCAAATCATAAGGACGAGAAAGTCTGCAGACGCTGGAAATCCAGAGCAACACACACAAAATGCCGGAGGAGCTCAGCAGGTCAAGCAGCATCTATGGAAGTGAATACTCAGTCAATGTTTTGGGCTGAGAATCCTACCCAAAATTGTCCAAAGTATCACACCAAACAGAATTTCACATAATTCAATCAGCTGAGGCTTCCCATTACCTTGGGACCAGTGCATTGTTCATTCAAATTCTAATCCTCACCAAAAAAAATCATTGAAATTATATGAAAGAGCATGAATAGTCTTAACTAAAGACATTCCTCTTGCTTGTTTGAGGTGGTGACTCACATGGGTGAAACCATTCCACAGATGGTGGACACAACTTGGTGTCTCGGCAAAGTACTTACTGCTCTACATTACATCCAGTGGAGGTCACAGCAGGGCCTCTTCTATGATTACTGCCTATTGACACACACTTATCATACCAGGGCAGAACGTAAAGCTAGCAATCCACAAATATATTGATTTTGTCCCTGGTGAATCAGGTTAAAGCGGCTCCCAGGGCACCACTGGGCAACAACATGTCAACTCCTAAAATAAGTTCCCCGTACTGAGCCTGTCTCTCATGGGATGATCACAGCTGGGCTGCATCCCGGCTGGCAGGATTCCTAAGAGTTACAAGTCCTAGTGCTGTCTTTTGTAAGCAATCCATGCTTTGGCAAACTTTCAAAGTGAGCACAGAACATGCCAGTATAATGCAGGCTAAAATGGGGCCACAATGCCAGCACTGGAAATCAAATATTTTGAAAACATAATGATTATCGTGACAGATTTGATTCCTTTGTTCCTAAACTTTGCCCCTCTTTGTCTAACACTTAAAGAATTTCAAGGTTTTATGGATGGATTAGTTTTATGTGATACAGTTGTGATCACTAATCTTTTTTCACCTAATTCTGACCATTAACGTTCTGACTTAATTCCTCAGAACTTCCATTTGCTGAAGTATTTGACATGGAATTCCTGACACATTGAAATCTTATAAGGATTTTACTTGCCCCCTTTCTTCTGATTGTGCTCCTGTTATTAATTATTTGTGCATACACATTCGATGAACAGAAATGGCATCAGAGAAATTGATATCCCGTATCGTTAGTTATCAGAAATGCCAAGGATAACCAACAGAACTCAGCAAGCCCCTCAGCAAGATTCAAAAGCTGCTGGTTTAGTTGATGAAATTAATGCAGTTTTTGTCTTTTTTTTTGGTCCTCATTGCACTTTCCGTATTATTTTAAATCTACTCTAGCTAGAACAGGCACGGCGGATTTCATTTTAACCCTTTATGTTCAGTCAAAGGAACGTAATACCAAGACTTTATAAGGCTTTGGTCAGACTGCACTTGGAGTATTGCGAGCAGCTTTGGGCCTCTTATCAAAGAAAGGATGTACTGGCGTTGGAATGGGTCCAGAGGAGATTTACAAGAACAATGCCGGGAATGAATGGTTTAATTTATGAGGAGCATTTAATGGCTTTGGGCCTGTACTTACTGGAGTTTAGAAGGGTGATGGGGAAATCGCAATGAAATTTATTGAAGATTGAAAGGCCTAGATAGAGTGGACGTAGATGTTTGCTGTAATGGGGGAACCTAGGACCAGAGGGCACAACCTCAGAATGGAAGGACGCCCCTTTAGAACGGAGATGAGGAGGAATTTCTTTATTCAGATGGTGGTTAACCTGTAGAATTCACCACCTTTGACAGCTCAGCTGTAGAAGCCGTCATCTGGTTTATTCAAAACAGAGGTTGATAGGTCCTCGATGATGAAGGGCATCAAAAGTTTCAGCGAGAAGGCAGAAGAAAGGAGTTGAGAGATAATAAATTGGCCATGATGGAAAGGTGGAGCCAACTCGATGTGTCAAATGGGCTAATTCTACTCCTATGTCTTATGGTCTAGCATATAAGGGATTAAAATTGGGCAAATCTGGTTACTTTTCCACAAATGCCCGAAGCTCCCCTGCCATATTTTAAATAGGTTCACTAACTGAGGTTGTAAACCACACTTCTTTTCTGATAATTATATTTAAATGCTATCCACAATGTCACAAGGATTCCTATACTATTCCTATTGCACAATAGAAGTCTGAAAGCCCAGGCGCTAGATATGTGACTAAAATACCTCTTTAAAGGAACATGTCATCAGTTTATTAGAATCTCCATGATATCACTGATGGGTCATTACTATAACATAACAGAGCATTTAACATTCATCATCATCATCATCAGGTGCTGTGTCGTATGACAGGGCCAGTCATGGTCTTTATCTCCATTTAGGTGATATATTAGATTTTAGGGTGAGGGAGGTGGTTGGGGGTTTGGGGTTTGATGTTCTAGCTGCCGTTTTCTGGGTGGGCGATCTGTTAGTTTTTGTGCGAGAGACGGGTTGGGGGATTTGGTGTTTGTGAGTTCTTGTTTCTTTTAAATTTCATATGGGGTCTTTTCTCTCAACTACTATGTTTTTTCTTTATTTAGTGGCTATCTGGAGAAGATGAATCTCAGAGTTGTATTCTGCACATATACGTTGATAACAAAATGAGCCTTTTAACCTATGAGGTATATAACTCCTGAATCTTTGAGTGAGTGCCTTCAGGCTCCAGTGCCAGTTGGACACATTATTGAAGGATCATCACAAGATCACCTTTGATTTCCCTGATCTCATCACCGGTGTCTCAACACATCAATCCTCAGCACACCCCTGACACATCAACTAGAAAGCAAAAACTCTCTGCATTACTCTATAAGTTAACAAAGCAACTTCTCTCCAACTTTTCTATAATAAGCAGTAGTGTTAAATGATAAAAAGATAGCTTGATACTTTTTCCCGTTTATTAGGACTTCTCTCCACAACATTCTCAGGTGGTTAATCTGCAGTTTGGGAGACAGACAATTTCTAAACTCCCCAACCCCCAACCTCTCCTCTCTGTCCTCTGGCTGTCTGAAATTGCATCAAGGATGATGAAGTTGATATGTTACTTTATGTGCTGTCCATAAACAGCTGCATTTGGCCTCTTGGAAAAGCTATTGTCCTAGTTGATCTGTGCTGACTGATATATTTGCAACTCAGGCTCTCGTGCACTTTGAATAATTACTAGGAGTGAGGTGATGATATTATATTCCAGCCAGCATTTATAAACAGTCTGCACTTGGCCAGATCTGATGTTACAATTTCTTTCAAAGAGCTTTTATGTTTATCCGGATTAGAGTGCTTCAGAATATAATAGATAGAATGGCAGGAAAGACCGTGAGAAGTTGCACTGTGTAGTTGAACCTCAAACATGAAAACTCTATATCCGGTGTCAATTCATCTTTTGTAAGTTGGGTGAGGGTTGACTATTTTCTCTCATACTGAGGCTCTGATTTATGCTTTTTTTTCTCCAAGGGATAATTCTGAAACAATAAAGTCTCAAAGATGTTGAGCTCTCACTGTTAGGTATGTGGAACTTGGAGTACTTTCTGTTAGAATGTGCTTTCCTGATTACTGATGTAATTCAATGTGGTGCTTCAGATCAGATCTGAGATAAGGAGACATTTCAGTTTCAGACATTTCCTATCTCCTCTGTGTTTATGGCTTGACAAGAGTTTCCATAAACACAATCAAATCTGAGGAAATGCCAGGGTCTGCAAAAGTTTAATTGGCTCCTTGAAAATTTGTAGGGCCAGAGACAGTTGAAGAAGTAATAACGAAAGAAAGATTCAAATCAGGAAACGCACAAATCAGCCAAGGATTTATGGCGAGCAAGGGATACCAGGCTAATTATGAAGCTGTTGGATGATTTACATGGCCCACTATTAGCTTCACAAAGATGCATTCTAGGACCCAACCTCCTGGGCTTTCATGAAGTTGTTGCATTTTTATATTAATTACTGAAAGCCAAATCCCGAAATGATCAACCAGAATGATACTGCTGATGGCAGCAAATCAGCCCTTCATGTTGAGAAAATAAACGGTATGTGACAATGGCGGAGGCATTGGGAGCAAGAGTGGACCCAAATGCAAGACACATCTTGTGAGGTAACTTAAATTTAGCTTATTGTTCGAAACCAAGAGAGCAAGGCAGGAGTAGGAATAGCGAACTGGACAAGGACTGAGGCTATGACCAGGCTGGAACCAAGGGTCTGGGCTAGGACCCGGAATCAGCTCCCAGAACTACAGGAGACATGAAGAGGCTAGGATATGGACTCCGAGCCCGAGACTGGGCAAGGACCCAGTACCTGGGTCTTACCTCGGGCTCGGACCCCAGAAGCAGGCATGAACATGACATGGGCTAGGGAGAGGAGGAACGTGGGAACACAGAGCCTCGGTCTCGGGAGAGCAGGTACATGGAACCAGGGACACATACACAGAACACAGAGTCGGGACCCCTCCTTGGGTACAGGACATAGGGCCGGGACTCGCACACAGAACAGAGAGCCGGGCCCTCTCCTTGGGTACAGGACATAGGACCGGGACTCATGACCCTCCCACGGGGCAACGGCAAGACGGTCTGATTTACCCCACGGAGGCGAGGACAAGACAAGACCAACATGAATGAACACCAGACAGTACCTATCTAGCTCCGGTGATGGAACTAGACCAAAGTGCAGGTGGGGGCTGCAGACGAGGGCTAGAGGCGAGAGGGGCAGAGAAGGGATTCAGACAAAGGGGTAGGACAGGAATCATGGACTGCCAGGGCCAGGACTAAACTCAGAACTGGAAGCCGCCAGGGCCAGGACTTGACATGGTACTTGAACGCCACCAGGGCCAGGACGTGGACGTGGTACTTGGATGCCGCCGGAGACAGGACATGGTGCTTGGATCCTCTGGGTAGTGCCGAGTTCTTGACTTGGCCCGGGAACAGTAGACAGCGGTTCTTGATTCTTTCCAGCGGGTTAACTGACGGACCCACCTTGATGAGGAAACTTTGCAGGCTCGCTTCGGCGAGGTAACTGGACAGGGTTGCTCCGGTGAGGAAAGGCGAATTACCGGCACTCGCTTCGGCAGAGACTAGGCTTGCTCCGGCCAGATGACATTGGCACGCCGTGACTTTGCAAATGCTCCCGCACCGAACGGCTGAAAGCCGGAGATTATAAACTATCGGTTCAGCTGAGTGTTAATTGCCTCTAATCATCAAAGTCGAGGAACTTGGGAAAACAGGGAACCAACGGTCCGGATCGTAACATAAACAAGCTAAATTTAAAGGGACCCTGATCCGGACCATGACACAGTAAGTCCAGAGCACGTTCCACCAAGCTGTAAAATGTGTTGAATTTTCAAAAATATTAATTCAAAAGAAACCTTCCCTTCTTCACTCTTAATTAATTTATTTTCTATTTCCTTATTTTTAAATTTATTTATTGAGCTACAGTGTGGAAAAGGCCCTTCCAGCCCTTTGAGTGGTATCAATCAGCATCCCCCGATTTATCCCTAGGCCAGTGTTTCACAACGTTTTTTAGCCCAATGCCCCCCTAAAGCACTTTCACACTTGCCAATGCCTCACTAAAGCACCTTTATACTTGCCAATGCTGCTCTTAGGCACAATATACTTACTGGTGCCCCCATAGTGTAAAGACATGTCTACCATATGTCAACATGAGAAAGATGATTCAGCTTTAAGTTATTATTTGTCTTTAATCCTAGCTTACACAGAACCTGTACACTGTAAAGCAGCCTCATTATTAATGTAATCCTTGAGCTTGATGGTCCTTGGCAAGGGCTGAAATATCCGCTTCAAGCTGTGACAGCAAAAGCCTTAAGTCCCCACGTGTAACAATGTCCAAGCAGTTTCTCTTTTTTGTGAGTATGTCGTTCACTGCATTGAAACCTCTTTTAACAAGGTAGGAGGATAGAAATGAAATGAAGAGCAGCTTGGCTCTTCTCCAAAGACCAGGAAACTTCATTTGACAGTGTAGCTATGTACTACAAAAATCAACATTTTTGTTTCTTCATCATTCTGAATTTCAATCATTTCTTCTTGCAAGTTCTCTTCCTGATATGCCACCTTGCAAAGAAATGGATTAATTGCCCAGTCCAGAATTTCCAGATCATTCAAATCCTTGATTCGATTCTGAAAATCCTTCTTCAGTGATTGCAGGTATAAGCAATACTCTTGCAAATCACAGTCTGTGAAAGGGAGTGGCATACTTTCCATGCAGGAAAACTGTGAGGACATCCTTCTCCCATCATTTTGCTTATATTATAAAAGTGGACACTGCACTTTTTGCCTGGACTAATTGAAATTCTCACCCTGCAGTTTCTTATTTAGAATGCTCATTTTGTCATACAGTGTGCTAAGTGTGCTACATCTCCATGTATAAGTTCAGTCTTGTTTCCCAAGCTCCTGACAACTTTGAGTAAAAATTCAACCACAGTGTCAAAAAGATCAAAGAACCATTTTAAGCAAGAGCCTTTTGACAGCCAACACACTTCAGTGTGAAGAAGCAATCATTCAATCTCTTCATTGTTAGCTTGGCATAAATGGTGAAATATTCTGCTATTTAATGAACGAGCATTAATTTTGTTGATAGCAGATATTACAAGAGTCATGCTTGAAAAAACTCATTGGCTGAGGTGAGATGTGGACAATGAATTATACAATGGATTGCAAACAGACCTGGAATTTTTTTCACAAATGCCTCTAAATCTGTCATATGAGGTTCTCCATCTGTTCCGCAAGAAATCATGTTCCTAATCGGAATATTTTTGTCCATATACATTTTCAGCTTGTCATAGATTGATTCTCCATTGATATTTGTTTTTGACTTTTTACAAAAGAGAACCTCTTCATAAACTCTTCAATTTTTGATAAACTGTATACGTAATGCCATTAGTAATGCTTCTTTGTCTCACATAGTTGATCCATCCAGTTGTATACCAAATTCTGTTTTTTGTGGCTCTGTGCCTAGTTGATACTCAATGCCTTCACTCATTTTGTCAATATAACCAGGAATTGCTTTTAAAATACTGGTAACACACACAAAATGCTGGAGGAACTCAATAAACCAGGCAGTATCTATGGAAAAAAAAATACAGTCGACATTTCAGGCTGAGACCTTTTGAAGGCTCTCAGCCCGAAATATCGACTATACTTCTTTTCCATAGATGCTGCCTTGACCTGCTGAGTTCCTCCAGCATCTTGTATGTGTTGCTTGGATTTCCAGCATCTGCAGATTTTCTCATGTTTAAAATACTGGTATCCATTTTGAGAATAGTGGTGAGCACTTCTGATATAGCAGGCATTATTAATCATTCACCAATTGTATGAGATTTTCCACACTTTGCTATCATTTTGGAAGTGTTATAAGAAGCAATGAGACCACTATGAAGCTCATTTTTAGCTTTTCAAATGCTTCGTCTTCTGGAACTGAGTATTACCATAAGTAGCCTTGTCAGGGTACCGTTTACAGAAGTGTTCCTGCAATCTTTAATTACAAAGCTAATAGAACTAAGACCAGTGGCCAATCCGGACATTGGAAGTTTGGAGAGGAGGGGACTTCAGTTAGGTCCACTGCCTGAGGATAAATGGCAAGAGCGGTTCATGGCACTGTAATAGAGCTTTGACCAGTGGCCAGTCGGCATTAGTGAGAGTAAATTCAAGGAAGGCAGGGAAATCACAGTGGCCATAGTCTGAGTGGACAGAGTCAGAGGGGTGATCTTAAGGCTTTAGCTTGGCTTGGGTAAAGAGAGGCTTCACTCAGAGACAGCAAAGGAAAGAAAAGCTCAAGTTTTTTCCTTCTCTTCTCTATATCTGCTCAGCTAGGATGGCAGGGAGGACAGGCAGGATAGTGCAATGCTCTTCTTGCAGGACGTGAGAAGGCAGGGAGACCTACAGTATCCCTGACCACCACAACTCCGAGAAGTGCATCCAGCTGCAGCTTCTAACAAACTGTGTTAAGGAGATGAACTCCAGATCATTTGGGAGGCTGAAGGCGTGATAGATAGGACGTATAGAGAGGTAGTTACACTCAAGGTGCAGGATACAGGAAACTGGGTGACAGTCAGGAAGGGGAAAGGAGTAAGGAGCCTGTTCAGGGTACCCCACTGGCCATCTCCCTCAACAACAGGTATATCACTTTGGATACTGTTGTGGGGGCAGGGGGAAATGACCTAACAGAAAAAAGTCACAGTGGTTGGGTCTCTGGCATTGAGCCTGCCTCTGCGACTCAGAAAGGAAGGGGAGCGAAAAGATGCACGCTGTGGTGATAGGCAATTTGTTAGTTAGGGAAATGGACAGAAAGTTCTGTGGGCAAGATTGAGATTCCTGGATGGTGTGTCGCCTCTCGAGTGCCAGGGTCCAAGATATCTCAGGTTGTGTCCTGAGCATTCTTAAGTGGAAGGGTGGACAGCTGGAAGACATGGTCCATGTAGGTACCAATGACATGAGTAGGACGGAGACAAGGTTCTGCAGAGGGAGTTCAGGGAGTTAGGTGCTAAGTTAAAGGGCAGGGCTTTCAGGGCTCTGATCTCAAGACTGCTACCTGTGCCACGTGCTAGTGAGGACAGAGTTAGGAAGATTATACAATTTAATACATGGCTAAGGAGTTGGTGTAGGATGGCAGGTATAAGAGCTTTGGATCACTGGGCTCTCTTCCAGGGAAGGTGGGAGTTGTACAGAAGGGACGTAGTTTACAACTGAATTGGAGAGGGTCTAATATCTTAGTGGGAAGGTTTATTAATGCTGCATGGTGGTTTTTAAACTAGAGTTGCAGGGGGATGGGAACCATAGTGTCAGAACACTTAGTGGAGAGCTTGTGGAGGCAGATGTTGGTAAGACTTCACACAAAGCTAAGAATCAAAAGGTTGAGCATGGTGTGACAAAATCGAAAAGGGTGGGTACAGAACTGAAGGTGCTGTATCTGAATGTGCGCAGTATACAGAATAAGGTAGATGAGCTTGCAGCATAGTTGCAGATTGGCAGCTATGATGTTGTAGGCATCACTGAATAATAGCTGAAAGATTATATCTGGGAGCTTAATGTCCAAGGATTGTATCAAAAGGATAGGCAGGAAGGCAGAGGAGGCAGTGTTTTTCTGTTGGTAAAAAATTAAATCAAATCATTAGCAAGAGGTGATATGGGCACGGAAGGTGTTGAATTATTGCGGATAGAGCTAAAGAACTGCAAGGGTAGAAAGACCCTGATGGAAGCTGAATACAGACCCCAAAGGATGTGGCCTACAAGTTACAATGGGAGATAGAAAATGCATGCCAAAAGGGCAACGTTACAATAGTCAAGGGGGATATCAATATGCAGGTGGATTGGGAAAATCAGGTTGGTGCTGCATTACAGGAGGGGGAATTTTCTAAAGTGCCTATGAGATGGCTTTTTAGAGCAGCTCGTGGTTGAGTCCGCTAGAGGATCAGCTTTTCTGAACCAGAATTGTTGAGAGAGCTGAAGATAAAAGAACCCTTAAGGGAAAGTATCATCATATGATCAAATTCACCCTGAAATTTGAGAAGAAGCAGCTAAAGTCAGATGTATTAAGATTACAGTGGAGTAAAGGGAATTACAGAGGCATGAGAGAGGAGTTGGCTGGAATTAATTGGAAAAGACCACTGGCAGGGATGACAGTAGAGCAGCAATGTTTGGAATTTCTGGAAGCAATTCATAAGGCACAGGATATATACTTCGTAAAGAAGAAGTATTCTAAAGGAAAGATGGCACAACCGAGGCTAACAAGAGAAGTCAAAGCCAACATTAAAGCCAAACAGAGGGTGTATAATAGATAAAAGATTAATGGGAAGTTAGAAGATTGGGAAGCTTTTAAAAGCCAACAAAGGACAACTAAAAATGTTATTAAGAAGGTAAAGATGAAATACAAAAGTAAGCTAGGCAGTAATTTTAAAAGGATACCAAAAGTTTCTTCACATACACAGTGTAAAAGAGAGGTGGGAGTGAATATCGGACTGCTGGAAAATGAGAAGTAATGATGGAGGACAGGGAGATGGCAGGTGAACTGAGTAAGTATTTTGCATTTGTCTTCATGGTGGAAGATACTAGCAATATAGTAGAAATTCCAGCTGTCAGGGGGCATGAAGTGTGCGAAGTTACCATAAATCGAGAGAAGGTTCTTGGGAAAATGAAAGATCTGAAGGTCACCTGGACCAGATGGTGTACACCCTAAGTTCTAAAAGAGGTGGCTGAAGAGATCATGGAGGCATTAGTAATATAACATATAACCATATAATGATCTTTGAAGATTCTGGAATGGTTCTATAAGACTGGAAAACTGCAAATGTCACTCCACACTTCAAGAAGGGAGAGAGACAGAAGGAAGGAAACTATTGACCAGTTAGTCTGATCTCATTGGTTGGGGACATGTTGGAGTTGATTATTAAGGATGAGGTCTCGGGATATTTGGAGACACATAATGAAATAGACCATATTCAGCATGGTTTCCTCAAGGGAAAGTTTTGCCTGACAAGTCTGTTGGAATTCTTTGAAGAAATAACAAGCAGGATAGACAAAGGAGAATTGTTGATGTTGTGTACTTGGATTTTCCAAAAGCCTTTGACAAGGTGCCACACATTAAGCTGCTTAACAAGCTGTGAGCCCATAGTATTACAGGAAAAATTTTATGATAGGTAAAGCAGTGGATGGCTGATTGGCAGGAGGGAAAGAGTGGGAATAAAGTGGGTCTTTTTTGGTTGGCTGCTGATGGGATCTGTGTTGGAATCGATTCCTTTTGCATTATATGCCAATGATTTGGATGATGGAATTGATGACTTTGTTGTAAAGTTTGCAGATGATATGAAGATAAGTGGAGGGTGGGTAGTTTTGAGGAAGTAAAGAGACTACAGAAGGACTAGACAGATTAAGAGAATGGGCAAAGAAGTGGCAGATGGAATATAGTGTCAGGAAGTGTATGGCCATGCACTTCGGCAGAAGAGATGAAAAGGTTGACTATTTTCTAAATGGAGAGAAAATACAAAAACCTGAGGTGCAAAAGGACTTGGGAGTTTGTTCAGGATTCCCTAAAGATTAATTTGCAGGTTGAATCTGTGTTGAGGTTGAATCTGTGGTATAACCCGATAGTTAAACATACTTTACGTATATGGTTTCAATTTCGAAAATTGTTTTGGGTTGAATCAATTTATTTTTTCAACACTCTACTATGGATCAAGCATATCTGGCTTGGAAAATTAAAGGTATAATACGATTTTGTGATTTATTTTTGGATAATTGTTTTATGTCCTTTCAACAATTATCTAATAAATACAATCTGCCTAGATCTCACTTTTTTAGATATTTACAGGTTAGAGATTTTTTAAATACTGTTTCTCCTACCTTTCCGAATTTATATTCAATGGATATTTTGGAAAAAATTTCAGATTTAAATCCTTTTCAGAAAGGGGTAATAGCAATTATTTATAATACAATTATGAAAATATGTCCAGACATATCTAATAAAATTAAGACTGATTGGGAAAGAGAACTTAAGATTATTGTACTGATTGAAAAATGGGAAAAAATTCTTCAATTAGTTAATTCATCCTCTATATGTGCTAAACATGTGTTGATCCAGTTTAAAGTAGGGCATAGGGCTCGCATGTCTAAAGGTAATTTTTCTCGTTATTATTCTTATATAAATCCTATATGTGATAGATGTCACTCCGAGATAGCTTCTTTAACTCATATGTTTTGGTCATGTCTTTTGTTGAAAAAATACTGGAAAGATATTTTTGATATTATCTCAACTGTTTTGAATACTGATTTACAACCTCACCCAATTACTACCATTTTTGGGTTACCAATGATAGAATCAAATCATTTAACCTCTTCAGCTCGGTCGGATGATTGCGTTTCTTACATTAATGGCTAGAAGATCCATCTTGCTGAATTGGAAAGAGATTAATCCTCCCACCACATTTCATTGGTTCTCTCAAACTATGTTGTGTTTAAACTTGGAAAAAATTAGAAGTGTTGTTTATGATCCCTCTATTAAATTCGAAAAGACTTGGAGGCCATTTCTTCAACATTTTCATATGATGTAATTTGACCTTTTCCAAACTTATTTTATTTCTTTGTAATATTTGTTGAGAGGAACAGAGTCGTTGACACTAATGGTTCCTTTTTTTATGATGTTACATAATAGCCCATGTCTTTTTTTTTTAGTTTAGTTGATTAATACTGTTTAGGTTAGTTTTTTGGGGGGGGAGGATTTTTTTTTCTTTTTTCATAATTTTTTTTTTAGATATTTTTCCTTGTTTTATATTGTTCATCTGTATCCTGTATGATTGGGAGATTTAACATTCAAGTGTCAACTGGGCTTATATTTAACTATGTCAATTACAACAATGTATTCCCAATAACTTTGTATCAATATTATGCTATGTTTATTATTATGAAACTAATAAAAAGATTGAAAAAGAAAAGAACCTGTGGTGAGGAAGGCAAATGCAATGTTAGCATTCATTTCAGGAGTGCTCAAATATAAGAGCAAGGATGTAACGTTGCATTTGCCTTCCTCACCACAGGTTCTTTTCTTTTTCAATCTTTTTATTAGTTTCATAATAATAAACGTAGCATAATATTGATACAAAGTTATTGGGAATACATTGTTGTAATTGACATAGTTAAATATAAGCCCAGTTGACACTTGAATGTTAAATCTCCCAATCATACAGGATACAGATGAACAATAAAGCACTGCTGAGGTCTCACTTGGAGTATTGTGAGAAATTTTGTGCTGAAACTGGAGATGGTTCAAATGAGATTCATAAAAATTATTCCAGGACTGAATGGCTTGTCATATGAAGAGCATTTGATGGCCTTGGGCCTGTCTTTACCGGAATTCAGAAGAATGAGGGGTGACCTAATTGAAACCTATCAAATGGTGAAAGAACTTCATAGAGTGGATGTGGAGAGGATGTTTGCTATGGTGAGAGAGTCTAAGACCAGAAGAAACAGCCTCAGGTAGAGGGGCGTCCTTTTAGAAGGGAAATGGGGAGGAATTTCTTTAGCCAAAGAGTGATGAATCTGTGGATTTCTTTGCCACACGCAGCTGCGTAAGCGAAATCTTTATGTCTATTTAAGGCCGAGGTTGATAGATTCTTGATGTCAGGGCATGAAGGGATTTGGGGAGAAGGCAGGATGCTGGGGCTGAGAGGAAAATTGGATTAGCCATAGTGAAAAGTCAGAGTAGACTCGATGGGCCAAATAGCCTAATTCTGCTCTCATATCTTATGATCTTGATGGCTCCATAGACGGTACTGTATTACAATTAAGACACATGGGGTGTTGCTGATCTGACAGGAATGGAATAAAATCATACTCTAGGTATGTAACATTGTATTGACACACATTCTGTAGTTTCTATTTCTTGGCAGGATTAGAATTCAAGCTTCACTGTCTTTAGACTCATAGACATCACACTGTACATAACTATACATCATTAACAGGGCTAAATTGAAATTAAAATATTAACACAAACTGGGATGCCTGTTAGACGTTGACAATGGCAGCAAGTCGACACAGTGGGTCTGGTCTCGTGCCTCAAGTTAGTGTGCCACTTATGGTCCCCCCTGTACCCAGAAATATTGAAACTCCCCACCCGACAACTTGTATTTTCCCTAATGTCTCCTTAGGACATTTATCCACCTCCTTGGGGGGTGATACCACTGTTTGGAATCACTGCCCTAGCATAATCACGGCACAATTTACAATGACCTGCCAACTGTTTCATCTTTGGATTGTGGGAGGAAACCGGAGCACTGGGAGGAAACCCACGCAGTCACGGGGAGAACGTACAATCTCCTTACAGAGAGTGGCGGGAAGTGAACCCTGGTCACTGGTGCTGTAAAGCATTGTGCTAACCACTACACTATCGTGCTGTGCTTGAATGAAAATTTAATTCACTCTTGTTTGTTCCCCATTTTTTCCTCTAAGTACTTCTCAATCTTTAAATCACTGTTTGCTCAAATATATATTGTTCATTCAGAAAGGCTGCCGATGACCATTGCATTGTACCCAATAAACTGTGCAGGTGCATGGCTGCACAGTAACTGCAATGCTCCCATGCACATAGCCTTTGTTGCCATGCAGCTGGAATAAAGTTAGACAAGAAAAAGATTATGATATGTGAAAAATTTTCTTTGTTGCACTGTATTTCATTATATCCTTCAATTGACAAATAAAATCAGGAGAAGGTGGTGCCAGTGAACAACGCGACGAAGAGTGACATCGTCCAGATGGTTCATGAAACTACTTCTTTCACTTCTTCTACATCTTCTTTTTAGTTCAAAAGTGGTTCTGCTATGGATGGAGCCTGTGTTCAACAGTTTGGTGGTGTGTTATCAGGCCAATTGAGCAATATGTTGCTTTACTGTCTCCCAGAGTTCTGTGAAGCTTCAAGCGAAATGTGCAGCCTCGAAGCCAAGAAGCCTGAAGAAAGGGCGCGAGCTCACGATTGACCTCATTTCTCAGCGAGCTCACCGATTAAAGCACGAGGAAGATTGAAATTGAGGCGAATGTGGAAGGTGAGCAGGTTTTCAGTGCTGTCAACCAGCTTCTCACTTGCTACTGCTGAAGCAAGTTGTCTGGTGTGATGGTCTCTCTTTCTCTCTCTCCCACTCACTCTCCCTCTCTCTCTCTCTCCCTATTGCTTGATGCTCCCAAAGGAAGGCCCCTGTGTTTGAACAGTCTCTCTCTCTCTCTGTCTCCTTAGATATTGTCAGAGAATGGTACTGAAATCCAGGGTTTTGGGAAAGGTTTAATTGACACAGTTTGTGGATTGGACTCTGTAGTTCACGTTACGATGTGTTTCTGGTTTCTGGTCACTTCTTTTATCGTTGCTATTTTGGGTGACTTTGAATCAGGGAAGCCTGCAGATAACAAAAACTAAGTTGAGCGGAATATGCCTAGATTCCTACAATTTTGTTTTTATATTCTGTGCTTTTTGCTTGTTTTTGTTGTTGCTATTTGTGCAATTTTTTTGTGCATGGAGGTGTTGTTTGATGTTTTATTATGAGTGGGTTCCCTGGTTTACTTTGTTCCGTGGCTGTCTGTGAGGAAGACTAGTCTCAGGGTGGTATACTGCATACATGGGGTGTATGGGGTGTCAGGAAGGGGTAGCAGCTCTAGTGGGGGAACATGTCATGTCCTTTTCAAGGCTGTTAGTCTACCTTTGGTCTCCACCTGGCACTCAGCTCTCACCTGTGGCTCCTCGTAGCTGTTTTCATGCGACAGTGGTCATACCCCGGGCAATGGCTTCGACAAGCTGGATAAACCAGATGAGGGTAGCTGAAGGGTCTCAAACCCTCCGTGAGATAGGAATGTCTATCCTAGTATGTGAAGACAGACTCCGGTGCATTGAGTGGATGAGAGCAATGGAAGGTCCAATGGACAAGGCGGCGGTCTTTGCAAGCGCCGTGGAACGTGTAGAGACATGTACAAGACGCAGAAGACATCCTGGTCATCCACTGTGCCTAGTCCCATCTCCAGCCATCTTGACTCTGCCTTGCCACTGGATCCAGATGGGAATTGGGAAGAGAGAGCGAGGCTGACGCTGCCCAACTCTCCCTCACTTAAATCCAAATCACGCGCTAGTCTCGACACCATCAAGTCTCGAGGTCTTCATCGACGACAACGATGGACAAACATGACTGCATACATACTTCATAAATGTACTTTGAACATTGAATCTTTAAAGTCAAAAGTAGGTGATTTTTCAATTTTTATTAAATATTCACAGTATACATATTACAAAAAAAAAATTAAAGCGCTGAGCAGCTTCCAGGCTGTGTAAAAATATCCTGCTCAGAGGAGTGGCTGGTCTGCACAGCTGTAAACTAAAATAGAGACAACATTGCCTGATGCCTTCACAACATTGTCAATTAATTTCCCACAACTTTATACACAAAACATTTAACATTTTAAATCCAATTAATGTTCCCATCACAATCTGCCCCAACACTTTCTTACACTGCACACTTACTGCCCTGAGCAGGATATTTTTTTTCCTATGAATAGTGCTGACTTGGCATTGCCTGGTACTTTCACCCATTCCCCAACGATGCCCTTCAGAGCTCAGTAGATCTCTTGTTATCACCCAATATTGCCACACAATTACCAGCAACAGGGAGTTCTGTGAGACTCAGACCCTCCTGTAATTTCTGATGAGTTACAGCAACTCAGCCCCAAAGTCACGATCATCGAAACCTGAACCCATTAGCGTCCAGCGTAACGTGCTCCTTCAAGACCAAAGCTCCTTTTAAAATTTTATTTATTGAGATACAGCCCAGAATACAGGGTTGAGTACAGGGCTACTGTAGGAAACTTTGTCACGTGGTGTGAGCAGAATTATCTGCAGCTTAATGTGAAAAAGACTGAGGAGCTGGTGGTAGACCTGAGGAGAGCTAAGGTACCGATGACCCCTGTTTCCATCCAGGGGGTCACTGTGGACATGGTGGAGGATTACATATATCTGGGGATACGAATTGACAATAAACTGGACTGGTCAAAGAACACTGAGGCTGTCTACAAGAAGGGTCAGAGCCGTCTCTACTTCCTGAGGAGACTGAGGTCCTTTACCATCTGCCGGACGATGCTAAGGATGTTCTACGAGTCTGTGGTGGCCAGTGCTATCATGTTTGCTGTTGTGTGTTGGGGCAGCGGGCTGAGGGTAGCAGACACCAACAGAATCAACAAACTTATTCGTAAGGCCAGTGATGTTGTGGGGATGGAACTGGACTCTCTGACGGTGGTGTCTGAAAAGAGGATGCTGACTAAGTTGCATGCCATCTTGGTCAATGTCTCCCATCCACTACATAATATACTGGTTGGGCACAGGAGTACATTCAGCCAGAGACTCATTCCTCCACGATGCAGCACAGAACGCCATAGGATGTCATTCCTGCCTGTGGCCATCAAACTTTACAACTCCTCTCTTGGAAGGTCAGACACCCTGTGCCGATAGGCTGGTCCTGGACTTATTTCATAATTTACGTATTACTATTTAACTATTTATGCTTCTATGACTATTTATTATTTATGGTGCAACTGTAACAAAAACCAATTTCCCCCTGGGATCAATAAAGTATGACTATGACTGACTATGAATAGGTCCTCCAGCCCTTTGAGCTGTGCTGCCCGGCAATGCCTGATTTAATCCTAGCCTAATCACATGACAATTTTCAATGACCGATTAACCTACCAACCAGTATGCCTTTGTACTGTGGGAGGAAACCGGAACAGCTGAGGAAACCTACGTGGTCGTGGGGAGAACATACAAACCCCTTCCTTGAATCCCATTTGCTGAGTTCACATCTATCCATCAGGGCTGTGGGTTCCTAAGTGGGAAAGTTTTCAAGGCTGGCTACCTTATCAATATCTTAAAGCAATAATCAATCACAGAGGCATGAGAGAAGAGCTGGCCAAAATTGGTTGGAAGGGGATACTAGCATGGATGATGGTCGAGCAGCAATGGCCAATGGCTAGAGTTTCTGCAAGCAACGTAGAAGGTGCAGGATAGATACATCCCAAAGAAGTATTCTAAAGGCAGGATGACACAACCATGGCAGACAAGAGAAGTCAAACTAAAAAAAAAGCCAAAGAGAGGGCAGGTAATAGAGCAAAATTAGTAAGAAATTAGATGATTGGAAAGCTTTTAAAAATCAACAGGAGGCAACTAAAAAAGTCATAAAGAAGTTAAAGAAATAACTCAAAGGCAAGCTAGTCAATAATATTAAAGAGAATACCTGAAATTTCTTCAAATATACAAAGAGTAAAAGAGGGGAGAGTAGATATCAGACCGCTGGAAAATGATGCTGGAAGGGTAGTAGTGGGGGAACAAGGAAAAGGCAGATGAATTGAGTAAGTATTTAGCAAACAAGATAAAATTTGCAGATGCTAGAAATTCAAGCAACACACACAATTGCTGGAGCAACTCAGCAGGCCAGGCAGCATCTAGGAAAAGAGTACAGTTGGTGTTTCAGACTGAAACCCTTTGGTAATAAATATTTAGCATCAGTCGTCACTCTGGAAGATACGAGCAGTATGCTAAAACTTTGAGAGTGTCAGGGAACTGAAGACAGTGAAGTTGTCATTACTAGAGAGAAGGTGCTGGAAAACTGATAGGTCTGAAGGTAGATAAAGCATCTGGACCAGATGGTCTACACCCAAGGTTCTGACAGAGGTGGCTGAAAAGATTGTGGAGGCATTAGTAATGACCTTTCAAGAATCAATTGATTCTGGCATGGTTCCTGAGGAATGGGAAATTACAAATGTCGCCTCACTCTTCAAGAATGGAGAGGCAGAAAGGAAAGTATAGGCCAGCTAGTCAGACCTCAGTGGTTAGGGGGATGTTGGAGTTGATTGTTAAGGATATGACTTTAGGGTACTTGGAGGCAAGTGATAAAAGAGGCTGAAGTAAGCATGGTACGCTTAAGGGAAAATCTTGCCTGACAAACCTGTTGGAATTCTTTGAAGCGAAAACAAGCAGGATAAACAAAGAAGAATCTGTGGAGGTTGAGTATTTGGATTTTCAGCAGACCTTTGACAAGGTGCCACACACGAGACTGCTTAACAAGTTAAGAGCCCATTGTAATACAGGAAAGATACTAGCATGGGGAGGACATTAGCTATCTGGCAGGAGGCAAAGACTGGAAATAAAGGGAGCCTTTTCTGGTTGGCTGCTGGTGACTAGTGGTCTTCCACAGGGGTCTGTGTTGGGACCATTTCTTTTTACATTATACGTAAGTCGGTGATTTGGATGATGGATTTGTTGGCTTTGTGGCCAAGATTGTGGACGATACAGAGCAATGGGGAGGGGCAAGGAGTACTGAGGAAACGTGGAGTTTGCAGAGAGACTGAGACTGATTGGGATAATGGCTAAGATGTGGCAGATGGAATACAGTGTTGGGGAGTGTATGGATATGCACTTTGGTAGAAGAAATAAAGGAGTAGGCTATTTTCTAAGTGAAGAGAAAATTCAAAAATCTGAGGTGCAAAGGAATTTATGAATCCTCATACAGGATTCCCTGGAGATTAATTTGCACGTTGATTTAGTGGTGAGGAAGACAAATGTGATGCTTGCATTAATTTGAGAGGACTAGAGTTAAAAGTAAGGAGGTAATGTTGAGGCATTATAAGGCACTGATGAGGCCTCATTCGGAATATCGTGAGCAGTTTTGGGCCTCCTATCTAAGGAGGTGCACAATAATGATTCCGGGATTGAATCGCTTGTCATATGAAGAGCATTTGATGGCACTGGGCCTGCACTCACTGGAATTCAGAAGAATGAGGGGGGATCTCATTGAACCCTATTGAGTGTTGAAAGGCTGCGATACAGTGGATGTGGAGAAGATGTTTCGTAAGGTGGGAGAGTCTCAGACCACAGCCACAGAGTGGAGGGACATCCATTTAGAACAGTGATGAGGAGGAAGTTCTTTAGCCAGAGAGCACTGAATCTGTGGAATTCATTGCCACCAGCGACTACGGAAGCCAAGTCATTAGGTATATTTTCAAAGGTTTCAAAGGCACATTTGATGTCAGAGAAATGTATACAATATACATCCTGAAATGTTTTTTCTTCGCAACCATCTATGAAAACAGAGGAGTGCCCCAAAAAATGAATGACAGTTAAATGTTAGAACCCCAAAGTCTTCCCCAGCTCCCCTCCCTCCCGTGTGTAAGCCGCAGCGAACAACGACCCCCCCTTCCCCCACCAGCAAAGAAAAACAAGGCATCTGCACCCACTACCGAGCACTCAAGCATGCAGCAAAGCAACAGCAAAGACACAGACTAACAGTACCTCAAGGACTACTCGTTCACCCAGTATTCGACATACCACAGGCTCTCTCTCTCTAATAAGTGAGAATGAGATATCTCCGTTTCACAGCGAGAGGGGAGACAAAAACAACTCGCTGGTTTATGATGTTAAAAGTCCATTGCATCGCTTTTTCTGAGCTCTGTGCCCAAAGATCTCAGGTCTCTGGGCACACAGCCAAGGATCTTCGGACTCCCACGACACACCGATCTCGTTTTGGGCTCCGACCTTCGATCCGCCTGTCTCCAGAGCCACGAAATCACAGGCCTCCAAAGCTGAGCTAAGCTCTTGGGCCGCATCCCCGGCAAGTCGGATAACGGCCAGTCGTGAAACCATGAGAGCAGGTCCCATTCCCACAAAGAACCGAAGTCAGTGTGCAACTCCAGGTCAGGGTCTTCAAAAGAACCCTGAAAAGGGAAAAATAGAGATATTAAAGATGGAAATAGAGCTGTCTCCAAAGATGCAAGCAGAGGAGTTGCTGTTTAGCACTACCATGACTAAGCTCCACCTCTTCTCCCCTCTTTAAGGCAGAAGTTGATAGATTCCTGATTAGTCAGGCCATGAAGGGTTACAGAGAGAAGACAGGAAATTTGGGCAAAGAGGAAAATTGGATCAGTCATGATGAAATGGTGGAGCAGGCTCGATGGGTCAAATGGCCTAATTCTGCTCCTATATCTTATGGTCTTATGATGCACAGTCACCAGCATCTAGAAGTTCTGTGGGACTCAGACTCCTGTAATTTCTGAAGAGCTACAGTGACTTTGCCCCAAAATCATCAGAACCTGAACCCATTAGTGTCCAGGGTAACTTGCTTCTTCAAGACCAAAGCTCTTGAATGCTGTTTGCTGAGTTCATACCTGCCCATCAGGGCTGTGTGGTCCCATAGCGGGAAAGGTCTTCTTTAGTGCTAATGGCGGCTCCAACCTATCAGGGAGGTGCAATACCGCCACCTGCTGTAATGGAGTATGACAGGAGCCATGAGGATCAGATGGAACCTCCCAACCCTGTTCTAATGAAAATGTTCACCATGACCCCACATGATTGAATCGTCCCCGCCTCAGGTGCCAGGCACCTAGACATCCCAGTTCTACCCATTAACTGCCTAAACAGCTTCCTATATTCTAACAGATATTTGAAGTACACCATGATCCCATGTTCTACTGTCTCTGGGACATTGCAAGAGTCACACTGCCTGTTCCAGTGCTTACCAACAAGTGCCAAAGTGGAGTGCAAACCCACACTGTCATAAGGGGGACATTGGGAGCAGACCCAAAAGCAAGAAACAACGCTGGACAAGACTCAGGCCCTGGACGAGGCTAGGGTACAGGGCCTGGACTAGGACTAGACTAGGAAAGCAGGACCTGGACGAGGAACTAGGAAGTTGGAACCTGGACAAGTACTCTGAGCCAGATACTGGACAGGGACCCAGAAACTGGGTCTTGACTCAGGCTCAGACCCCAGATCTAGGAGGGGACAAGACGTAGCTACAGGACAAGGAGTGGCAACGTGACTGAACACGAGACTCCTGAACAGGACAAGGGAACCCCAGCTCCAGGCTAGGTACTCCTGGGCTGGGCGAGGCACATGGACAAGACAAGAACACGAAGCCTTGACTTGGTCAAGGCACATGGACAAGACAAGAACACAAAGCCTTGACTTGGTCAAGGGACAGGCAGGAACGCAGAGCCTTAGTCGAGGGAGAGACAGGAACGCAGAGCTGGGACCCCACCGTGGGAACAGGACTTGGGGCCAGGGCTCTACACAGAGTCAGGACCCCTCCTACAGAGCAAGACATAGGGCTAGGACTCATACACAGAACACTGAGAGACAGATCTCCACTCAAGGTAGCAGCAAACAGCCAGACCTACCTAGCAAAGGCATGGACATAGAGACAGTTCCAAACAACAAAAGACAGTTCCTTATCTAGGCACAGCAAGATTCCACTCTTGCTCCAGCAGTAGAACTTGACAGTGATGCAGGCAAGGCTTCAGAAGGAAGGGGAAGGGAACAGTCCAGCAAATAAGCTGAAGCAAGGAGCTATTTATGTAGTCAGCCCAAAATGTGAATCAAGTGCTTCAATTAGAGCACCCAACAGAACAAGGGAAAACCGAAAAACCTGGAATAGGGAACGATGGACCAGACCGTGAGCCGGAACGCGGACTTCATGGACTGGACCGTGACACACACAGCCAAAGCTCAATCTCACCAACCACACATCTTCCCTCCTGTTCCTTCCTAAAAGGCACCTCCCCTGTACTGATGGAAATAAATTGTAAGACTACCTCCTATCCCACAATTTCTGCCATTTCCCAATTCCAGCCAACCTAATACAAGATTTGGCTTCATGCATTCCTACTGACTATAATATCTACCTCAGACTTAGTAAGGACCCGATTTGCTATAACATCTGTCCATTCATTACTTGATACACCCGCATGTACAGGTACCCAACAAAACTGTACAACCATTCCCGCACTCTTCAAAGCATATGGAAGTGTACGCTCTTCAGAGGTTACGCTTCCATCAACAGATCACGTCTCCTGGCACGCTTTGATTCCGGACTCTGCAGAATCGGAGCAGATCACTGCTTGGCTTAACTTGATCAACTTGCAAAATGGGAGAAGGTCTCCAGGCTGGTTTCCTTAAAAATATTCCGGTGTGATAACCAATCACGAGCAGAATTTTAGCAATTTCCACCACCCCCACCCCAGCAGCCCGCGGCAGTGAGACTAACTGCAACACCCCAGCTGCCTTCTGACTAACTTGTAACCCTGCTACATGATACTGCCCGACGCCCGTGTTAACAGAGCAACCGAAATGGCCTGTTCATTAATTTGAGAAAGGGACACATTGTTACGTGCAACCCCGCAGAGTGAAACGAAAGGGCGGATTAATTTACCATGGGAGTTGCAGTTGCTGCCAAGGGGAGGTTGCTGGGATGACAGGAAGTCAGTAACAGCCGATCTTCACGGCCGGGCTTGGCTGCAGCTCCGAGCTTCTGCTGTTGGATCAGGTGCTGATCTCCTTCTGTCCCACAGCCGCAACACTGGGCGCTCGATAATTGATCACACGCGCGGAACTAATAATTTAATCCAGAACATCGAGCGGACACCACACACTCAGAGTGATGGGTTCCAGGCCGGCTGTGTGGAGTGGCAGCCGAGGTCCTCACAATATTGAACCGGTCGTCTCCGATGTTTAATCAACCCTGCATCATCTGCTCTATCGCATTGTCGGTGTTGACAGCAGCAATAAACATTATTTACCCGGTGGAGAGGAGAGCAACACCGCCTTGAGGCGGAGGGGTGCTCAGTGACAGAAATAGCTTAAATCAAAATGTTCCCCTCTCTGCATCTCCAGTTCGCTGGCGCCAAAAGCGTTGGGAAGTGGTGGGAGGGGATCAGTTGTGTGAAGCCGATGTTGCAGAATTCGGGAGAATGGGGTTTGCAAGTTCCCGAAGGAAGAATCACGAGTGCTTTGCAGGTGATCCTCCCGTGACAGGGAAGCTCGGTTCGGAAACGGGAGTTCCATCTCCGAGGCGAGCCGGACTCCGCTTCCAACTCACACACAAACAATGCTGGAGGAACTCAGCTAGTCAGGCGGCATTGATGGAGAGGAACAAACAGTCGGCGTTTCGGGCCGAGCCCCCTTCCGCAACTCCTAGCTCTCCTCATTTCAGATCTGAGTAGGTATCAGTACTGGCCAGCTTAAGATAAAATGAGAAGGAAGAACAGAAAATCACTTTATTGTCATTGCTCAAGACAACAAGTCGGCAGGTCAGGCAGAATATGTGAACAAGACTCGACGTTTCGGCTGATAATCTTCAGGACTATGTAAATCCCATATTTACATGGAACAAGTGACTTCGATAGTCCATAACACTCAAAGGCCATTGACAAGCCGGGGTGTAGCTACACATCAGCCCTTGGGAAGAACCTGTTATTTAGTCTAACTGTCTTGTATGTTTCTGTACCTGCTACCAGATGGCAGGAGATTACACGTGTTACGTGTCATAGGATAAGAGATATAGGTGCTTCCTGAAAGGACCAGGTGAAGTGAGAGCGTGGATTTGTTTAACCGAGCTGGACTGTGATCCACGTCCATGCGATGATATGTTTTCATTGTAACAGCTTGGGCAGTTTCTTGGCTGCCATAGGGTAGGAAGTTGGGAGTGGGATGTACTGAGTTGCTGCCTGCTTTCAAGGGGGACAACAGCCTAAAGAGTCGAGGCTTATTGTAACTTTGTTGCGGGGGAAATCCAAAGCAAAAGAGTTGTGATCGGAGCATTTAAGGAGCCACTGGTTTGGTGGATTTGGCTGAAATTGGAAGCAACACACACAAAATGCTGGAGGAACTCAGCAGGCCAGGCATCGTCTATGGAAAACAATAAACAGTCAACGTTTTGGCCGAGACCTTTCTTCAGAAATAGGGTTGTTCTTCATCGCCACAGAGGAAAGTGGAGGTTCCCTGGCCAATTAAAAAAGGTAAATAGGCAATCTTTGTTGGCTCAGTCATAGCCATGGGGGAAATCAGATGAAGTTTACCAAGAAGAGCCAAGTTAAAGAATTTGTTGAAACAATGCCTGTATTGGTTGCCCACCACACCTGTGATGTAACCCATCTTCTCGACACTGGCAGAACTCCCTCGTCATTCACATCCTTTCTCCACTGAAGTCAATGCTTGCTGACCACAGCACTTAAGTGGATTCATGTGATTCAACCGAAGCGAATTCCAATCAATACAAATCAATTAGTAGACAGGAGTGTGTTGCCAATAGCACCCAGACCATATTTTAAAAACATACACTGTGCTAGGGAAAAGACTTCTGGTCAAGAGAAGACCCAGGTCACTAAACCAGAATATCAACTTTCTTCCTTCTCTTGCTGGAGATTGGAGTCCGGGCCTGGAACTGGAGGACAGTCCATGTGTGGGGTAGATGAGAGGGAGGGAAGAAAGCAGCTTGTTTTGCTGTTATTGTTTTGTTTCTTGCTGTGTTCTGTTTTGTTGTGTTCTCTAACCTGATGGCATGAATATTGATTTTTTTTCCTTCCGGTAAACAAATTTCCCCTGCACTCTTCCTCTATTCCTCACTTTGACCTTTCGCTTCTTCTCACCTGCTTATTACTTCCCTCGGATCCCCTCCTCCTTCCCTTTATCCTATGGTCCACGCTCCTCTCCTATCAGATTCCTTCATCCCCAGCCCTTGACCTCTCCTACCCACCTGGCTTCACCTATCACCTTCCAGCTAGCCTCTTTTCCCTCCCCCCTCCTTTTATTCTGTCATCTTCTCCTACCTTCTCAGTCCTGAAGAAGGGCCGCAGCTGAAAATGTCAACTGTTTATCCATTTCCATAGATGCAGCCTGACCTGTTGAGTTCCTCCAGCATTTTGTGTGTGTTATGTTCTCTTTTGTTCTGCGGAGTACTGCAGGCATCTTATACAGGCACCAGAATATGTGGCAACACATGGGCTGAGCAGGGCAATTCCTCTGGCATGTTGGTTGTTAACACAAATCACAGATCTTGCCCTATGGTTCGATGTACCTGTGGTGAACCTGAATCTGGAGCAACCCAACACAGGAAGCTGAAAAGGGATAGTGAGAGTTAAAATAAATTGCATCTCCCAGAACTTTCAGCATCCCACCCTGCATAGGGAAAAGAAAAGTAATTCAGAGTTATAAGTGAGTTGTCAGAGGTGAGGATGTGAAAGAATAGGCCAGCTGTGGGTCTGTGGTGATCAGCTGCTTCTTCCCCTCCTGTTTCCTACAGTAATTGTCAGTAAACTGTTTAAGGAAAGCAATTCAAATCATTTTTCCATACTGAACTACATGGAGAGGTAAAAGACAGAAAAAGCTGGAAATACCCAGCAGGTCGGGCAGTATCTGTAAAACGAGAAATTGATCAGGTCAAAGAATTGGAAGAAAAGAATTAATCTTACAGGAAGCAGGCTCTGGGGGAATATAGTCAAGATAGCTGGGAGGGGCTGTGGGGTTGAAATTGATGTTGTAATGAATATTTCCAAATGCTTCCTTAATTTTCAAGCTTGAGGCACATTCTAGTCTTATTTCCGCTTTTTTTCTTTCCTAAATAAGGTCACGGAGTTCCCCAGCACATTTGGCCCCATCTGTACTCATTGTGGCTGCACTCCTCCAAGGAAAGCAGGGGAAGGTGTCTGGAGTGTGGCAGAAAGTGCTCATTTTCAGGATTGTCCAGGCAACAGCCTTGGAAGGAATGACTCCTTTGACACCAAAGGCTGAGGGCTGCAGACAGACTTCACATTTGATTCAAGCACCATAATCCAGTAGCTTGCAAAATAAGGGCACTGAAGACACTGTTGCCTATACAGAGAACATAGGCTTTATTGTTTCCTAACCCTTTCTGAAGGAAAGATGTACAACTAGCCACATGTATGGACTACAGTAGACCTGAAGTGGGTCACCTTGGTCCATAATGGCTATTATTCTAATAAGTGACCAGTCATCATCATCATTATGTGCCATGTTTTATGATGTGGGTGATGAGGGTCTTTGACCATGATTGTTCTTGGCAAATTTTTCTACAGAAGTAGTGTGCCATTGCCTTCTTCTGGGCAGTGCCTTTCCAAGATGGGTGACCCAGAGCCATTATCTACACTCTTCAGAGATTGTCTGCCTGGCATCAGTGATTGCATTACCAGGACTTGTGATATGTACCAACTGCTCATATGACCATCTACCACCTTTTCCCATGGCTTCTCATGACCCTGATATGGCTAAGCAGGTGCTACATCATGCTCAAGGGTGACCTGCAGGCTAACGGAGGGAAGGAATGCCCTACACCTCCTTTGATAAAGATGCATCTTCACCCCACCACCTGGAAGTGACCAATAAACCTCCCCCAACCCCCAACCAAGTGTCATGCAGGCTCTAATTTCTTTCTACCATGGCTTCGAGGCATACTTCCTCCTATGTTGAACACTTCAAAATGATTTCTTGGCCATTGTGGTTTATATATTTATCACGTGCCAGGACATTTCCAAGAGCAGATACCCTTCCATGATTTTCACCCTGGAATCACATCCACGAAAAATTGACTTCCAAGCTAATTAAGCCAGCACGCTCTTGGCAGTGACTCCCAACCCTTGAGTGGTGATTAATGCTCGTGAGTTTGCCAAGAACTTTGCATGTGGGAATGAATTTCTATTTGGATGAAACATTTTCTAAACTCGTATGTAGATTGTATTCTCAAGCCCAACAAATCATTTATTCTGCTGCTCCATCACAACTACAAGGTGTTTAGGGTCCCAGAGGTTGCTGCTGCCTCCAGGTCCAGAGAGAGTAGCTTAATTGTTTTTTCTTAGTATTAGATTGCACTGAAGTTAGAACATACATACAGACAGTGCTCCGCAAAACAACCTAGTTTGTTGTTTATGCTCACAGCTCGAACTCTGACCCTCCATCCATCTTCACCTGACAAGGACGAGGAGTACACGTATTAAAATGGGCTCCGGATACCATTGCAATGAACAGAATGCTGGAGGGACGCCATTTGTGGAGGGAGATGAGAAGTCAATGTTTTGGAGTTAAGCCTCTTCACCTGGACTGATCAGTAGAGGGGAGGAAGAGGTGGAACAAGAGCTGGCAGGTGATAGGTGAATCCAGGGGGAGGAAGGGTGAGTGGAAATAGGGACGGAGGTTGGGGGAGTGATAGATGGAGGTAACAAGGAACCGTAGATGACAAACATCTAATAGAACAGTTCTATGATATGATGTGTCAAAGATGCTACTTGACACAGAACATAGAACAGGAACAGCCATTGATCCCATGTATCTTAATCTTCCGGTTGAGCTTCCCATGAGGAACCTTGTCAAACGCCTTACTAAAATTCACGTGAACAACACCCAGAGCTCTACCTTCATCAACTATCCTCGTCACAGCGTCAAAAAACTCAATGGTTAGTAATGCATGATTTTGTCCTGTACAAATCCATGTTGACTCTCCCTAACTAGGCTATGGTTTTCCAAACACTCATAAATCCTATACTGAGAATTATCTCCAGTAAGTCCCCTACCACTGATGTGAGACTCACCAATCTAAATTTTCCAAGATAATCCTTGGTTTCTTTCTTTAATAATGAAACAATATTAGCTATTCACCAGTCTTGCCTGTGGCTGGAGTGGATACCAAGTTATTGGTCAAGGCTCCAGCAATCCTTCCACTTGCCTCTCTCAATAACCTGTGGGATATCCATCAAGCACTGGGGACTTGTCCATCTTCGTGCTCTTTAAGAGGAGCAGCACTACCTGCCCTTTTACTTTGAAATGCCCTAGCATATTGATACTCTCAGCACTGATCTCCCTATTGTCCAGGTCCACCTCCATGGTTAATACTGATGTAAAATACTCATTGAAGACATCACCCACATCCTCTGTATCCAAGCAAATGTTCCCCCTATATTCTTGATTGGGGTGTATGGGGTGTCTAGGGAGGGGAAGCACCTCTGGTGGGAGGCCTGCTGTGCCCTTTTTCAGGGCAGCTCGTCCATCTTTGGTCCCCACCTGGCGCTCAGCTCTCACCTGTGGCTCTAAGTAGCTGTAACACGCACAGCGGCCACACCCCGGTAAACCGTCTCGGCAGACAGGTCAAACCAGGTGAGGGTAGCCGATGGGTCTTTGACCCTTGGTGAGGTAGGGGATTTGCCTGTCCCCGCGTGAGAAGTCTGGCCATGGCGGATTGAGCGGAAGAGACCAATTAATGGTCCAACAATCAAGATGGCAGGCCAGCAGGCGTTGGTGGAGCGCTAAGAGCATAACAAGGCACTCAGACGTCCTGGTCATCCACTACAAGAGGTGGTGATCTCTTTAAACTCACTCAGCAGAAGGCAAAGGCAAATCACTGCTGTAACCTGCCGAGTACATGATTTCCCAATGTGTCAGAGCGGCGTGGAGGGAAATCGTCCGCCAACTGGAAATTCCAGATGTGACCTAACGATGACGATGATATTCTTGATTGGTTCTACCCTCTCCATAGTTATCTTCTTGCTCCTGATGTAAGTATAAAATGCCTTGAGATTCTCTTTAATACTACTTGTCAAGATCTTTTCATGGCCCTTCCTGGCTTTCTTAATTCCCTTCTTGAGTTCTTTTCTGGCTTCTTCATAAACCTCGAGGGTACTGTTTGATTCTAGCCCCCTACTTTTCTTTTTCCACCTTGACTAAGTTCATCGCCTCCCTCAACACCCAGGATTCTCGTATCTTGTCATCCGTGTCCTTCCTTTTTTTGCAGAAATATACCTGCCCAGTACTCTGTGCAGTTGGTTTTAAACACTTTCCACATGTCATAGAACATAGAGTAGTACAGCACATTACAGGCCCTTCGACCCACAAAGTTGTGCTGACCCTCAAACCCTGCCTCCCATATAACCACCCACCTTAAGTTCCTCCATATACCTGCCTAGTAGTCTCTTAAACTTCACTAGTGTATCTGCCTCCACCACTGACTCAGGCAGTGCATTCCACGCACCAACCGCTCTCTGAGTAAAAAACCTTCCTCTAATATCTCCCTTGAACTTCCCACCCCTTACCTTAAAGCCATGTCCTCTTGTATTGAGCAGTGGTGCCCTGGGGAAGAGGCTCTGGCTATCCACTCTATCTATTCCTCTTATTATCTTGTATACCTCGATCATGTCTCCTCTCATCCCCCTTCTCTCCAAAGAGCAAAGCCCTAGCTCCCTTAATCTCTGATCATAATCCATACTCTCTAAACCAGGCAGCATCCTGGTAAATCTCCTCTGTACCCTTTCCATATGTGGACTTGCCCAAAGACAACTGTTCCCAATTAACTCTCCCTAGTTCTTGCCTAATACTCTTATAAAATTGCTCCAGTTTAGTGCTCTCCCTCAAGGTGATACTTATCGTTATCGATAGCTGTCTTAAATCTTAAGGAGCTGCGGTCACTGTTCCCTAATTACTCACCCACTGAAAGGTCAGCCACCTTTCCAGTCTTATCACCCAACGTCAGATCCAGTACAGCCCCTCCTTTTGATGGACTGCCTACATATTTATTTAAAAAATCCTCTTGGATGTACTTAAAACATTCTGCCCCATCTAAACTTCTTGTAATAAAAAGAACCCAGTTTATATCAAGGAAGTTGAAGTCCTCCATGTCAGCAACTTAATAACATGAAAGTTGCTGTCTCGTGAATTACTCACTGTTAGGAAGCTTTTTCTGGATTTCCCCATATTCTTGCCGAGTAAATCCTAATAAGGATGTTATTGGAATATAGAGACTTCCCTTCAAGAGAATGATGGGGTGAACGTTGCCAGGAACAGTCCTTATCCAATGGTTTGATGCTGTTCCTAGCTACATATGTCACTGGAACTTGCCAAGAATGTTTGAAATGATAATGTATAGAAAGCAGTTTTCCCAAACGGTACCTGGGTATTGAGAATCAGAAACCAGAGAAAATCTGCAGATGCCAGAATTGTGTGTTTTACCCGGGTACTGAGTACTGGAAAGGCAGTTTATCACTGTAAAAATTAAATACTCAAGCTTCACTAAAGATCATAGAGATGAGAACACAGCATAGTGCACTGCCTAAATTTTCACAATAGATGAGATAACAAGGCACAGAATATTTGCCAATACATACAATTCTAATGGATTCATATCATTAGTACTGCATACCGATAGTTTGATGGGAATCATGTAACACAGTCTTTAAGAGTTAATGCCAGTAACATTTGGATGGAGGATGCTGATGTTAACCAGTCAAAAATAACTGTTTTGGGGAAATGATGTCAAGCTTACTGCAAACCATTTCTCTGAAGTAGTTTTGCTAATATCATTCAGATTTTTTTTTCTTCAAAAGTTTAATTTTTTAAAAAATAATTTCCTTGTGTTAATTATGTTTTGTGTTCTCAAGTCACATCTGCCAAACGCTTTGGTTTACTTACATGGTGTTTAAGCTTTGTTCAAACATTGGAAAAATATTTGTACTGACTCAGATTCCTTGTCAGAACAAGAGGCATTAATTTCAGGGCATTAGGACATCCTACATCCCCTGTACAGTCAACTCTTTCTACTTCACTGATTCCAATCACTCTGCTCTTTAGGACAGGATTTCAGACCACAGAACGTCTGCCCATTCCTCTCACCCAATATCAAACTCGATCTGTGCCCCTGGGAAATCCAGTAGTAGTAGTAGTGCTTGAAGGAAGGTAGTGTAGGATGGTCAGACTTCAGTGTGTCCACCAGCCAAGATGCTGCAAAAAATATCTCTTCACCTTTGATGGTGCCTGCCTTTCACCGTCACTTCAGTGGAAATTAGGCTTGCAGAAGATCTAAACTTTGCCATTGGTTCGTGTGTACTGATTGCTACTGGACATTGTAAGGTAAGCATTACAAGTTTTGACCTGAGTTCTCATTCCATTGCTTGATTTGCGGAGGGGCAAGCACTCCATAGACTGGCGAGACAGCTGCACTAATTGGCTACAGCAACTGAAGGAGAGCAGGGCAGGGGTTGGTGAGGTTAAACATAGAAACATAGAAAACCTACAGCACAATACAGGCCCTTCAGCCCACAAAGTTGTGCCAAACATGTCCCTACCTTAGAAATTACTAGGCTTACCTATAGCCCTCTATTTTTCTAAGCTCCATGTACCTATCCAAAAGTCTCTTAAAAGACCCTATCGTATCCACCTCCACTACTGTTGCCGGCAGCCCATTCCACGCACTCACCACTCTAAAAAACTTACCCCTGACATCTCCTTTGTTCTTACTCCCAAGTACCTTAAACCTGTGCCCTCTTGTGGCAACCATTTCAGCCCTGGAGAAAGGCCTCTGATTATCCACATGATCAACGCCTCTCATTATCTTGTACACACCTATCAGGTCACCTCTCATCCTCCATCACTCCAAGGAGAAAAGGCTGAGTTCACTCAACCTATTCTCATAAGGCATGCTCCCCAATCCAGGCAATATCCTTGTAAATCTCCTCTGCACCCTTTCTATGGCTTCCACATCCTTCCTGTAGTGAGGCGACCAGAACTGAGCACAGTACTCCAAGTGGGGTCTGACCAGGGTCCTATATAGCTGCAACATTACCTCTCGGCTCCTAAATTCAATTCCACGATTGATGAAGGCCAATACACCGTACGCCTTCTTAACCACAGAGTCAACCTGTGCAGCTGCTTTGAGCATGCTATAGTCTCAGACCCCAATGTCCCTCTGATCCTCCACACTACCAAGATTCTTACCATTAATACTATATTCTGCCATCATATTTGACCTACCAAAATCAACCACTTCACACTTATCTGGGTTGAACTCCATCTGCTACTTCTCAGTCCGGTTTTGCATCCTATCAATGTCCCGCTGTAACCTCTGACAGCCCTCCACACTATCCACAACACCTCCAACCTTTGTGTCATCAGCAAACTTACTAACCCATCCCTCCACTTCCTCATCCAGGTCATTTATAAAAATCACGAAGAGTAAGGCTCCCAGAACAGATCCCTGAGGCACACCACTGGTGACCAACCTCCATGCAGAATATGACTCATCTACAACCACTCTTTGCCTTCTGTGGGCAAGCCAGTTCTGGATGCAAAAAGCAAGGTCCCCTTAGATCCCATGCTTCCTTACTTTCTCAATAAGCCTTGCATGGGGTACCTTATCAAATACCTTGCTGAAATCCATATACAGTACAGTGGTGGGTGGTGGGTGTTCTGCAGTATAGCTCCAGGCTCACAAATGCACCTTAGACCTGCTTGCCCTCATATCTAAATGGAACCATACTACTTAGTATCTCCCTCTGTATCGGGGTTCCTTCTTTATGCCATGGGCCAATACCGTTAAGCAGGGGTGTCCATGGACCTCACGTTGGGAACCCCTGTTCTATATCCCTGATATAGAAACATAAACATAGAAAATAGGTGCAGGAGTAGGCCATTCGGCCCTTCGAGCCTGCACCGCCATTTGTTATGATCATGGCTGATCATCCAACTCAGAACCCTGCACCAGCCTTCCCTCCATACCCCCTGATCCCCATAGCCACAAGGGCCATATCTAACTCCCTCTTAAATATAGCCAATGAACTGGCCTCAACTGTTTCCTGTGGCAGAGAATTCCACAGATTCACCACTCTCTGTGTGAAGAAGTTTTTCCTAATCTCAGTCCTAAAAGGCTTCCCCTTTATCCTCAAACTGTGACCTTTTCAAAAGCTTGTAGTACATTGCCTCTATACCTGGCTTCTCCCACTAACTTTATTTACAAGTCTTCTTCTCCTCTAATAGATTGTTCATTATTAACCATGTCCTTAATTCAGAGGAAGAACAATAACTGGCACCATTGCCAGCAATGCCTACCTCCTGAGGATTGATAAGTGAAAGAAGCCCTTCCCCTGCTTGTTGAAATGTGCTGCTGGATCTGCACTGATCAGATGACCAGATAAGAAGGGTCAGACAGTTTGATTCCCTTTGAATCTCATTCCCGATATTGTCACTTCGGGGACAGCTGTTGTAAAGGGATCCCTGCTACAGTTGTTGTGCAGATCGATGCCCAAGAGCAGAGAAGCCTACAAGAAAATGATGGATACAGCCCAGCCCCTCACTGGAAAAGCCCGTACCACCATTGAACAAGGAACTTTGCCACAAGGGAGCAGCATTTATCATCAAAGACATCCACCATCCAGGCCAGTGGAAAGGAGGTACAGGAGCCTTGGGTGCCACACCACCAGGTTCAGGAACAGTTATTATCCTTCAAACATCAGGCTCCTGAAATAGCATGGATAACTTCACTTGCCTCAACAGAACACAACCTATGGACTCGACAATTGTAGGCCGTATCTCGGGTAATGATGAGTTTGAGTACAGAGAGGAAATTAAGAACCTGGTGGCATGGTGCAAAGACAATAACCTATCCCTCAACGTCAGCAAGACGAAGGAATTGGTTGTTGACTTCAGAAGGAGTAGCGGACCGCACAACCCAATTTACATCGGTGGTGCGCATGTGGAACAAGTCAAAAGCTTTTAGTTCCTGAGGGTCAATATCACAAATGACCTAACTTGGTCCAACCAAGCAGAGTCCACTGCCAAGAAGGCCCACCAGTGCCTTTACTTCCTGAGAAAACTAAAGAAATTTGGCCTGTCCCCTAAAACCCTCGCTATTTTTTACAGATACACCATAGAAAGCATTCTTCTAGGGTGCATCACAACCAGGTATGGAAGTTGTCCTGTCCAAGACCGGAAGAAGCTGCAGAAGGTCGTGAACACGGCGCAGCGCATCACACAAACCAATCTTCCGTCCTTGGACTCACCTTACACCGCATGCTGTTGGAGCAGTTCTGCCAGGATAATCAAGGACACGACCCACCCAGCCAACACACTTTCCGACCCTCCTCCCTCTGGGAGAAGGCTCAGGAGCTTGAAGACTTGTACAGCCAGATTTGGGAACAGCTTCTTTCCAACTGTGATAAGACTGCTGAACGGATCCTGACCCGGATCTGGGCCGTACCCTCCAAATATCCGGACCTGCATCTCGGTTTTTTTGCATTACCTTACTTTCCATTTTTCTATTTATGATTTATAATTTAAATTTTTAATATTTACTATTGATTTGTACTCCAGGGAGCGGGAAGCGCAGAATCAAATATCACTGTGATGATTGTATGTTCTAGTATCAATTGTTTGGCGACAATAAAGTATTTCAAGGACATACATACGTGCGTACATATATTAATTAATTAATTTGTTTATGTATCTATCTCTCTCTCTCTGTGGTTTTATTGATCTATTGTTCTCTATTTGCAGAGTTTGTCTCCTTTTACACATTGGTTGCTAGTCAGTCTTTGTGTGTAGTTTTTCATTGACTCTATTGTATTTCTTTGTTCGACTATGAATGCCCACAAGAAAATGAATCTCTGGGTGGTATATGGCAACATATACGTCCTTCAATAATAAATTTACTTTGAACTTTGGCTGATGAAATAAAGGTATAAGGGCAGCCCTCAGCACTAGACCTGAAGTTAGAGCTGTTGACTGCTTTATTGAGACTGATATTGGGGGCCTGAGTGCTGAGGTCCATGTGATGCGGGACACCACAGTGAACATTAAACAGAGATTCTGATGAAGTGACGTTAGAACAAAGAACACACTCAAGATTTTATAAATACAAGAAAGACCTGAAAAAGGGCCTAGGCTGACTTTACATAGAATTCTGCCCTTCTGTCTTTTTATACACACAGCACCCAAATTTTCCCATGGCAATCGTTCAAACAAAATATTAATTGTGAGTTGGGCTTTTTCTGCAGAGGTGGTTCGCTGATATTAAACCATCAGGTCAGTACCTCCAGGCTCCATCAATGTCCACACATGTTAACTCCAAAAACATAGGCCCCAGTATCTGAGGAGAAGCCTCATGAACATGAATTCTGTTAACGTATGCTGGTGCCACCCCAGACCACCAGCCACTTCTGGTTGGGAAATAACAGACTTCCCTGTGAAATAAGAATGAACTATGATGGGAACTTTTTTTAATGTCAGATGGGTTTAATATTAATGCATATCAACTCTAAGGTAACATAACTCTCACTCTGAAGTAGAGGTGTAGTTGATGTTAATACTTCAGGTATGGTGTTACCCTATTTCCGTGACTATCCCGTTCACTCATGGAGGAAATGAGTTATACTGTTGCCACGTGAGTATAGAATGTAGAGGAAACGTCTATAAAGGATTGAGAGTCATTGAATGGTTTATTGTACATAATTTTATTTTTGAATGAAGTATACTTTGTTAAATTAAAAAGAAATAATTATCTACTGAGATACAGTGCAGAATAACCCCTTCACTGCCCAGCAAACCCCGATTAAACGCTAGCCTAATCACAGGACAATTTACAATGACTAATTAACCTGTTAACCCGTACATCATTGGACTGTGGGAGCAACCTGCAGCACCTGGAAGAAACCCACACATTCCACAGGGTGGACATACAAATTCCTTACAGGCAGTAGTGGAAATTGATCCCAGGTCGCCTGTACGGTAAAGTATCGTGCTAACCACTTTTCTACCCTGCCACTCATCAACCACCTTAAGGGATAGTATCTTAAATGTAAAAAAAAAGTGTTATTTTTTTCATTTCTCTTCATGCACTTTTGTGCAGCATTTTAAATCAGGTCGAAGGTAACTTGCAAGAGGAATATGAAAAGAATAAAAATATTGTGCTGAGTATTGGACACAATAATAAAGGTGATGTCTACGCAGTCACTGATAAACTAATTCTAAGCTAACTTTTGGCTGGAATGCACCACATGCAGTATTTGGAAAAGAAATGCACACCGAGAGTATGGTTAAAAATCAGAGCCAGATTATTTGGATAAGAACTTTAAAGAATTTTTTTGGATACAATGAGCAAGTATGTGGCTTCCTTTTCACTGTCTTGCTCCTCATGCTATTTTCTCTTGGTATTAGAATGCCATGGAGACTGCTCAGAAAAGTTGACACATTGTGGCTCTGACCCTTCCTTAGCGATATCGCATAATTGGCAAGGCAAGAATTTATTAACATGAAAAAGTCTGCAGTGGCTGGAAATCCAAAGCAACACACGCAAAATGCTGGAGGAACTCAGCAAGTCAGGCAGCATCTATGGAAATGAATAAACAGTCAAAGTTTCGGGCTGAGATCCTTCATCAGGACTGGAAAGGAAGGGGGAAGACTCCAAAAAAGTTGGGGGAGGGGAAGGAGGCTAGCTAAAAGGTGATACGTGAAGCCAGGTTGATAGGATAGATAAAGGGCTGGAGAGGAAGGAATCTGATAGGGGAAGAGAGTGGACCACAAAAGAAAGGGAAGGAGGAGGGGACCACTATTAACTGGTCTTAATTATCCTTAAAATTAAGAGAGCGGTGCAAAGTCAACTAGCCTGGTGTCCGAAGTGTCGTTCTTCAATTTCAGCACCCAATGCTCAAGTAAAGAAGATTATGCTCCAACTTTATAAAATCTTGCTCAGATTTCAGATGGATTATTGGGTGCATTTCTGGTCGCCATGCAATAGAGAACATAGAAGGTAAAACAGAACAGTGCAAGAACAGGCCCTTTGACCTATCATGCCTATGACGCCACATTAAACTCATCCCCTGTGTGATCCATGTCCATCCATTCCCTGTATGTCCATTTTCTGTCTAAATGTCCCTTAACCACTACCATGGTATCCACTTCCATCATCTTCCCTGGCAATGTTTGCCAGGCACGTATCATTTTCTGTGTAAACAATCTTGTCTTGCACATTTGTAATAAGCTTTCCTCCTCTCACAATGATGCTATACCCTCTAGTATTCAGCATTTCAAGCATGGTAACAGACACCAACTGCCTTGTCTATCCCTATCATAATTGTTATATATGTAACACTCGGGTCTATCGGCTCGTGTTTATCTAGGGGAAACTCTGGCTGCCTGGCAAACCGTGTCTCACGGTTGCGTCATTGCTGTGTAATGCCACCGGGTACAAACTCACACATCAAATATCAGACAGCACACAATGCATGATTTACGGATTACACTTTATAAATCTTACTGGAACTATGTAATTAATAAAGATACAATATAAAAGGGAAAGTAAAAGGCATCAGACTTATCAGAGTTCAACCACTTTGCGCACAACCGTTGGAGCTCAATTAACGGGGTCCACTTTTCACCATACGATCCCCTCTGACCCCCTCACCTCGCCGCTCGGGCACAACCATGGTGGTCGACCAGAGCACGTCCAGCACCTCCTTCCTCTTCGGGTCTCCTCCCCAAAAGCCCGCCAAACCACACAGTTCCCAGCCATATGAGCCATATGAGAATATCACCAACAAAAAGAATAACATGGACACTCATTGGTTCGTTCACCCTCTTATCAATAATATAACCCAAACAAACAGGGAGAGAGAGAACTCCTTACATCGCAGTTATTATTACAGAAAAGCCATTTTTATTATAACATAACAAAGAAGCCATTTTTTTTAGCCTTAGCAGTAACATAAAAGAAGAAACCCCTTACATATATACCTTTATCAGGTCACCCCTCAAGCTCCAGTGCTCCAGACAGAACAATCCAGGTCTGTCCAGCCTCTCCTTATATTCTCTAATCCAGGCAGCACCCTAATGATTCTCATCTATGCCCTCTTCACAGCGCATCCTTCTTGTAATGGAGCAACCACAGCTACACACAATGATCCAGATGTAGTTCAGCTAAACTTTCATATAACTGCACATGATTTCTCACCGCTCAAAGTTTGACCCTACGTCCCCGTTGTTAGAAGTTTAAACAGATAAGGTCTGTCAACAGGGCTCTGGCAAAGCTGTAGAGACCAATCTCCTGTACAGTGGATACAATGGATTACAGAAACATTGATGAACTCCAACCATACTATCGACTTTGTACGATGGAGACAGCAGGTTATCAATGGCCTGTGCTCCACTGGGAGCTAAGGACCCAAGGAGAAGAAAACATGACTTCCCAACTGTAATACTCTGTGCCCCAACTGTTGAAGGCAACCATGTCATATGCCTTCTTTGCCACTTTACACAATGCTTTCTTTCATTAGAAATGCAGCACAGTAACAGACCCTTCTGGCCAAAAGGGCCTGCATCAGCCAATTATACTGATATGACCAATTAACTGACTAACCTGTACGTCTTTGGAGTGTGGGAGGAAACTAGAGCACCCGACGGAAACCTATGTGGTCGCATGGGAAAGGTGTCAAACCAGCAGTGGAATTGAGCCCAGGTTGCTGGTGCATTAACGTCATTGCGCTAACCCCTACACTATTGTGCAGCCTGATGGAGCCACTTTCAGGAAGAAATGGAGTTACCCACCAAGATCCCTCTGTACATCAGTGCTCTTAAGTATCCTGTCATTACTGTATACTCTGCCCATGCTTTTGGCCTCTCAAAGTGCCACACCTCATATTTGTTAGAATCAATCTGTCAATTCTTCATCTATATCTTCATCTTATCTATATCCTGATGTATCCTAGTGACCCGTCTTCACTATCCACATTCTGCCAATTTCTGTGTGTATATATATATAACAAACAATAGAAATTCTTGCAGAACACCACAGATCACAGATATCTGTGGAAACTTCCTTCGACCACGATCCTCTACTCTCAATGGCTAGACTAATTTTGAACCCAATCTGCCAAGTCATCGTCGATCCCATTTGTTGTAAACCTCGGGATCAGCTTACCATGAGGGACCCTGTCAAACATCCACTGCTCTGCCTTCATCGGTCACCTTCATCAACTCCTCATAAAACTCGTCAAATTTGTAAGCCATGCTGTCTATCTCTAATACGCCCGCACTTTCCAAATCGGGATTGGTGTATTGTCACATACTGAGATACAGTGAAAGCTTGCCCTGCTTGCTATTCAGACCAATTGACTCATTACATAATGCCTTGAGTTAGAACAAGGTCAAACATTAGGAGGATGCAGAATAAAGTAAAACAGCGACAGAGAAAATGCAGTTCAGGCAAACAGTGTGTTCTTCAGCTATAAGCTCTCTTATCCTCTGTTGTGCAATTGAATGGTATGTGTTCATCAATCAGTCTACCAGGTTTTACAAAACAAGATCACGTCACACTTTTATTTTCTGTGTGGGTGGTGGGTAAGAATTTTGCCTGACGCAATCTACTGTCACATTGAACGTTATTCAAAGAATTTAGTCATATGGCTGAAATTCCTAGAATTTTACTTTCCTAAAGGAGGCATTTGACCTATTGAACTTCTGAAGGCCGTTTAGGATGGTTAACCAATTAATCGCTCTCACTTTTTCATCTTTAGTTTGACCTTTGTGTAGGCATAATGTCTTTCTTCGCTAGGAAATCTGCAGATGCTGGAATTTCAAGCAACACACGTAAAAGTTGCTGGTGAACGCAGCATCTCTAGGAAGAGGTGCGGTCGACATTTCGGGCCGAGACCCTTCGTCAGGACTAACTGAAAGAAGAGCTAGTAAGAGATTTGAAAGTGGGGGGGGGCGGAGGGGCAGATCTGAAATGATAGGAGAAGACAGGAGGGGGAGGGATGGAGCCAAGAGCTGGAAAGTTGATTGGCAAAAGGGATATGAGAGGATCATGGGACAGGAGGCCTAGGGAGAAAGAAAAGGGGGAGGGGGAAGCCCAGAGGATGGGCAAGGGGTATATTGAGAGGGACAGAGGGAGAAAAAGGAGAGAGAGTAAAAGAAAGTGTGTATATAAATAAATAAATAATGGATGGGGTACGAGGGGGAGGTGGGGCATTAGCGGAAGTTTGAGAAGTCAATGTTCATGCCATCAGGTTGGAGGCTACCCAGACAGAATATAAGGAGTTGTTCCTCCAACCTGAGTGTGGCTTCATCTTTACAGTAGAGGAGGCCGTGGATAGACATATCAGAATGGGAATGGGACGTGGAATTAAAATGTGTGGCAACTGGGAAATCCTGCTTTCTCTGGCGGACAGAGCGTAGGTGTTTAGTGAAATGGTCTCCCAGTCTGCGTCAGGTCTCGCCAATATATAGAAGGCCGCATCGGGAGCACTGGGCGCAGTATATCACACCAGCAGACTCACAGGTGAAGTGTTGCCTCACCTGGAAGAACTGTCTGGGGCCCTAAATGGTAGTGAATGAGGAAGTGTAAGGGCAGGTGTAGCACTTGTTCTGCTTACAAGGATAAGTGCCAAGAGAGAGATCGGTGCAGAGGGATGTGGGGGATGAATGGACAAGGAAGTCGCGTAGGGAGCGATCCCTGTGGAAAGCAGGGGCGGGGGGCAGGGAAAGATGTGCTTAGTGGTGGGATCCCGTTGGAGGTGGCGCAGGTTACGGAGAATTATATGTTGGACCTGGCGGCTGGTGGGATGGTAGGTGAGGACAAAGGGAATCCTATTCCTAGTCGGGTGGCGGGAGGATGGAGTGAGAGCAGATGTGTGTGAAATGGGGGAGATGCGTTTGAGAGCAGAGTTGATGGTGGAGGAAGGGAAGCCCCTTTCTTTAAAAAAGGAAGACACCTCCTTCGTCCTGGAATGAAAAGCCTCATCCTGAGAGCAGATGCAGTGGGGACGGAGGAATTGTGCAAAGAGGATGGCATTTTTGCAAGAGACAGGGTGAGAAGAGAAATAGTCCAGATGGTTGTGAGAGTCAGTAGGCTTATGGTAGACATCAGTAGATAAGCTGTCTCCAGAGACAGATACAGGAAGATCTAAAAAGGGGAGGGAGGTGTTGGAAATGGACCAGGTAAAGTTGAGGGCAGGGTGAAAGTTGGAGGCACAGTTAATGAAGTCAACGAGCTCAGCATGTGTGCAGGGAGTAGCGCCAATGCAGTCGTCAATGTAGCGAAGGAAAAATGGGGGACAGATACCAGAATAGGCACGGACAACAGATTGTTCCACAAAGCCAACAAGAAGGCAGGCGTAGCTAGGACCCATACGGGTACCCATGGCTACACCTTTAGTTTGGAGGAAGTGGGAGGGGCCAAAGGAGAAATTATTAAGAGTAAGGACTAATTCCACTAGACGGAGCAGAGTGGTGGTAGAGGGGAAATGGTTAGGTCCCCTCTTCAACAGTGGGATTGAATTTTTCATATTTCATATATCTGGGTGACCATTCGGCCCACTGTATCTATTCTGGCTCCTCTCAGGGCATTCCCAACCCTCCACTTATTTTCCTATAGACATTCTGTCCTGTATGACTATCAGCTGTGCACAAACTGCCACCAGTGCAAACCAACGATAAATTAGCCATGGCCAATTAATACACAAACATGTATACTGCGTATGGGAGGAATCTGGACTGCCAGGGAGAGAGTCACAGGGAGAATATGTAAACTTCACAGGCAGTTGTGTTCAGGAGGGTTTTAGGTAGTTCAAAGTAAATTATATTATCAAGGTACACATATACAGCCCTGAGATTCAGTTTCCTGTGGGCATACTCAGCAAATCGATAGAAGAGTGAAAGATCAACTAGAATGCAGAAGGCAACAAACTGTGCAAATGCAAATATAAATAAACAGCAACAAATAATGAGAACATGAGATAAGAGTCCTTAAAATGAGATCATTGGTTGTAAGACCATTTCAATGATGGGGCAAGTGAGTGTAGTTACCCCTTTTATTCAAGATTGAGGGCATTAACTGTTCTTGAACCTGGTGGTGAGAGTCCTGAGGCTCTTGTATCTTCTACCTGATGGCAGCAGCAAGAAGAGAACATTGCCTGGATGATGGAGGCTGCTTTCCGACGACAGTGTTTCATGTCAATGTGCTTAGTAGTTTGGAGGGCTTTACCGGTGTGGTACTGGGTCAAATCCACTACTTTTTGTAGGATTTTCCATTCAAATGCGTTAGTGTTTACGTTCCCGGCTGTGATGCAGCCAGTCAATCTACTCTCCACTACGCAGCTACAGAAGTAGGTGGAAGTTTTACATGTCATGCCAAATCGCCACAAGAGGCACATGCATGTGCAGGGAATGGAGAGATATGTCTTGCCTTCTTTATAGCTGCATCAATATGTTGTGACCAGGTTAGGTCCTCAGCGATACTGGCACCCAGGAGCTTGAAATTGCTCACTCCCTCTACGAGGATTGGTTTCCCTCGTCTTACCCTTTCTGAAATCCTCAGTCAGCTCTTTGGACTTACTGAAGTTGAGTGCGATGTTGGTGAAATTTGGTGTCATGTTCAGTATAGGCATCGTGGGCTGAAGGTCCTTTCCCCGTGCTGTACTGTTTTACGTGTGGCTGAGAGACTGGTGTTGGGGGCAGGGCTTCAGATTCCTGGATGACTGGGGCTTCTTCCGGGAGAGGTATGACCTGTACAAAAAGGAGAGGTTACGCCTGAACCCAAAGGGGTCCAATATGTTAGCGGGCACATTAAATAGACCTGTTAGGGAGGGTTTAAGCTAATTTGGTGGGGGTGGGGGGGAACTGGAGTGATAGGGTTGAGGAAGGGGAAAACAGGAATAAATCAAAGATACCATGCAATAGAGATTATAGAAAGAACAGGCAGGAAATGAAGCTTAATCACAGCCAGTGGTATGAGTTACAAGGCAATAGAGGCATGGTGCCCCTAAAACAGAAAGCAACGGATAGTGGACTGAAAGTGTTATATTTGAATGCACGCAGCATAAGGAATAAAATGGACAACCTTGATATTCAGCTACAGATTGGCAAGTATGACATTGTGGCCATCTTTGAAACTTGGGAGCTGAACGTCCAAGGATATACCATGTATTGGAAAGATAGGTTAGTAGACAGAGGGGGCTATGTGGCTCTGTGTATAAGAAATAATATTAAATCATCAGAAAGAGATGGCATAGGATTGGAAAGTGTAGACTCTCTATGGATTGAGTTAAGAAATGACAAAGGTAAAAGGACCCTAATGGCAGTTGTATACAGGCCTCCAAACAGCAGCTGGGATGTGGATTACAAATTACAGCAGGAGATAGAAAAGGCATGTCAGAAAGTCAATGTCATGATAATCATTAGGGATTTTAACATGCAAGTGGATTGGGAAAACCAGGTCAGTACTGGACCTCAAGAGAGAGAGTTTGTAGAATGTCTGAGGGATGGCTTTTTAGAACAGCTTGTTGTTGAGCCCACTAGGGTATCAGCTGTGCTGGATTGGGTGTTGTACAATGATCCGGCGGTGATAAGAGAGCTTAAGGTTAAGGAACCCTTAGGGAACAGTGATCACAATATCATCGAGTTCACATTGAAATGTACGAGGGAAAAAAAAAATCTAATGAAATTTCAGTGGAATAAAGGAAACTACAATGGCATGAGAGGGGAACTGACTGAAGTTGTCTGGAAAGGGACATTTGCAGGTAGGACAGCAGAGCAGCAATAGCTTGAGTTTCTGTGAAAAATGAGGGAAGTGTAAATATATTCCAAATAAGAAGAAATTTTCAAAGGGAAGAAGGACACTACCGTGGCTGACAAGTGAAGTCAGAGCCAAAGTAAAAGCAAAAGAGAGGGCATACATGGAAGCCAAAGCTAGTGGGAAGATAGAGGACTGGGAAACTTTTAAAAATTTGCAAAAGGAAACAAAGAAGGTCACTAGGAAGGAAAAGGAAGCTGGCAACAAATATCAAAGAAGATACTAAAATTCTTTTAAAGTATATAAAGGGTAAAAGAGAGTTGAAGGTAGATATAGGACCAATACAAGAATACACTGGGGATATTGTAATGAGAGATGCAGAAATGGGAGATGGGAGATGAACCGAATGCATAATTTGCATCAGTCGTCATAGTGGAAGACGTCTGCAGGCTCTCTGTTTCCTCAACACTAACTGCTCCTCTACCTATCTTTCCATCATTGGCAAATTTAGCCACAAATCCATTAATCCCATAGTCCAAATCATTGACATATACCGTAAAAAGCAGCGGTTCCAACACTGACCCCCATGGAGCCGCACTGGTAACCAGCAGCCGGCCAGAATAGGATCCCTTTATTTCCACTCTCTGTTTTCTGCTGACCAGCCAATGCTCCACCTATGCTAGTAACTTCCCTGTAATTCTATGGGCTCTTATCTTGCTAAGCAGCCTCATGTGCGGCACTTTGTCAAAGGCTTCCGAAAATCCAAGTAGACCACGTCTACTGCATCTCCTTTGTCCAACCTTCTTGTAACTTCCTCAAAGAATTGCAGTAGGTTTGTCAGGCAGGATTTTCCTTTCAGGAAACCATGCTGGTTTTGGCCTGTCTTGTCATGTGCCTCCAAGTACTCCGTAATCTCATCCCTAACTATCGATTCCAACAAATTCCCAACCACTGATGTCAGGCTAACAGGTCTATAGTTTCCTTTCTGCTGCCTCCCACCCTTCTTTAATAGCGAAGTAACATTTGCAATTTTCCAGTCATTCAGTAGAATGCCAGAATCTATTGATTCTTGAAAGATCATTGTCAGTACCTCCGCGATCTCTCCAGCTACTTGCTTCAGAACTGGAGGGTGCATTCCATCAGGTCCAGGAGATTTATCCACCCTTAAACCATTAAGCTTTCTGAGCACCTTCTCAGTTGTAATTTTTACTGCACAAACTTCATTTCCCTGACACTCTTGGAATGTCCGGTATATTGCAGACGTCTTCCACTGTGAAGACTGATGCAAAATACACATTCAGCTCCCCTGCCATGTCTGCATCTCTCATTACAATATCTCCAGCATCATTTTGTATTGGTTCTATATCTACGCTCGACTCTCTTTTACCCCTTATATACTTAAAAATGCTTTTAGTATCTTCTTTGATATTAGTCACCAGCTTCCTCCCATAATTGATCTTTTCCTTCCTAATGACCTTCTTAGTTTCCTTTTGCAAGTTTTTAAAAGTTTCCCAATCCTCTATCTTCCCACTAGCTTTGGCTTCCATGTATGCCCTCTCCTTTGCTTTTACTTTGGTTCTGACTTCACTTGTCGGCCACAGTAGTGTCCTCCTTCCCTTTGAAAATTTCTTCTTATTTGGAATATATCTGTCTTGCACTTCCCTCATTTTTTGCAGAAGCTCCAGCTATTGCTGCTCTGCTGTCCTTCCTGCAAATGTCCTTTTCCAGTCAACATGTTGAGGCTCTATAAGGCACTCGTGAGACCACACTTGAAGTATTGTGTACAGTTTTGGGCTCCTTATTTTAGAAAGGATATACTGACATTCGAGAGGGTTCAGAGAAGATTCACGAGAATGATTCCAGGAATGAAAGGGTTACCATAAGAGGAACATCTGGCAGCTCTTCGGCTGTATTCCCTGGAGTTCAGGAGAATGAGGGGGGATCTCATAGAATCTTTCCGAATGTTAAAAGGCCTGAACAGATCAGATATTGCAAAGTTATTTCCCATGGTAGGGGATTCTAGGGCAAGAGGGAACAACTTCAGGATTGAAGGACGTCCTTTTAGAACAGAGAAATTACTTTAGTCAGAGGGTGGTGAATCTGTGGAATTTGTTTCATGAGCATCTGTGAAGGCCAAGTCATTGGCTGTATTTAAGGCAGAGATAGATAGGTTCTCGATTAGCCAGGGCATCAAAGAGCGGTGGAGTGGGCTTGACTGGAAGAATTGGATTAGCCCATGACTGAATGGTGGAGCAGACTCGATGGGCTAAATGGCCTACTTCTGCTCCTATATCTTATGGTCTTATGGTCTCATGTTTTATGTGGACAAGGACAGCAATAAAGTCACACTGGGACAAGGACCTGCAGAGCTGTGAAGGCTGTTGAACTACCAAGCCTTTGTGATTCACTTAACTATCCTCTCTCAGCATTCCTTGCATCTTGTGTGCATTATCCCAGTCAGATACTGGAGAATGCGAGAGGTGGAATGAGCTGATGCAACAGGATATAGATATGTGGTTAAGAAGGCATACGGTGTATTGGCCTACATCAATCGTGGAATTGAATTTAGGAGCCGAGAGGTAATGTTGCAGCTATATAGGACCCTGGTCAGACCCCACTTGGAGTACTGTGCTCAGTTCTGGTCGCCTCACTACAGAAAGGATGTGGAAGCCATAGAAAGGGTGCAGAGGAGATTGGCAAGGATGTTGCCTTGATTGGGGAGCATGCTTTCTGAAAACAGGTTGAGTGAACTTGGCCTTTTCTCCTTGGAGCGACGGAGGATGAGAGGTGACCTGATAGAGATGTATAAGATGATGAGAGGCATTGATTGTGTGGATAGTCAGAGGCTTTTTCCCAGGGCTGAAATGGTTGCCACAAGAGGACACAGGTTTAAGGTGCTGGGAAATAGGTACAGAGGAGATGTCAGGGGTAAATTTTTTTACTGAGAGAGTGGTGAGTGCATGGAATGGGCTGCCGGCAATGGTGGTGGAGGAGGATACGATAAGGTCTTTTAAGAGAATTTTGGATAGGTACATGGAGCTTAGAGAAACAGGGGGCTATGGGTAAGCCTAGTAATTTCTAAGGTGGGGACATGTTTGGCACAACTTTGTAGGCCGAAGGGCCTGTATTGTGCTGTAGGTTTTCTATGTTTCTATTTTTCTATTATTGCATATAATCAGGCTCTTTGGCCCATCTATTTATACCAGACTGGTCTTGTGTGAAGACCCATCTATCTGCAGCCAGACCATATACATCTTTCCATACATCCAAACATCTTTCATCCATTTACCCACCCAACCATCTCTAAAATGCCACAATTGAACCCACATTTACCACTTCCACTGGCAGCAAGTTCCACATTTGCACCACTCACTGAGTGAAGAAGTTCCCCCTCAGATTCCCCTTAACTATTCCACCTTTCACCCTATGCCCATGACCTCTAGTTCGAGTCTCACCCATCCTAAAGGGGAAAAATCCTGCAAGCGTTTACCTAACTATACCTTTCATAACTTTGTATGCCTCAAGTAGATCCGACATAGTCCTCCTGCAGTTCAGGGAATAACGTTCTGGCAGTCACAACTGCTAGCTGTGTCCCTGCAGAACTGGCAGCTGTGATTCTATGAACGGACCCCAGATACGTTGATGTGGGATCCGGGGCATTGCTTGACTTTGTTTCATCCTGCTGGGAGGTAAGTGCTATTGCCAAGATAAATGTTGAAAGAATCCTTGGTGATGATTGGAAGTTTAAGACTGGGTGGAGTTATTACATTATCCCACGACCCCAGCACCAGACACCTGCCATATATCTCCCAAAAGGCAGATAATGCGGCCAATGAAAACTTGCAAAAGCTACGATCGTGATAAGCCCGGAAGCCCAATTTTAATATTTAACTCAACGAGATTTAATAAGAGCTCATTTCTAGGCCTCCTGCTTCCCTGCTGCTGAACTCTGACCTCACTTGTTAACCTTTGGCTGATGTACAATGGACAAAGAGGTTTGCGACATTTTAGCTGAGGAAACAAAAGTTTTCTTTCCAGTTGGCCAGCAGAACAGTAAGTAATTTCAGCTCCAATGTTTTCTTGTTTTCCTGATAATGTTTTGAAGTCCTGCTCTGTTTTTTGTCATCTCTTTGCATTGTTGGCAGGCAAAATAACAAGAAAATAGGAATAAATGGTTGATTTTAGATTGTCAGCTTGTCACGGGGATCATCTCTGCTACTTATGTTCTTCTACAAGGGCCTCAGGTTAAGTAGCAGAGGATGGTTATGATCCCTCGACCTCTGGGTTATGGGCGCCTTAAAGCCAGTCACTCTGGGCAGGTGGGGCTTGTCAGTCATGGTTGGCAGCTCATCTGGAAACTTGGGTCTCAAACCCCCACTGCCTTGCGGCTATGCCCACTCATGGGCAAGGCTTCGGGAATTAACCTGGAAGGAAGATTCAAAGCTGGAGTCCCTAAGGCAGTCCTACGTTGAGTTCAATGCCGACTGGCAGCCTCTGCAAGACCGTTGGTGCCAAAATGTATCGGTCTCTGCCGTTCCTTTGGATTCATCCTTTGTGTGGAGAAGGGGAGCCTGCCGCAAGGGCAGCAGCTTCCTCTCCGTATCGTGCTGCCCAAGCTTGTGTACTGGCTTGCATATCACGTAGACAGGTGGCATGCGACATCCATCGTCGACCCTCACCAACGGAGGGCCACATGGGCTTAAGCAATGTTCAGTGCTGCAAGGTGGAAGAAGAGTACCTGCTACAGGATAAGGACATGGAGGCATAAGAGATTGCAGATGCCGGAACCAGGAGTCAAACAATGAACTACAGGAGGAACTCAGTGGATCAGGCAGCTTCTGTGGAAAGAAATGGACAGTCAACATTTAAGGTCAAAACCCTTCACCTGGATTGGATATAAATAGGTTGGGTGAGTCAATAGATGAACTGAGATAAGAGTTGAAGGTAAATTTATTATCAATGTCTATATGTGCTACCATATACATCCCTGAGATTTATTTTCTTGCAGGCATTTACTAGGTAAGAAAAAAGAAATACAATAGTCTTAAGAAAATCTGTACATTAATAAGGAATGACCGAGACACATCAACATGCAAAAGAAGGCAAACTGTGCAAATATAAGTAATACAAAGAATGTGAGTAAAGAGTCCTTGACAGTGAGCCTGTAGACCCTGGTGGTGTCAGAATTAAGGCTTCTGTATCTGCAGCCTGATGGTAGTAGCAAGAAGAGAGTTTAGCATGGATGGTGGGGGTATTTGATGATGGATGCTGCTTTCTTGTGGTGAGCTCCAGGTAGATGTACTCAATGGTGGGGAGGGCTTTGCCTGGAATGGATTGGCTGTGCCCATTGCCCTCTGTGAACTTTTCCATTCATAGATATTGGAATTTCCATACCCAGCCATGGTGTAACCAATTAGAATATTCGCTACTCTTCATCTATAAGAGTTGGTCCAAGTTGTTGGTGGCATGCCAAATCTATTAAATCTTCTTGGAAAGTAGAGGGCCATCGTTCCTTAGTCATAGAGTTCTCAAAAAGTACAGTACAGAAACAGGCCCTTTGGCCCATCTAGTCTGTGCCGAACCATTTAATCTGTTAACTCCTCTCGACTTGCACTCTGCCCATACCCCTTCATACCCCTACCATCCATATACCTCTTCAAACTTCACTTAAACTTTGAAATCGAGCTTATATGCACCGGTTGTGCTGGCAGCTGATTGCACACTCTTACTGCCATCTGAGTGAAGAAGTTTCCACCCGTGTTCCGCATAAACATTTCATCTTTCATACTTAACCTATGACCTCTAGTTGTAGTCCCACCCAACCTCAGTGGAGAAAGCCAGTTTTCATTGACCATATCTATATTCCTCATAACTTTGTATACTTCGATCAAATCTCCCCTCAATCTTCTATGTTGCAAGGAATAAAGTCCTAATCTATTCAATTTTTCCTTATATTTCAGGTCCTGCAGTCCCTGCAACATCCTTGTAAATTTTCTCTGTAATCTTTCAACCTTATTTACATCTTTCCTGTAGGTGACCAAAACTGCACACAATACTCCAAGTTAGGCCTCATCAACATCTTATACAACTTCAACATAACATCCCATCTCCTGTGCTCAATATTTTGTTTTAAGAAGGCCAATGTGCCATAAAGTTTATTTACAACCTTATCTGCCCGTGACACCACTTTCAGTGAATTATGGACCAGTGTTCTCAAATCCCTTTTTTCTACCTCACTCCTCAAAGCCCTACCATTCACTGTGCAAGACCTACCATGGTTGGTCTGACTGAAGTGCAGCACCTCATCTTAGTGTGCATTATCTTCCAATTGCTGTTTCTCTGCCCATTGTTCCAGCTGATCCAGATCCTGCTGCGAGCTCTGGTAGTCTTCCTTGCTGTCCACTAAGCCCCCGAACTTGGTGTCATTCACAAATTTGCTGATCCAGTTAACCACATCATCATCCAGATCATTGATATAAATGACAAACAACAGACTCAGCACTGATCCCTGTGACACACCATTAGTCACAGAATTTCAGTCTGAGAGGCAACCATCCTCTACCACTCTCTGTCTTCTCCCACAAAGCCAGTATCTAATCCAATTTACTACCTCATCTTGAATGCTGAGCGACTGAACCTTCCTGATGAACCTCGATGTGGGACCTTGTCAAATGCCTTGCTAAGGTCTATGTAGACAACATCCACTGCCTTGATTTCATCAGCTTTCCTGGTGACTTTCTCGAAAAACTCTGTAAGATTGGTTAGACATGACTTACCAAGCACAAAGCTATGTTGACTATCCCTAATCAGTCCATGCGTATCCAAATATTTATTTATCCGGTCCCTTAGAATACCTTCCAATAACTTTCCCACTATTGACGTCAGGCTCACTGGCCTACTATGTCCTGCCAAAAGTTCTCAGCCCGAAATGTTGAATGTCCATAGATGTCACCTGGCCTGCTGAGTTTCTCCAGCATTTTGTGTGTGTTGCTGTAATTTCCTTGTTAATTTTTACAGCGAAGCAATGTTATCAATCTTTTAATCCTCCTGTACCTCACCTGTCACTAAGAATGATTGAAATATCTCTCGTAGGACCTTGGCAATTATTGTAATTGTCTTCCACAGGGTCCAAGGGAACACCTGTCAGACCTTGGAGGTTCATCCACCTTAATTTGCCTGAAGACAGCAAACACCCCCTCCTCTGTAATCTGTATAGGGTCCATGACCTCGAAGCCGCTTTGCCTCACTTCTATAGACTCTGAATAGAAGTCTTTGTGTTGATACTTGATCATCAAGAGTAAAGAGAATTAAACAGTGAGGTACTGTTTTGTTTTCCCTCTTCCAGTCGGGATCAACAAAGCCACACAATGTCCTAGATTCCAGACCAAAGTGTCTGGTGTCTGTGCATAGAGTTTCAGCTCCCAGTTCTGCAGGGACAGAAGATATCCTAGCATACCAGTTCACTCCATCGCTCACTTTGCTCCCTTACCTGAATAGGATATTGTGCACAATGAAGACACAGGAAAACAGCAGAGAGAGAGAGAGCGTCACCTCCTAAGGAGCAGTAACAAGGTCTGCAGATGTCACAGAGAACATTTCAGCCTCCTTAAAAGCCACAGACCAGGAGAGGAAGCTAGTTGCCTTCAACATCATGGAGGGGCTATGTAAGGATATATCACACAGATCTGGGACAAGAAGTGGAAGATGAATCACACGCAAGTGCAGCGCAGTCGATCGCGCAAACCTGCCTCGCTTCCATTGACCCCCATCTGCACTTCCGGCTGCCTCTGGAAAGCAGCCAACACACTGATGGGACCCTGCCTCTCTAGTCATTCAGATTCAGACTCAGATTAATATTTATTTATCACATATACATCAAAACATACAGTGAAATGCATTGTTTGTATTAATAATCAGCACACCCAAAGATGTGCCGGGGGTAGCCCACATTTGTCACCACATTTTATATTATAGGCATCCGTTAGTCTCGTGAGACTATGGATTTGCGCCTTGGAAGGTTTCCAGGGCGCAGGCCTGGGCAAGGTTGTATGGAAGACTGGCAGTTACCCATGCTGCAAGTCTCCCCTCTCCACGCCACTGATGTTGTCCAAGGGAAGGGTATTAGGACCCAACAGACATCAAAGTTGCTGGTGAATGCAGCAGGCCAGGCAGCATCTCTAGGAAGAGGTACAGTTGACATCTCGGCCTGAAATGTCGACTGTACCTCTTCCTAGAGGTGCTGCCTGGCCTGCTGCGTTCACTAGCAACTTCGATGTGTGTTGCTTGAATTTCCAGCATCTGCAGAATTCCTCGTGTTTGCGGTATTAGGACCCATACAGCTTGGCACCGGTGTCGTCGCAGAGCAATGTGTGGTTAAGTGCCTTGCTCAAGGACACAACACACTGCCTCAGCCAAGGCTCGAACTAGCGACCTTCAGTTCACTAGACAAACTCCTTAACCACTTGGCCATGTGCCAACAGAAATTCTGATGTCACCACATATTCTGATGTCAACATAGCATGCTCACTGTTGTGTATTTAATATTTGAGTAATAGTGTAAATATACTGTTTGATTAAGCATTCTTGTTCATTTAAATAATTCATTACAGGTTGTATGTACAGATTATGTGAATTGCATTCGTCATGACGATACCTCATAATACCGGTGCGCCTCGCTTAAAGTAAAGAACAACCTAAGACTCGCATCTCTTGGGGTCCTGTCTTTTTCCTGCAATTAGTTTTTATGTTTTGGAGTTAGAACACATAACCTCCAGAAAGCTTGGCAGAACAACACAGGACACAACAAATCAGAAATTACCAGGCAACAACAGCAAAACACGTCACGTTCCTCCCTTCCAAGGCTTCACCTCCAGTGTCGACTCAGGACTCGCCAATGATGCTGATTGAGGACCCAAACACCAGGCCCTGAGCTCTGGACTCGCTGGTGATGGGACCCTCAAAACTAGGCTTTGAACTCCAGTCTCGTTGACTCACTGACCTGGTTGTGGGGGAGGAGGGTAGCTGTCAGCCTTCATCCTCACTCCTTCACTGGCCAGAAGTTACGAAAGCTTACAGACACGTAACTCAAACCTCTGTCCCGCAGTTATCAAACCTGAATTGACCTCTCATGCAGCTGAACTCCTGATCTCTCCATCTATCTGATCAGTGTCCTTGGACTTTATTCATTTAGTTGCCTTGCGCTTTCTCTATAGCTACAGCACTCTGTCCTGTCTTCTCTTTATCCCCTTCATCCTTAACGCAAGTGTAAGGCATGATCTGACTGGAAGGCGTGCGAACAAAACATTTTTGCTATATCAAGATTCAAGATTCAAAGTACATTTATTATTGACGTATGGGTGCCGTATACAACCCTGAGGTTTGTCTTCCCACAGACAGCCACAAAACAAAGAAAACTATGGAACCCATTCAAAGAAAAACATCTGTGTTGTGGTGTATTAAATTTTGTGAAAATATCAGATGGAAGTCTGATCAGTTCCAAGTGATACTTCAACTCCCTGTGAGCTCGCAGCATGTAAGGTGGCTGCACAAGTTAAACACTTCAGGTTTGTTAAATGTTTGCTGGTAGTGGCCGGATTCTTTCTGGCCTCAGGCACAGTGGCAGGCGACTGAGAGACCAAATAGTTTGTCTGTCTCTGTGTGTCTCGCTATGATTGTGTATAGAACGTCAATTTATTGAGGCAGCCTTTGTTCTGTTCTTGGGACATACCAAGGAATTTTGATTGATCATTGTCTAGGAAGGACCCAGAGTGATTTTGTGAGATGGAATTCAGAGTTCCCCCGACATCAGTGACAATCAAGCCCCTGACGACAGCAGCAATCAAGTGGACCCTACGAATCGTGAGCCTTGATATCTTTGTAACTTGCTACATAGTATTTTGTGTGGTTTAGTTGGGCTTTCTGTTTTATGATAATAAATTAGGCTGAAGTTACTTTGTTGTGCTTGTACGCTAATTACTGCATCTCTTCGACACTCGAATTATTTGGGTCATTTGGGTCTGATCAATGCAGCCTGTTACAAAATCAAACCCTGGACACCCCACCGCCTGGTAGGAAGAAAACCAAATTTTGCAAATGACAAAAAAAAAACAAGCAAATAAGACAGAATACAAACACAAAATCACAAGGGTCCAGGCACATTCAGTTCTTCTCAGTTCATGTTCAATCTAGCACTGCTTCAATCATTATCTGCAGGCTGCCCTGATCAAAATCGCCCAAAATAACAACAAAAGCAACCAGAAACACATCATAACATGAACTACAGAGTACAATCCACAAACCACGTCGATTAAGCCTTGCCCAAGACCCAGGTCTCCGGAACCGTCCTCCAACAGCATCGAGGGAGAGAGAGATCGCAGAACATGTGACAATAATAAATAATTACTTATTTATAATAATAATTTACCGATTGCTGCGAAATTCCTACTTCAATAAACAACCAAAGTGGGAAGAAAATGAGAACAATTGCCTTTTAATATTTCAAAAATAAAGCAGAACACAGGAGAGCTATCAAAGTTCGATTCCGAGCCACGAAAAGAATATTCACATAGAGTCATAGAGAAGTACAGCACAGAAACAGGCCTTTTGGCCCATCTATTCCTTTCTTTTTAAATCTTTATATTAATTTTTCAAAATTACAGACTCAATAACAAAGTTGGTACACAGAGATTGGAAAAATGTTCATAACATATATAAAATGAATTTTAAGTAACATAGATATAAAAGACTTCCAAACTCATAATGAGATTAAATATTAAAAAAGAAATAAAAAGAAAAAAAATATATAAACAAAAAAAACCCCAAAAGAAAAAAGAAGAAAAAAAAAACCCAAGAAAAAAAACAAAACAGGGCTAGACCAACCGCTTATATCGGACATGTTCAATAACGCCGTTAACTCCGCTCCTCTCCTCACATAATTTAAGTTTAGAAAAAAGATTCGGAAAGGTCAGATTACATCATATGAAAATGTTGCATAAAAGGTTTCCAAGTTTCTTCAATTTTAACCGAAGGGTCAAAAATATCACTTCTAATTTTTTCCAAATTTAAACTTAATATGGTTTGAGAAAACCATTGGATTGTAGAAGGAGGATTAGTTTCCTTCCAGTTCAACAAAATAGATCTTCTCGCCATTAAAGTAACAAAAGCTATCATTCGACAGGCTGAAGAAGACAAAGATCTATGTTCTACCATTGGCAATCCAAAGATTGCCGTAATAGGATGGGATTTTAAATCAAAGCATAGAACTGTTGAAATAATTTCAAAAATGTCTTTCCAATATTTTTCCAAAAGCGGACAGGACCAAAACATATGAGTTAAAGAAGCCACTTCAGAGTGACATCTATCACAAGTAGGGTTTATATGGGAATAAAAATAAGCTAGTTTATCTTTGGACATATGAGCTCTGCATACTACTTTAAATTGTATTAAAGTATGTTTAGCACATATAGAAGAAGTAATAACTAATTGAAAAATTTTATCCCATTTCTCTGTCGGTAGGGAAAGTTGAAGTTCCCTTTCCCATTCATTTTTAATTTTGTCAGATATATCTGGCTGTAATTTCATAATTATATCATAAATTATTGCTATTAATCCCTTCTGCAAAGGATTAAAGCCTAAAATTTTATCAAGAGTCCCAGAAGGATTGGAAGTCGGAAAGGTAGGCAACGTAATATTTTAAAAATTTCATATTTGTAAGTATCTAAAAAAGTGGAATCTAGGCAAATCAAATTTCTCAGATAACTGCTCAAAAGACATAAAGCAGTTATCCAAAAATAAATCGTGAAAACATATTATGCCTTTCATTTTCCATATCAAAAAGGCTTGGTCCATTACCGAAGGTTGGAAAAAAAATTAGATATAATAGGACTTGATAACATAAATTCATTCAGGCCAAAAAATTTATGAAATTGAAACCATATTCGCAATGTATGTTTAACTATAGGGTTGAAAATTTGTTTATTCAATTTAGATAGTGCAAAAGGCAATGAAGTTCCCAAAATGGAGGCTAAAGAAAACCCTTGTACAGAATGGCCTTCAAGGTTTACCCAATGTGGGCTTGGGGCCCATCTATTCCATGTTGAACCATTTGAACTGCCTACTCCCATTGACCTGCACTGGGACCATAGACCTCCATACCCCTCCCATCCGTGTACCTATCTGGGAACACTGGCTCATAATTCATTGAAAGTGGTGTCACAGGCAGTGAATTTCAAAACTTAGTGTTTATAAGACTGGTGCTCTTGTCCCCATGGTAGGAGCATCTGACACATCTTATGCCACAATGTAATAGACTCTATTCTCATCAGGAAACAGCCTTTTTCCAATCAGCAATTTGCTACACCTCCTCCCTCACCTCCATTCGGGGCCTCAACCTGTCCGTCCAGGCGTGGAAACACCTCACCTGTGAATCTGCTGGGGTCACCTATTGCGTCCAGTGCTCCTATTGCAGCCTCCTCTACACTGGTGAGACACCTCGTAAATTAGGGGACTACCTCATCAAGCACCTCTACACAATCCGTCGCAAGCAGGGCTTCCCAGTTGCCAAACAGTTTAACTCTGATTCCCATTCCCTTTCTATCTTGTGCCAAGGTGAGGCCACCCTCAGGGTTGTGGGGCAACACCTTATATTCTGTCTGGGAAACCACCAACCTGATAGTACGAATATCAAAGTATTGGTTTCTCCTTCCAGCTAATAAATCCTCCCCATTCCACTATTCCCTACTCTGCCCTCTTCCCTCTTCTCAGCTACACACTACTTCTGTCTGGGTCCCCTCCTATGGTCCACTCTTCCCTCCTATCAGATTTCTTCCTCTCCAGCCCTTTGCCTTTCCCACCCGTCTGGCTTCACCTATCACCTTCCAGCTCGTCTCTTTCCCCTCCCCCACCTTTTTATCCTAGTGTCTTCCCCCTTCCTCCTCAGTCCTGAAGAAGCGTCTCACCCTGAAATGTCGGCGGTTTATTCATCTCTACAGATGCTGCCCGACCTGCTGAGTTCCTCCAGCATGTGGAGTGCGTTGCCTTGGATTTCCAGCATCCGCAGACTCTCTCGTGTTTGCAATTTGGTTATTTTATTTTTGACTACGAGCTTCACCACAGAGAAACGGCATACCAGTAATATCTGTGGAGTATAAAAATGTAACTCAATGCAATTCGAGCTTTTCTTCCAGCAGGAGGAATGTTAATTATGACATTTATATTCAAAACAGATTTCATGGCCGGCAGACACTGTTATTATTGTCTGTGCTAGAAAGGGCTGAAACAGACAAAGAAAGAGAAAAAGAACAGAAGAAACAGGCACAGAAAGCAAATAAAGGTTAGAGAGAGGCAAGGAGATAACATAGACCATTAGAACTGGGACAGGACCTTCAGTCCACAATATTTTGCCGATCTTTTAACCTAATCCAAGATCAATCTAACCCTCTGACATCGTCCTGCATTTCTCAATCATCCACATGCCTATTTCAGTGTCTCTAAAATGTCCCTAATGTATATGACTCTACCACCACAGCATGTTTCAAGAACCTATCACTCTGTGTGAGAAAAAACTTACCTCTGACATCAGAATCAGAATTGGTTTTAATATCACTGGCATATGTCGTGTTATTTGGTAACTTTGCAGCAGCAGTACCATGCATGATAAATGTAGGAAAAAATAATGATTTACAGTATATATATATATAAAACAGTTAATTTAAAATAAGTATTGCAAAAACAGGAAAAAAAATGTAGTAAGGTAGTGTTTATGGGTTCAACATCCATCTAGAAATCAGATGGCAGAGGAGAAGAAGCTGTTCCTGAGTCACTAAGTGTGTGCCTTCTGGCTTCTGTACCTCCTTCCTGATGGTAGCAATGAGAAGAGGGCATGTCCTGGGTGGTGGGGGTCCTTAATGATGGATGCTGCATTCCTGAGGCAACGCTCCTTGAAGGTGTCTTGGAAAGTACAGAGGCCAGTACCCATGATGGAGTGAAGTAATTTTACAACTTTCTACAACTTACTTCAATCCTTGCAGTAACCTCCCACCACCCCCAAACCAGAAGGTGATGCAGCCAGTCAGGATGCTCTCCACAGCACATCTATAGAAGTTTCCGAGTGTTTTAGGTGTTAAACTAAATCTCTCACTCCTATTAAAATATAGCCGCTGTCATGCCTCCTTTGTAGCTGCATCAATGTGTTGTGACCAACTTAGGTCCTCAGAGATATTGGTGCCCAAGAACTTGAAATTGCTCACCATTTCAACTTCTGGCTCCTCTGTGAGGACTGGAGTGTGTTCCCTCATCTTAGCCTTTCTGAAGACCGCAATCAGATTTTTGAGTGCAAGGCTGTTGCTACGTCACCACTCAACTAGCTGGTATATCTCGCTCCTGTACACCCTCCCATCACCATCTGAGAATCTTCTAACAATGATTTTATCATCAGAAAACTTAAAGACTGCATCTTCCCCTGCCCCTCCTATACCTTCCTCCAGTCACCTTAAATTATGTCATTTCTGCCCTGGGGAAATGTCTCCGGCTGTCCACTGAATCTGTGCCTCTTATCATCTTGTCATCTCTATTAAGTCATCCTCATTCTTTCACTTCAAAGAGAAAAGCCCGAGCTTGCTGAGCCCATCCTCATAAAATATGCTGTCCAAACAAGGCAGCATGCTGGTAAATGTTCGCTACACCTTCTGTAAAGCTTCTACATCCTTCCTATAATGACACAGGTGCAGGGCAACTGAGAAAGTGCTTGAGAAAGGGGAATGGAGGAAGATTTGCTGCAGGCGTTAGGGCTAGTGACAAGCAGGTGATCAGGTTGATCAAGGTCTTGGCCTGAAACAGCAACCGTTTATTCCCCTCCACAGATGCTGCCTGACTTGCTGAGTCCTCCAGCACTTTGCTCGGGAAATCAGGCTGGAAGGGATGAAACAAGCAACAGAGGTAGAAAATGTCAAAGGCAAAAGTAGAGAGCATGTGACCAGGAAGGCAAACCCAGGTAGCAAGGAGATTATGCACCCTAGCTTTTTTCATACTGACAAACTCTCTGCCATCTTGTTGCTTAGCAGCATTGATACTTTTCTCTCATTGGTCCATGTTCCAACTATTGCTGCATTCCATTGGCTGAGAACCTGGAGGGCGCTTGTGATTATGGTACAGAGCTGAGCGATTTTTTTTCTCTTGCCTGTATTGATGAAATGCAGAAGCGTTTGTTCCTTTTTTAAAATCATTTTTCTCAGTTCCTATTTTGTGCCAAGTCTCTATGACTCTTTTTCTAAGACCTTCCTCTACTCCAGTACTCTATGCATGCTCAGCTTCCTGTCATAGTTCCAATTTCTAGGAAACTGTTGGTGGTTGTCTGTCAAATCCGATGATGACAGGAAACCTGTGTGGGGGAGTTTCTAAAGTATCTTTAGATATTAAATCCTCCAAGAAGAGCACAATCTTGTCATAGGGCTTGGAGGCTTGTGTGCCTCAATGACCTGATGAGCTATGTCAGCTTTATGCTTTGGCTCATAGTGGGATCACCCATGCCAAACAGATCAAAGGGTAGGGACCAGATCAAGAGTGGTTCACTTCAGGGCTATTTTGTTTGGCTGCTCAAAAACAAAATTGTTACAGAAACAGCAATGAAGAATCCTTCAATACAGACGGAGATGGAGGACCTTCATTCCCACTCCAAACACCAGCAGTGTAATGGGTAGTGAGTAAGTAAGTAAGTTAGTTATTAAATATAGAAGTCTGAGCCAGTAGGAGCAAGCTGAGCTGTTTTGTGGGACAGGAGGTTGAAAAGTGAAACTACAGCTGTTACATGGCGAGTTGGCAGTTCTCTGGTTCTCATCCTGCTGCTGGTAGGAGTTCTCATCAATCTATTCTTGTCTATGTAAACACACCCACTTCCGTACTGAATGGCCCAGTGGGAAATGGGATTAAAGCTGACAATTTGCTCTGGGACTGTTCCACTCAGTTAGTGGCTTCTTCAAGCCAAGCTGCCTGGGCGACCAGCTGGGCTCACACACTGGACAGACAGAGCTCTGCCTTGCGGGGATTGACCATTAATCCTCAACCCCACCCATCCCAGGCAGGATTCACCCTACCGTAACAGAACCAATGCTTTCTCTTCGTATCATGATCAATGTCATCTCTCATCAATGAGACCTCCCTGGAACCTGGTGACGGGCGGTGAAGCTGCCTCCATCAGATCACAGGTGCCAGGCCAATGAAGGGGAGCTTCATTTATGGACTTTATGGACTCACTAGCGTTGAACATAATGGCTTTCGCATGCCCAACACCCAGGAGAGAGCCTATGCCAAACAATACAACATGATGGCAACCCTTGGTCTGTAAGGCCTGCGTTGATGAAATACAGGAGTGATTGTTCCTCTTTTAATCACTTCTCTCAGTTCTTACTTTGTGCCGAGTCCATCTGACGCTTCTCCTGAGCACTTTCTCCACACTAGTACTCTATGCATGCTCAGCTTCCTGTCATAGCTTTCTAGGTAACTGTTGGTGGTTGTCCACCATGTCCGACAGCGACAGGAGATCTGTGCAGGAGAGGCTGTAACATGGAAAAGGCACTGCACTGGGGCAGTTCCACTCTTGATCTTGGACGTCTGGGTCTGGTGGTACAAGTAGTCGTCATAACTGGGGTCTTCCTTGGTTGCAGCGGATGAGCATGACTTCTGTGGCTCGTCGTGCCCCTCGATCTCCACAAAGCATTGCAGAGCCGTCTTGCTGGCCACTTCACTGTTGATCTCATTCGCCCTGTCCTCCAGAACTGACTTCACATGCTGGGACAGGCATGCCCCTATTTCACTGGGGTATGAGACCCGCCAGCTACCCTCAACTGGTTTAGCCCACTGGTCGAAACAGTTTACCAGTATCTGGCAAGCAAACAGCTACTTGGAGCCGGAGGTGAGAGCTGAGTGTCGGATGGGGTCCAAAGGTAAGAATGGACACGACAAGACCCTTCATCAGAGGTGCTACCCCACCCTGGACAACCCACGTACCCCTAGTAACTGTTAATTGGTTTATTAATGCCACAAGTACGGAGAAAAGCTTTTGTCTGCATGCAATCCAGACAGACCATTTCACTCACAAGGACATCAAGGCAGAACAAAAAAAACGTAGATTATAGTGTTATAGTTACAGAGGAAAAGTAATGGGAGTGGACAAATAAAAGTCAAGTGCAGTGTAGAGGTAGATCGAGAGATTGAAGAGTTTATCATATAGGAGGTCCATTCAACAGTTTTTTATCAGTGGACTAGAAGCTGTCTTAATCCTTGTGGTACGTGTTCTCCTGCTTTTGTATCTTCTGCCCAATAGGAGGGGGAGGAAAGAGGCAGACGGGAATGGGAAGGCTCCTTGATTATGTTGGCTGTGTTACCCAAGGCAGTGGGAAGGATAGATAGAGTCAGTGGAGGTGAGGCTTGTTTCTGGGATGGGCCAAGTTGTGTTGACAGCTCTGCAACTTCTTGTGGTTTTTGGCAGAGCATTCGTTGGGCTGAGCAATGATATGCATCCAGATGTTTTCTTTGGTGCATCATGAAAACTGGTGACAGCTTTCAGGGACATGGCAAATTTTCATAGCCTTCTGAGGAAGCAGAGGTACTCTTGTGCTCTCATGGTGGAGCTAGGACAGTGACCGGTTACCTTTAAACTGAGGATCTTGAAAGCTTTCGACCGCCTCCAACTCAGTACCATTAATACAGAGAGGGCCTTGTACTTTGCCAGATTCCTGAAGTCAATGGCCAGATCTGTTTTAACTCTATTTATTTATTGAGGTTCAGCCAGAGCAGGTAGGCACTTCCGGCCCTTTGACCTGTGGCGCACAGCGCTAGCCTAATCATGGGACACCCCCAAGAGGACCACAACTTTGTCGTAGGATTTGGGAACTTGTGTGCCTCAATGACCCGAAGTCAGGGCTTTGCGCTTATCTCTTGGTAGGGTCACCTACGGCAAACAGGTCAAAGGGTCGAGGCCAGACTACGAGTGGTCCACCAGTGCTCCACGTCTGGGGGCTCAGCTCAGGGCTAGCAACCCCAACTGGTCAAAAATAAATTATTACGGAAACAGCAATGAAGATACCGCCTATGTGGCCAAGGACCGGCAGAGATAGATGACCTTCATTGTTGCCCCAAGCACCAGTGGCGTAACAGGCAACTAATAATAATAATAATATCACGGGGCAATTTACAGTGACCAGTTAACTTACCAACCGGTATGTCTTTGGACTGTGGGAGGAAACCAGAGCACCCGGAGGAAACCCACATGGTCACGGGGAGAATGTATAGATTTCTCACAGAGAGCAGCAGGAATTGAAGCTGGGTCGCCTGCACTGTAAAGCATGGAGCTAACCATTATGCTACCACGTTTGCTTTGCTGATATTTGGTTATCTCATCACCCTGCCCCTTGGATACCTGCTCTTTCCTGCGCTCTGCTTGAGATCCAACCAACAACGGTGGGGTCTGTAAACAGGTTTAAAACTGGGACATCAGTGTGTCTCTCTCACACACTGGACAACTCTGTCAATGGCTTGCTCCCCTGCAAGACACAAGTGAAGGGGGCGCTGGCTTTCCAAGAACGAGATATCTTATTGCATGGTACATATTAGATTATGCTTCTTGCACTTCTAAAATGGAACTGTTTACTTCGGAAGTGTCGGCTGAATGGAGTGTAACTTATTTAATGTAATCTCTCGGAGCAACTTATGATGTGCGGAAACGAGAAAACACAGCTTTACTTCTGCTCTTCTTGAGTTAATGAACATGACCCAGGGTAAGCTGGCGAACAGGACACTTGAGTCGCTAAGCACCAGCCCCGCTCTGTTACCGTCTGTGCAATACATGAGGCGTTGGAGGACAAATCTCCATTTAACTCAGGAACTTGGCAGGTCAGGCCGCATCAACTTAATCAAGCATTTAATTTGTTTAGCGACGCAGTGTGGAACAGGCCCCCCAGTGGACCCCACCACCCAGCAACCCACCTATTTAACCGTAGCCTAATCACGGGATAATTTACAATGACCAATCAATTGATACATCTATGGACTGTGGGAGGAAACTGGAGAACCCGGAGGAAATCCACCCGGACATGGTGAAGAACATACAAACTCCTTACAGAGACCATCAAAACTGGCCCTGACTGGTAGTAGCGTTGTGCTAACCACTATACCACCGTGGTGCCCCATGGCATGGAATAAGCAGTCGATGTTTCGGCTAAGACCCTTTGACAGGACATTTAACCTGTGGTAATTTGGGATTCAGCTTTGCCACAATTGTCGGGTTGCTTATGCATTAGATATAGGCAGGATGGGCACCATGTTATTACAGGAAAGATCCTAGCATGGATAAAGCAGTGGCTGATTGGCAGGAGGCAAAGACTGGGGATAAAGGGAGCCTTTTCTGGCTGGCTGCCGGTGACTGGTGGTGTTCCACAGGGGACTGTGTTGAGACCGATTCTTTTTGCATTTTTGTCAGTGACTTGGATGATAGAATTGATGGCTTTGTTGCAAAGTTTGCAGACGATATGAAGACAGGTGGAGGGGCAGGTAGTTTCAAGAAAGCAGAAAAGCTCCAGAAGGACTTGGAGACTGGGCAGGAAATGGCAGGTGGAATACAGTGTCGGGAAGTGTGTGGTCATGCACAAGGGTAGAAAAAAATGGAAGGGTTGCCTATTTTCTAAATGAAGAGAAAGTACAAAAAACTGAGACACCAAGGGACTTAGGAGTCCTTGTGCAGAATTCCCTAAAGGTTAATTTGCAGGTTGAGTCTTTGTTGAGGAAGGCAAATGCAATGAAGCATTCATTTCAAGGGGACTAGAATACAAAAGCAAGGATGTAATGTTGAGACTTTAAAAAGCACTGGTGAGGTCTCACTTGGAGTATTGTGAGCAGTGTTGGGCCCCTTTTCTTAGAAAGGATGTGCTGAAACTGGAGAGGATTCAAAGGAGGTTCATGAAAATGATCCCAGGATTGGCTTGTCATATGAAGAGCATTTCATTGCTTTGGGCCTGTAATCATTGGAATTCAGAAGAATGATGGATGACCCCCATTGAAACCTATCGAATGGTGAAAGGCCTTGGTAGCATGGATGTGGAGAAGATGTTTCCTATGGAGGGAGAGTTTAAGACCGGAGGACACAGCCTGAGAATAGAGGGGCGTCCTTTTGGAATGCAGATGAGGAGGAATTTCTTTAGCCAGAGGGTGGTGAATCTGTGAAATTCGTTGCCACAGGCAGCTGCAGAAGCCAAGACTTTATGTATACTTAAGGGAGAGGTTGATAGATGCTTGATTGGTTAGGGCAAGAAGAGATATGAGAAGAAGGCAGGAGATTGTTGCAGAGAGGAAATTTGGACCAGTCATGATGAAATGGCAGAGAAGACTTGATTGGCCTCAAGGCCTAATTTTGCTCCTATACCTTGTGATCGTATAGTCTTGCTCAGCATGGGGTGGCTGTGCTGAAGGGCCTGTCTCTGTGCTTTATGACTCAAGTCAAGTCAAGTTTATGCAACACACATCAAAGTTGCTGGTGAACGCGGCAGGCCAGGCAGCATCTCTAGGAAGAGGTACAGTCGACGTTTCAGGCTGAGACCCTTCGTCAGGACTAACTCCGGACCAGGCTGTAAAGCACAGTAACTTAGGAAAGTAAGAATTAAATCTACAAATGAAACGTGCATAAATAAACAAAGTAAAATGCATAAATTAAACGTCGTAGGGTACAGTGCAAATTATCCAGTGATAATTCAAATGCAATGCAGCAGGGTGTTCAGACGCCAAATGGCTTGAGAGAAGAAATGTTTCCCACTGTGACTGTTTTTGTCTTTATGCATCGGAGTCTCCTGCCTGATGGTAGGAAGTCAAAGAAGATGCTGGATGGATGGGTGGGATCCTTCATAATACTAAGGGCTCTGCGTATGCAATGCTCCTGATAAATGTCTCAGATGGATGGCAGGGAGACCCCAATGATCCTCTCTGCTGTTCTCACAGTCCTAGTGATATTGAGGGATCCAATCAGATATCCCCAGTGCTCCCACTGTTTTAAGTGTTAATTGTCTAGTCTCAAGTACGTAAAGAGCAAACCCTTCATTGGAAAATGCTGATTCATGGGAAGCATCTTCCAGCAGCTGTCGTCTCTCCAGATGAGGGACAGATGAAAGTCATCGTAGAACATGGAGGCTGGACATGGAGACTTACCAACTTCCGCCTTCAGTTATTGCTACTGATTTATTGAAATCTTCTACCAACAAAGAAAGAAAGAAATGGAAAAAGAATGGCTTCTAGGAAGTTTGAAGTCTGGCTTTCTTTCTGAAAACTCCTGACACAATGCTGCCATCTACTGTCCATTTTTCTGATTACACCAGACTCCTGCTATTCGCTGCGACTTAGTGTTTTACCAGAGGTTTCCTCTGCTGTTCAAACAAACGTAAAAAAAAGGAAATGATTACTGTGAATCAGTGTCAACATTCAGTGCTTCTTAATTGTACTTCGCGTATGTGCAAGGAAGAGGAACTTTCACCCTGTTTCACCCATCCGAGATTCCTGGGTTCAGATGCATTATAGAGGAAATCTGCATTTCTTTAGTTCCTTTCAATTAATATCAGAACATGTTCCAGCAAATTAAGCAATGTTGCTAACACTAGCAACTCACGAATTGCTAGCTTCTACAAACAGAAACGTGATCGGTATTCCGGTCGGGTAGAGTGGCCGTGTCCCGCAGCTCTGGGCTTGACCCTGGGGTTTTGACTGCACTGTTACGCAGCAATCGCCATTCGGAGTTTCGATTCCTTGTCCGGAAGGACTGTGCACGTTGTTGCCACATTCCGAAGATGTACGGTTGGGCTTGGTCAGTCTGTGGGCGAGCTGCGTTGGTGTTGGAAATGTGGCAACACTTGCGCTCTGCCCCCGGTGTAATACTCGCTGACTTGATTGGACTCAAACGATGCATATACTGTATGCGTGAAAAATAAAGCTAATCTTCTCTATTGTAAGTTTCTCCCGGTGGAGATGGCAAGAGAGACAACTGATTTTCTGGAAATAAAAGTTGTGGGGTGGCGGTGGGGGTGGGTTGTGGATTTTTCAGCGATTCAATCTGGACCCTATGGAACAAAAAGCCCCCTTCTGTGTCAGTGAGAAATAGTTTCCCTTACTGATGTTACTGAGAGATGAACGTTTACCATTGGGGGGGGGGAACAAGTAGGTCTTGAGAGCCATGCCAACCCAGACTTCACACAATCATTTTGGCTGACCCCCCCCCCCCCCCCCGCTTTTGGTTCTGATGGTCAGCCAAGTTACCAGAATCAGAAACGATCACCGTGTGGTGTTGCCACGTCCGCCCCCACAGCACGGGCTTTAACGAGATAAGGACTACGCCCCCTTCCACCGGGGTCTGCAATGCATGGAAGATGTGAGAAAAAGACTCCGGCGAGCAAATCGCCAGCTGCCATTCACATGAGCCAGTGGCCATTTGGAGGTTCCTCAGAACAATGCTCTAGGGGAGCTGAATGTGCCAGTCAGCCGGGGAGCTGGAGGTGCCAGTCAGCGAAGGAGCTGCTGGGCATAGGCTTCAAGGGAAAGTGGTCCTATAGGGCTTAGATGTTAAGAAATAGACATACAACTAGGCCATTCAGCCCTTTGTGACTAAGATGTGGCTGAAATTCTACTTTTACATCGCTTTGCTGTATGAATCTGATACTCTTTGATTCTTTTGCTGGAGCTTGTCAATCAACATCTGTGGAGGGATGTATGGGGAGTCCCCCTACCTAATGACTTGAATTCAATTTCTCCTTTTGGTAAAAAAAACATATCACTCTCCCTCCTTTCATCTTCTATTCCCCATTCTAGTCTCTTACCTCTTCTCACCTACCTATCACTTCCCCCGAGTCCTCTCCTCCTTTCCTTTCTCCCATGGTCCACCCTCCTCTCCTCTCAGATTCCTTCCTCTCCAGCCCTCTACCTTTCCCACCCACCTGATTTCACCTATCACCTCCTTCCCTCCCTCCCCCCGCCTTCTTATTCAGGCGTCTTCCCCCTTCCTTCTCAGTCCTGAGGGTCTCCGCCCGAAACGGCGACTGCTTATTCATTTCCATAGATGCTGCCCGAGTTCCTCCACCATTTTGTGTGTGTGTGGTTTTGGATTTCCGGCTTCTGCAGACGTTCCTCCTGTGGGGAGAAATGGCCAGTTGGTGATTTGGTTTGGCCTGTGTGCGCATATTGTACAGTTGCAGTCGCTGATCATACATAATTCACCGTCCTGGTAGTTACTGGGATACAGGTTGTTCTCTCTCTCTCTCAGATGCACTGCCCATACGCAGGAGCTCTGTTTGATTCACTAAGTTGTACAGAATCAATATCAGATTTAATATCGCTGACTTATATGACATTTGACAAGGTCCCGCATGGGAGGTTAGTTAGGAAAATTCAGTCGCTAGGTATGCATGGAGAGGTGGTAAATTGGATTAGACATTGGCTCAATGGAAGAAGCCAAAGAGTGGTAGTAGAGAATTGCTTCTCTGAGTGGAGGCCTGTGACTAGTGGTGTGCCACAGGGATCAGTGCTGGGTCCATTGTTATTTGTCATCTATATCAATGATCTGGATGATAATGTGGTAAATTGGATCAGCAAATTTGCTGATGATACAAAGATTGGAGGTGTAGTAGACAGTGAGGAAGGTTTTCAGAGCCTGCAGAGGGACTTGGACCAGCTGGAAAAATGGGCTGAAAAATGGCAGATGGAGTTTAATACAGACAAGTGTGAGGTATTGCACGTTGGAAGGACAAACCAAGGTAGAACATACAGGGTTAATGGTAAGGCACTGAGGAGTGCAGTAGAACAGAGGGATCTGGGAATACAGATACAAAATTCCCTAAAAGTGGCGTCACAAGTAGATAGGGTCGTAAAGAGAGCTTTTGGTACATTGGCCTTTATTAATCAAAGTATTGAGTATAAGAGCTGGAATGTTATGATGAGGTTGTATAAAGCATTGGTGAGGCCAAATCTGGAGTATTGTGTTCGGTTTTGGTCACCAGATTACAGGAAGGATATAAATAAGGTTGAAAGAGTGCAGAGAAGGTCTACAAGGATGTTGCCGGGACTTGAGAAACTCAGTTACAGAGAAAGGTTGAATAGGTTAGGACTTTATTCCCTGGAGCTTAGAAGAATGAGGGGTGATTTGATAAAGGTATATAAAATTATGATGGGTATAGATAGAGTGAATGCAAGCAGGCTTTTTCCACTGAGGCAAGGGGAGAAAAAAACCAGAGGACATGGGTTAAGGGTGAGGGGGAAAGGTTTAAAGGGAACATTAGGGGGAGCTTCTTCACATAGAGAGTGGTGGGAGTATGGAATGAGCTGCCAGATGAGGTGGTAAATGTGGGTTCTTTTTTAACATTTAAGAATAAATTGGACAGATACATGGATGGGAGGTGTATGGAGGGATATGGTCCGTGTGCAGGTCAGTGGGACTAGGCAGAAAATGGTTCGGCACAGCCAAGAAGGGCCAAAAGGCCTGTTTCTGTGCTGTAGTTTCTATGGTTCTATGGTTCTATGGAAATTGGTTGATCTGTGGCAACAGTACAGTGCAAAGACATAAAAGTTACTATGAATTTTGAAAATGAATTTTGTAGGCCTCCTAGTTGTCTAGATATGCAAGCCAGGACAGTATTGAGAGCAAGCTGTTACCCATGTAGCAGGTTCCCCATCTTCAGGCAACTGATGAACCCTGAGGAATGGCGGAGTTTGGCACCAACAGTGTCACAGGAATTGGCAGTCAGCGTTGAATTCAACGTAGTACTGCCTTAGGGATGCCTGCCCCAGATTTTCCCTCAGGGTTTACTCCCAAAGCCTTCCCCATAACTGGGTACAGCTGAAAGGCAGTGGAGGGTTGGGCTCTTCTCCTCCCCGACAAGCTGCCAACCACAGTTCAGGTCCACTCGAGAACAAAGCATGCTCCAGGACCCTGAAAGGATTTTTTTCCACTTCTGTCATGCTGATGAATCCTGGAAGGGGAAGACAGTCAGACAGTTCATTCCAGCTGAGGCAAAGCCAAGGCTCAGCCCTGTTCCGCACTAGAACTTTCCCAGCTGTGAAGTGTAGATGTTATCATCCCTGCCAGGTTTCTGACCTCAAGTCCCTGCTCTGGATTTTGTGATACATGCAGTGACGGTCCTCGTGACTGGCTTTCGATGAGTGCATAAGTTAAACACTTAGCACAACAGTCAGAAGTTAAAAGGTGCTTGGAAGTTTGAAGGACTCAGTCACGAAGTTTGCAGTTCTGGAAAGAATAGTTGGACTTTAAGACATAAGAACTGTATAATAGGCTATCCGGCCCATTGAGTCTGCTCTGCCATTCAGCCACAGCTGAATTTTATTCAACCTCATTGCCTTGCCTTCTCCCTTTCCAATCAAGCACCTATCAATCACTGCCTTCCCTAGACCATATTCTGGAAAATCTGGTTCTACGTTCATACTAGCAGAGGTTAAAGTGCTAGTCACCAGAGGTAGGGACGGCACGGAGGTGGTCACAGGAGACAGAAGAGCGGCTGTGGGATTACCTTGAGTCAGTGGACTAGGCTGTGTTCGGGCACCCATCAAAGGATCTGAAAGACTATACCATGGTTGTTTTGGACTTCATAAAGATTAGAGTGACTCACAAAATCATTCAGAATCTTCCCTAACCAGAACCCCTGGATGAATCCAGAAATCCAGTGCTAAAAAGGTGGTGTTCAAGTCTGGTGGCCTAGGAAAGTACAAGAGGTGTAGGTATGCCCTTTGGAAAACCATCTGAGTAAAAGCTTATCGGGAACGTTGTAGATGAAAGGCCTGAAGTACTGCTGAGGATCCCTACCACCCATCCCACAATCTCTTTAACTCACAACCATCAGGAAGGAGGTAGAGGAGCATTAGGACGAGGACTGCTGCACTGGGTAACAGCTTCTTCACCCAGGCTGTGAGACTAATGAATACCCTGCTACCACTGAGGTCTCGTCACTGGAGGAGCGAGATGCTTACTGTTTACCTGTGCTGCGCACTGCAGGCAATTTAAATTATATTTTATTTACTTACTTGTGGTAATATTTTGCTTTATGTGCTTAGTGTGATAAATGTTTTGTGGGTCCACGGGAGCATTTTTCACTTTGTTCTACATACGTAGAGTCAGATAACACAAAGCTTAAACTTGAAATGGCAGTTCCCTACCAAACGCGAAGCACTGGAGGCTGCTCAACATCTGTGACAGTGCTTGAACACCGTCCCCGCTACAAAACAAAACCAAACAACACAGGTGACAACAGGTTTTCCCTCCCAGAAGAGCTCAGTGAATATTATGCTCACTTTGACTGACAAGCACCCTCACGAACTTCCAAAGCTGCCAATGACGATGTGATTTCAACATGAGACCATCTTTCAGGAGTGTGAACCCATGAAAGCATTCTGGCCCAGAAGGTGCACTTGGTTGAGTACTGAAGACTTGAACTGATGAACTGACTGGAGTGTTTACTGGAATCTTCAAGCTCTCACTTTGGCAGCCTGAGGTACCCAGCAGCTTCAAACAGGCTTCAATCATAGCCAAAAAGAATATGGTCACCTACCTCAATGACCATTATCCAGTAGAGCATGCATCCATCATGAAGCTCTTTGAGAGGTTGGTCATGAAGTATGTCAGTCCCTGCATGAGGAATGACTTTCAACAATAGGTTTAAAATAGGTTTAATTTCATTTTGGTTCTCCACCCAGCTCTGGAACACCTGGACAGTGGAGATACATACATCAGGATTCTATTCATTGACTACAGCTTTTAACACTGTCATCCTGGCAACACTAGTTATTAAGCTCCAAGACCTTGGCCTCGTTGCCTCCTTGTGTAACTGGATCCTCGATTTTCTCACTTACAGGCCCCGGTCAGTTTGGATTGGCAACATCTCCTCCACAATCTCCATCAGCACAAGGCTGCGTGCTTAGCCCCCTGCTTGACTTACGATGGTGTGGCTAAGTACAGCTCCAATGCCGTATCCAAATTCGCTGGCGACACCGCTGTTGTTGGCCGAATCAGAGGTGGTAACGAGTAGGCATGCAGGAAGGAGGTTGCAAATCTGGTTAGGTGGTGCCAGAACAGCAACCTCTCACTCAACATCAGTAAAACCGAAGAGCTGATTATTGACTCCAGGAGGAAGGAATTGGAGTTCCATGAGCCAATGCTCATTCGGGAGAGGTGGAGAGGGTCAGTCACTTTAAATTCCTGGGCATTAGCGCATCAGAGGGTCTGTCCCAGAGCCAATACGTACAGGTAGATACCATTTCAAAGAAAGCGTGGCACGATCTCTTTCTTAGAAGGTTGCACAGATTCGGCGTGTCATCTAAAACTTGGACAAGCTTCTATAGATGCACAGTGGAGAGTATCCTGACTGACAATAGACCATAGGTGCAGGAGTAGGCCATTCAGCCCTTCGAGCCAGCACTACCATTTACTGTGATCATGGCTGATCATCCACAATCAGTACCCTTTTCCTGCCTTCTCCCCATATCCCTTCACTCCACTATCTTTAAGAGCTCTATTTAACTCATTTTTGAAAGAATCCAGAGAATTGGCCTCCACTGCCTTCTGAGGCAGAGCATTCCACAGAACCACAACCCTCTGTGTGAAAAAGTTTTTCCTCAATTCTGTTCTAAATTGTCTACCCCTCATTCATAAACTTTGGCCTCTGGTTCTGGACTCCCCCAACAATGGGAACATGCTTCCTGCCTCTAGCATGTCCAATCCCTTAATAATCTTATATGTTTCAATCAGATCCCCTCTCATCCTTCTAAATTCTGGTGTATACAAGCCCAGTCGCTCCAATCTTTCAACATATGACAGTCGTGCCATCCCTGGAATTAACCTCGTGAACCTACACTGCACTCCCTCAATAGCAAGAATGTCCTTCCTCAAATTTGGAGACCAAAACTGCACACAGTACTCCAGGTGTGGTCTCACCAGGGCCCTGTACAACTGCAGAAGGACCTCTTTGCTCCTATACTCAACTCCCCTTGTTATGAAGGCCAACATGCCATTAGATTTCTTCACTGCCTGCTGTACCTGCATGCTTACTTACTGGTTGCTTCACTGCCTGGTTTGGCAACACCAGTGCCCAAGAACAGAAAAGCCCACAAAAAGCAGCGGGAGTTCATCACAGGGAAAGGTCTCCCTGCCACCGAGCACATCTACAAGGAGTGCTGTCACAAGAAAGCCGCATCCATCGCTAAGGATCCCCTCCATTCCGGCCATGGTCACCTCACACTGCCACCATCAGGAAGAAGGTTCAGGAGCCTTTGGTCCCACGCCATCAGGTCAGCCACAGTTATCACCTTTCAACAAGTTCAAATTCAGTTCATTGCCATTCAGCTGTACACATGTACACCGCCAAACGAGATAACGTTCTACCATACCAAGGTGCACAACACAGTACATAGAGCTCACACACACACACACACACACACACACACACACACACACACACACACACACACACACACACAACATAAAAAGTAATATTATCACAAATAAATTAACAAATAATAAGGTGCACATTTGATGTCATGGCACACAATGATGTGATGGTGCCTATTTGACACAAGTTTAAAAAGTAAACAGTATCACGCTCCTGGAGTTTCATACTTTGATGAGATCTGGGTGGTGGCAGGGAGTTCAGTAGTCTCACGGTCCGGGGGAAGAACCTGCTTCCCATTGTAGCTGTCATTGGCCTATTGCTATTGTACCTCCTGCCTGATGGTAGGGTGTCGAAGAGATTGTTGGGAGGGGTCACTGACAACACTACAAGATCTGCTCTTGATAAATATCAGGTTCCTGAATCCCTTTCACTTACCACGACACTGAACTGATCACTAACCACAACCTATGGCAGGAGTTCCCCACCTGGGTCCATGGACCCCTTGCTTAATGGCATTAGTCCATGGCATAAAAAGCTGGGCATGTGGCCAAGTGGTTGAGGCGTTCGTCTAGTGATCTGAAGGTCGCTAGTTCGAGCCTTGGCTGTGGCAGCATGTTTGTGTCCTTGAGCAAGGCACTTATCCGCACATTGCTCTAGTGTCTGTGCGAGGAGTGGCGCCCCACACAGACTTCCAATCTGCATCTCGTAAGGCATGAAAATGCCCGATGCAGGCCTCTCATGGTCTGAGTCAACGTTCCCATTCCCTATAAAAAAGGTCCCTATAAAAAAGGTTGGGAAGCTCTCATGGACTCATTTTCAGGGGCTCTCTGTTCTTGGTCCTAATAAATTAATTAACACCTGTTTCTTTTTGCACTTGCATAACTTGTCAGTCTTTATGTGTAGTTTTTCATTGAATCTATTGTGCTTCTTTGTTCTGCTGTGAATGCCTGAAGAAAATAAATCTCAGCATCGTATTTGGTGACATATATGTATTTTGATAACAGATTTACTTTGAACATAAGCACTCAATGACTTGGCCCCTACATTCCTCTGTGGTAATGAAGTCCACTTCTCTCTACCTGAAGAAATACTGCTTCATCTCAGTTTCACAGGGCCATCCTTTTATTTTGAGTCTGTGCCTTGGATCCTCCTATTAATGAAAACATCTTCTCCATCTCTGCTCTATCCAGGCCTTTCAGAGTTCTGAATGAATTAGTGAGATTTTTCTCCCAAGATGCAGAACCCTGGAGAGGCAGAGGCTGGAAGTAAAGGACTGGAACTTTACCCTGTCTGCACTCAGAAAATAGTGTGTGATAAAATGTTTCAGAGGACTTAATAGTGCCAAGGCTCCGTAAGTAGACCTGAGAGAGTTCTCGGGGGTTACTTTTTGCACATTTGTTGCTCTGATGGTCAGATGTGTGAATCTGGATCTAAATCTGACTCCTATTGAGCAGAGGCATATCATGATTATAGGTGACAATTAAGGTTGGTGTTATGTTTTGAAACTTCAAAACATTAAGCTAATTCAAAGGAAGACAAGGGGGTCCAGAATGCAGGTCTAACTTAGAGTTTACTTTAAGTGAGACTTGCATATGTCATGTGGTAGCAATTCATGTATTTATATATATAACTCATATTGAATTATTTGATTAAACAAGAATGCTTAAACCAATATCTATACTAGATTACTCAAACACCACTGAAATATTAAATACACGACAGTTGGATTGTTTGGGAGTCACAACTGGTTGCCCCCTCCTGCTGGCCTGCGCTCATCACAGGTCCTGCTTGGTTTTTTTTGAGCAGACAGCACCACCTTGTGGAAGTCACTGGAAGTTTTCATGAGGGATAAAATGGAGTCTGAGAGCTCCAGTCGCTTGATACATCCCAGAAAGTAAATCAGCAAAGTTTGACGTTTCAAAAATCACTTGTAGCACAGGAGTGGCTCTTCTTACTGGGAAAGATGTGAGAAAATATGCGTCAGCAGGGGTCGATATCCAACCAGAGCAACATTCATTTATATGGCATCTTTGTTGTGCCGAAATTGCTCTTTAACAAGCAGCCTCACGTTCCACAAACACAGAGTGGAAGTGGCTACGTAACCCCTCGTAGATATGTATGTTAGCAAGCAAACAAAATTGGTAGCAAAGCCAGATAAACAGACTTAAGGACAAATAACTGCTGGCTGATCGAACTGGTGTTATTTAAGGAACATCTGACAGAAGGAAAGACAGGTCAAGAAATAAAGAAGTTTGGGAGAACTCTAAAGCTCAAGGCTTGGACAGCTGAAGGTACAGTGACTTGTGGAAACGGTAACCTTGGGGAAGAGTTTAGAAAGAGAGAGAGAACGAGGGAGAGGGAAAGGTGTATGTATAATTATCATTATTTTTTTCTCTCACCCCTTATGGGTGGTGTGCGTGAGAATTTTTCCCTCAATCTCGGGTCCTCTACCTGAGTCCTGGGAGCTTGAAGGTTTGACGTAGTATCCTTGGTGTTCTTAGTAGTACGCTCTTCTGGACTGAGGTCTCAGATTTTGTTCCGAGTATTTGTTGGAGCCACTCTCCCAGTCTTGGAGTCACAACTCTAGGTGTTCGTATTGCAACCAGGATTACTCTGGCTTTAACCTTCCACATTCTTTTATATATATATGGGTTGGAGGCCCTTTATCGAGATCAGTAAGGGAAGGGGATGAAGCCAGAATAAGAAGTTGTACGGAGGGGAAGGACGATAAGTGATAGGTGAAACTAAGTAAGTGGGAATATGAGGCAGATATCTCATCTGGAGGGGTGACAATAATGAAGAAGGGAAAGACCTTGGAGGAGTTTGAAAAGAAAGATGAGAAACTTAAAATAGAGGCTTTGCTTTAGTGGAGGGGTTTCCAACCTGGGGTCCACGGACCTCCTGGTGAGACTCATTGGCATAAGAGAGGTTGGGAACCCCTACTTTAGTGGGATCTTGTGTAGGTCTGGTAGCAGGAGAGATAGGGTTTGGTGGGGGACGTGAACAGGATGGTGTCAGTACGTAGGAAGCTGAAAGTAGAACGAGGATCCAGCCGGTCTTGTGTTGGACCATTCTGGAGTGGCAATGGCATGGATGGAGATGATCTGAGGACAACATTAAGTGATGATAAGGAGGTGGAAAAAAGTGACCTGAAAGAGAAATTCAAAACCAAGCTCAGGAATTTGTATGCCATCAAGCTTCATGACGTCTTCTTCCTTTTCAGATGCTTCGAGGAAGAATGGCAGAGTCAGGATGAAGAGCAGAGTTTTGTGACAGAATCCGGAGACCCATGCTTCGGAATTCCCAATACTGAATTCAAGGGACTTTCCTGTTTAGTGAGAGAGTTAGTCAGAGATGAGGCAGTGAGGTGGAAAGCATGTCACGGACATAGAGGAACACGAGGCTGTGTCCTCAGTTAATGTGCGGGAGGAACACCATAGGATTTGGAGTAAAGAGGGAAAGCAATAATACCGTTGGTAATGATACTCATGTGAATGCAGGAAGATATGCCTGGTCTTGTCTGAAATAGATTGTATTTTAAATTCATTAAACATCTCTTTCATTAGTTATGTGCCGTGTCACATGACGTGGGTGATCATGGTCTTTCCATCACCATGATTGTTCTTGGCAAATTTCTCTACAGAAGTGGTTTGCCATTGTCTTCTCCTGGGCAGTGCCTTTACAAGATGGATGACCCCAGCCATTATTGATACTCTTCAGAGATTGTCTACATGGCGTGGTTGGTTGCAGAACCAGGACTTGTGATATGTCTCAGCTGCTCATACGACCAGCCACCACCTGCTCCCGTGGCTTCACATGACCCTGATATGGGAGGGAGGGGGTGGGGTCTAGGCAGGTGCTACACCTTTCCCAAGGGTGACCTGCAGGCTAGCAGAGGGAAGGGGTGCCTTGCACCTTCTTCGGCAGAGACCCATCTCCACCCCACCACCCATATTAAACACTTTCCATAATGAGATACAGCACATCACACTAATATAGGAAATAATAGTAATTTGTCATTCAGAAAGGTCATTGCAGCTCGTTCAAAATATCAACTGCCAGGTCGAAAGGGTGGAAACTCAAATCCAAATCTCTGCAGAATAAAGTTTGTCTGGGAATCAGGAATAGAATTTATAGGTGTGAATACAGAGAATCAGTATTGTAACAACAGAGTAACACCAAATCTGATCTTGGTCAGAGTGACTCCCATCTAAAAGTCAGTCTCACAGATCTATTTCACACACCGAACATTGAAGTCCATTGGTTAGTGTCCAGCCTTGAACTTACTCCATAATATTTATTATTCTTCAGTTAACTGTTGTATTTATTTATTTAGGAGTTGGCCCTTCCGGCCCTTCGAGCTGCACCACCCAGCAATCCCTCGATTTAATCCTGGCCTAATCGTGAGACAATTTACAATGCGCAGTGACAATTAACCTACCAACTGGAGTGTGGGAGGAAACCCGAGCACCCAGAGGAAACCCACGCGGATACAGGGAGAACGTGCAAACTACTTACAGGCAGCGGTGGGAATTGAACCTGGGTCACCTGTACTGTAAGCCATTGTGCTAACCGCTATGCCATCGTGGTGATCAATTCCAGTTTGCAATCTCGAGCCAGATTCTGTTACCTTTTGGCTTGAACTATTCAAATTCTTCAATATGATTGTATTCTGTAACCTACTCCTGGGATTAGAAGCTGGAATGATGTTAATATTTCACTGAGAAATTGTAATTAATATTACATTATTACACAGTACACCTTAAAAATGTGAGTTCCATTAATTATTTAATGTCAAATGGCTGTGTTCACTCCCTGGAATTAATGTTATTTTTTTCAACTTTTATTCTCGATTCCTCTTGAACTGACAGACATTTTGAAAGGGAAGGGGCATCACAGTGCGACCACACATCGAGCAGGAATGCAGATGTTGGGAACTCACTGCTCCCTAGCTGTGGGCACCGAGGGTCTGAATCACCTGACCATGTTTAACAGAGTTCGATCTAATATGAATCAAAGCCGTTGATTGAATACTTGCCATTTACTTTTTGTGAAATTGGCGAGAACTCAGAATCTGCCAGGATCAACGTGACCTTGGTTTCGGCAGCCCACTGCTGCCTGTTGGATCATGCTGTGCATAATCACTTTCCTACGTGACACCTGTGCCGAAGGCATGGCAGAGGTTTTATTTTTTTTAATTTAGAGAGTAACAGGCCCTTCCAGCCCGATGGATTAATTACACTGATGTGACCAATTAATCCACTAACCTGTACGTCTTTTGAAATGTGGAAGGAAACTGGAGCACCCAAAGGGAACCTACACGGTCGCATGGAGAGTGTACAAACTCCTCACGGAAGCAGCAGAATTGAACCTGGGTCACCTACGCTGCACTAGCCTCACACTAACCGCTATACTACCCCTCACACCACTCACTATAATCTCACTGTACTCTCAAAACAGAGGTGAGAGCGGATCCAAAGCAGCTGTAAACCAGTGTCACTTTCCACTGCTTTATTCTCAGTCTCTGGGCAGCCAGATTCCCATTGGGAATAGGATGGGAGAGAGGTGGGTTCTGCGCCTGATTAAAGAAGGGTCAAGCAACTCCACCTTGAAGCTGAAGCACTGTTCCCTATGAGCTGCGCCGCCACACTGTAACTGCAATGCCCCCGCACACATAGCCTTTGTTGCCATGCAGCTGGAAGAAGTTTACGAAACGTGAAAGATTTTCCTTGTTGTACTATCTTTCATTATACCCTTCAGTTAATAAATAAAATTAACAATATGTGATTTTTCAATTTTCATTTAAAACATTCATTAAAACATTTAAAGTGCTGAGCAGTTTACAGTCCATGTAAAAATTTCCTGCTCGGAGCAATGGTTGGTCTGTGCAGCTGTAAAAAATTTTTAGATGGAACATTTGCCATTGCGCATTTGACTGCTCTCACTGAATGTTCTGCTGATGCTAAACTAGGTAGAGTAGTTATCAATTACCAATTCTTATCAATTTGATTCTTACCAATTATTATTGGTGACCATGGAAAGCTTTCTTTCCAGATGCATCACTTGGGCAACATGGTACCGTAGCATTTAGCACAGTCACTTTATAGCGCTAGCAATCACCCATAAGGATCACTGCCTGTAAGGAGGTTGTACGTTCTCCCCGTGATTTGGTGTGATTTCTCCGAGTGCTCTGGTTTCCTTTCACAGTCCAAAGGTGTACAGTATAGGTTAGGGTTAGTGAGCTGTGAGCATGTTTATCACTGTATGTTTCCATGTTTTAAAGTACAATAGAGTAAATCTTTAACTTGGCTTGCATTGCAACTGTTCTGCATGTGACTGCAAAAAAACTACAGAGAGTTGTGGACATCACTGTATACCACAGGTACCCGTCTCCTCTCTATGGACTCTGAATACTTCTTGCTGCCTCAGTAAAGCAAACTGTATAAACAGAGACCACCCTGGGCATTCCCTCTTTTTCCTTCTCCCATCGAGTAGAAGATACAAATGCCTGAAAGCTCCTACCACCAAGCTGAAGGATGGTCTTGATGAAAGGTCTTGGCCTGAAACCTCCACTCTTCCATAAATGCTGCCTGACTTGCTGAGTTCTTCTGGCACTTTTTGCATTTGCTCAAGCACAGCTTCTGTCCTGTTGCTTTTGAGGCTGTCGTAGACCTAATCAAAGGTGGTGATGAATCAACATATAGGAGGGAGATTGAAAATCAGGCTGAGTCGTGTCATAATAACAACCCTTTATTCAATGCCAGCAAGGTTAAGGAGCTGATTATTGACTTCAGGAGAAGGGAATCCAAGATCCATGAGCCAGTCCTTCTTGGAGGGTCAGGGTTGGAGAGGGTCAGCAACTCTGAATTCCTTGGTTTTATTATTTTGGAGGATCTGACCTGGGCCCAGGACGTAAGTGCAATCATGAAAAAAACAATGTAGCACCTCAACTTCCTGAGGAGTTTGCGAAGATTTGGCGTGACACCTAAAACTTTAGCAAACTTCTATAGATGTGTAGTGGAGAGCATGTTGACTGGCTGCCTCACAGCCTGGTATGGAAACACCAATGCCCTTGAACGGAAAATCCCACAGAAAAGTTGTGGATATGGCCCAGTCCATCACGAGTAAAACCTTCCCATCATTGAGCACATTTACACGAAACACTGTCGTAAGAAAGCAGCATCCATCATCAGAGACCCCCACCACCCATGATATGCTCTCTTCTCGGTGCTGCCAGCAGGAAGAAGGTACAGGACTCTGCACTCTAGTTGAATGCCCCAGATAGGCGGTCTTTCATTGATTCTGTTATGGTTTTATTCTAATGATTTATTGGGTATGCTCAAAAGATAATGAATCTAAGGGACGTATATGTAACATATATGTACAGTATTTTGATAATAAATATACTTTGAACATTGAACATACTTCTTATCTGATAAGACGAACTCTAGGCCTCAAGATCTTCCTGGTTATAGTCTTGCACTTTATCGTTTATCTCAGCGGTCCCCAACCTTTTATTGCACCGCGGACCGGTTTAATATTGACAATATTCTTGCAGACCGGCTGACTGGGGGTGGGTGGGTGGGGGGTTGTTCAAGTAGGGTTAAACTCACCTCAACATGTCTTTTACAGTTAGGGTTGCCAACTTTCTCACTCCCAAATTAGGGACAAAAGTAGCAGTCAAATACGGGACACTTGCGTTTACCCCGAGAAAGACTACCATGACCATGAAGCCTTGCGCGGGCACCTGTGTGCGCATGCATGACGTGCGCATACGTGACATACGCATGCGTGTACGTGCCGATTTTTTTTCCACAAATCGGTTTTGGCTTAATCTTCCTGATTACACTGTACATACATTATTTCTACTTTACATAGGCTGTGTATTTATCATATCATTCTTGCTTTTACTATATGGTAGTGTTACTTTAGGTTTTATGTGTTATTTGGTATGATTTGGTAGGTTATTTTTTGGGTCTGGGAACGCTCAAAAATTTTTCCCATATAAATTAATGGTAATTGCTTCTTCTCTTTACGCCATTTTGGCACGAAAGGTTTCATAGGAACGCTCTACCTTAGCGGGGGAAATACGGGACAAGGGCAGTCCCGTATGGGACAAACCAATTTAGCCCAATATACGGGATGTCCCGGCAAATACGGGACAGTTGGCAACCCTATGTTCAAGTGACAGGGAATGAGGAAAGGCGCAGCTGACTCATATCGTTTCCTCGCGGCCTGGTAGCACACGCTTTGCGGCCCGGTGCCGGTCGGCGGCCCAGTGGTTGGGGATCGCTGGTTTACCTGCCCAATACTTTTACAGCGGCTTTTGTACTTTATTTTGCATTGTTATTGGTTTACTTTATTCTACCCCAATGCACGGTGCACGGTGTTATAACTTGATCTCTATGAGCAGTATGCAAGACAAGCTTTTCACTGTATCTTGGTACAGCTTATAATAAAAACCAATACCAACACAGTCAGAGAATACTATAACAGAAACAGGCCATTAGCCTGTCTAGTCCACCTCCATTTCTATCAGCCAAATCTGGAGAGAGTTTGGAAGGCCACTTCCCTCAGGTGCTTGACTAACACACATAAAATTCTGGTGGCATCTATGAAGGGGAACACACGGTCAACACGTTGGGCGGAGACCCTTCGTCAGAAATGGAAAGAAAGGGGGCAGAAGTGAGAATAAGAGGGTGGGGAATGGGAAGGAAGGAGTACAAGCTGGTAGGTGATAGGAAAGACCAGGTGAGGGGGAAGGTGTGTGAGTGGGGGAAGAGGGGATGAAGTTAGAAGCTGACAGGGAGGGTGAAGGAGGTAAAGGGCAGAAGGAGAAAGAACCCTGTGGGGTTTGCATATGGGTTGGTAAGCTTTTGCAGTTTTATTCTGCTGCTGCCTGTGAACCCAATGTGGTGAGCACTGGACTGGTGCAGCACCGATAAAGGGCCTATTAGAGCTCAAAACCTAGAACACAGTACAGCCCAAGCAACACACATCAAAGTTGCTGGCGAACACAGCAGGCCAGGCAGCATCTCTAGGAGGAGGTACAGTCGACGTTTCGGGCCGAGACCCTTCGTCAGGACCCTCAGTGGGATCAGAATCGGGTTATTATCACTGATATATGTTGTGAAATTTGTTGTTTTTCAGCAGCAGTACATAAAATGTGCTATAACTTAGAAAAAGAGCCTCATATTTAAAAAAATATGTATTGCAAAAAGAGAGCTGAAGTAGTCAGATAGTATACGTGGGTTCATGGTCCATTCCGAAATCTGATGGTGGAGTGGAAGTAGTTATTCCTAAAACATTGTCCGCATGTCTTCAGGCTCCTGTATTATGGTAGTAAAGAGAAGAGGACATGTCCCACGTGGTGGGAGATCTTCATGATGGACGCTGCCTTTTTGAGGCATCACCTTTTGAAGATGTTCTCAATGCTGGGGAGGCTGGTGCCCCTGATGGAGTTGGCTGAGTTTACAACCCTGATCCTGTGCAGTGGCCCTTCAGCCCACAATGTCATGCCAACCCATGCTATCCATATTCTAAACTATTCCTCATCTGCCTTTCCCCCACCGTACAGAGAGTGAGATAAGCCTTTTGCCCTGTTAAGCTTCACCTCCTTCTGTGCGACAAGAGCTGTGTTCAGATCCACCTTCCCCTTGTATGTACAATGGCAAGCTTGGAATTTCTGGATTGTTGTTAGACTGGTAATCAAGCTTTACTTCAGTGCAGTTCGCTTTAACTTGTAGCTTGGTGCTCAGGCTGGTTTGACCCTGTTACTGACTTCCTCTGCCCAACAACACCTGGAGTCCTTCAACTCTCTGCAGCTTCATCAGCCCCTGCCCTCTGCAGTGTAAAGTATTCACTTTTCCCTAAAAGACCATTCAAGTAGCTTGGCTGGCTAGCTTTGAGTTCCCCAGACAGCAGTTGTAGTGCTGACGTGTTGCACAAGCCAGAGTTCCCTGAGAAAGAAATTAAAATTATCACCTGTTACACAGGTGTGACAGGAACAAACCACCATACTGCGGGTGGACAGCGTTGGAGACAGGGCAAGCCAATACTGAAAGGGTCCCTCACTCCGAATGTACTCGGAACTGAGAATATTTCCTTGGTACGTCCTTTGACTTAAGCTCAGCAATTAAGATCTTCTTCATTTGGTGCTGTGTGGGTCTCCTCCCTCCCGCCAGTGGTTTCGCCCTGAGCTAGCACGAACCTAGAATTTCCTACGTACATTGCCTCAGGACTCACTTCGGACAAATGGTGCAGGCACTGCTCTTGTGTGTTCTGGCACTGACTCTACACCAGGTTGTTGGCCAGAACGCAACTGAAAATGGAGATTGGAATGAAATGGAGATAGCCCAAGCCACACTGGTGGTAAGTGTCCACTCTTTCTCGAGGGGGGTGGGTGCAGGTGAGGGGCTGAGTTGTATCCTATTGCTTAGGAATATGTGCAAGGTGGTGGAGGAACTCAGCAATCAGGGCAACATCTATGGAGGGGAATAAATGGTTAAAATTTCTGGCCAAGACCCTCAGGAGATCTGATGAAGAATCTCAGCCGGAAATGTTGATTGCTTATTCCACTTCATAGATGCTACCTAACTTGCTGAGTTTCTCCAGCTCTTAGTGTGTTGCCTAAGGTTTCCAGCATCTGTAGGACCTCTTGTGTTTTCCATGGCTGGGAAGGGAAGAACGTGTGGAGAGATGGTGGGCAAGATGCAGGACACTTGTTGTTCCAAAAGGTGGAGGGTGCTGTGAAATTGAGGAGGTCGGATTGTTCAGCTGGAGGAGATGAATCAACCATCTTCCCTTTCACTGTCAGCATGCAAGCCATGTTTCTTGGTTAGAAGATCATCTCTACAGCTCTGGTGTTAGTTGTAACTTGCAGGCGGGAGGACCCATGGTGAGATTTGAGATGGGGGGCTCTGTGGTTTGCATTTGGAAAAGATCAGAGGGGATTTTGATAACAGAAAATAATCCATGACGAAGAAAGTTTTTGATTTGATCCTAGTTTTGGTCAGGGCAAGTCGTGATGTATTCCAATTGTTGTGAACACATTAAAGCTGTCAAAATGAGGTCGCAAATGGAGAAAAGAGCAAGATTCCAGTCAGTATTCTCAACTTGTTAAATAACTGAGATAATGCAATAGGTTAGTATTATGTTTTGTAACTTCAAAACATTAATCTCATTTAAAGGGAAACACGGGGTCTGGGAATACAAGTGCAACTTCATCTTCTATTTTAAATGAGGCACGCATGTATCACACAGTAGCGTGATGACACATGCAATTAACATATTTTTACATATAATGCAAAACTAATTATTTAAATGAACAAGAATGTTGAATCAATATAAATACAAGATATCAAATACACAGAACAGGCATGAGGGAGGCAGATGGTGTGCCCCCTCGAGCAAATGCTGCCATTGCTTGTCGTGTTTCAGTTCTGGGGAGTTGGCCCTCACTCGAATGTGGGAACCATTCTCCATGCTGGTCATTCACTGTGTGAATACGGGCTAGTTCCCGTCTTCAGGTCTGCTTTTGCCATCCTGGACCTTTATCCCCTGTCCCACTCTGTTAAATAATTGCCTGTTAATAGTAATAATGAATAATTATATAAGATAATCAATATTCTGGTATTTGAATGTTCCACGTCACTGAAGCAAACCAGTCCTCCCCACCTGCAGTTCCACACACAGTTCCAGAGCCTGTGGCAGTATAGACGATAGATACAGGGCTGATGTTTGGTGCTAGAGAGATGAGAAAAAAAAAAACAGCAGTAACAGGGGAACTGGAAGCAGCTTAGCTTCAGAAACGGCAGGTCTAGGACATACTCAGTAATGACCTCCTCACACAGGGATGCACCATATGGTAGAACAGGTTACTGGGAGGTATACTGGGATCAGGGCTCCTGGGTCTTCGGACCCCTCAGTTGATGCTGAGGCTCCATGACATAAAAGAGGATGGGATCCCCTTTAAATTTTAGAGTATTAAGGAGACAGGTCTAAACATGAGACTAACAGTACATAAGGGAAATTAAAGGTGATACGGATATGAAAAAGGGTGGGGGCAACTCTAATATGTTTGGCAAAGCTTCAGGTGAGGTTACAATGTGTTAAAGCGTTCACCATGGGGTGAGGAATTGAGAAAAATGACACTGGCGGAGTGAAAGAAATACATGGTGCATATATAAGACTTGTAGACCAGCATTTATAAAGGTACAAAAAGGATTGGTTTGGTACATTTACTGATTGATTGAGATACAGTGTGGAGTAATCCCTTCCAGCCCTTTGAGGCACGCCACCCAGCAACACCCCCAATTTAACCAGAGCCTAATTATGGGACAAATTTACAATGACCGATTAACCTACCAACCACTAGGTGTTTGGACTGTGGGAGGAAACCGGAGCACCCGGAGGAAACCCACGTGGTCATGGGGAGAACGTGCAAACTCCTTACGGGCAGCACTGGGAATTGAACCCAAGGTCGCTTGTACTGTAAAGCGTTGTGCTAACTACTACACTACGGGGCTGGCCTGAGATAATAGTGCATCAGACATTGGTTCCAATATTCTCAACACGTGTTGTTGCACCGGCTATTGACTCCTGCTAAAATAGAAAAGGGAAATCTATTACAAAGTCAGTTAATAAGTGTTTTGCACAGCAAAGATATCCTTAAACATCAGCTGCTCCAATCAGCTCTAATTAGACAGATACATGGATAGAAAAGGTTTAGGAAGTAATAGTCTGTACATAATAATGATAACTAATACTATAACCATAATAACCATTATGGCATTCAACTCTGGTCTAACTGAAGCAGACCAGAATTCTGCCCAGTTGTACTCTTGGTCAAACATGGGTAAGTAGGACTAATCTAGGCAGGCATCTTGTTTGACATGGACGATTTGAACGGAGGGGCATGTTTCTGTCTGTACTACATTATGACTCTAACCCCATGGAGGATAAAGACCTCGCTGAATTCTGTGAATGCTGTAAAATTTTCTACTCTGATTTTATTTTGCAGGCTCCCAGTTTAGTTGGATGATCCATTAAGAAGATGCCAGGACTGTACCAGTTCCTCTTGGACCGACTGGCATTGTAGTATCCTTTTGAATGAGTGTAAGAAAAAGGCAATCTGTCATGTTGGGTCTCTGTTTAGTTCCTGATCCTTAGTGTTCTTCCAGGAGTCAGGAGTGACAAGCAGTCTTAATTCCAAAATTTCAGTTTATTGTAGAGTGCAAACAAAGATATCAAGCAAACTACATAAAGAGCTGAGAATCAATACTGAGAGGTTTATGAATGCAAAGGAGTAGAGAAGCCAAGATCGCTCCTCTGAAAACTATATCACTTCTATAATAACATAAGGAAAATTCCTTAGATAGAAATGAATTAGTTAATAGGCTATGTAATTAAAACAATTACACCACAAGGGCAATGTGCTAATACTTAGCCAATGAAAAATGAGAAAGGTGATAAACCGTTAGCTTAGCTGCTATGCCGCTTTCTGCCAGTGAGTGGGAAAAATACACGAGTTAAAAAGTGCAAATCTTATAAAAGGTTTTATTACAAAAAGAGCTTTTCAGATATGTCAGTGACACATTTATAGTGTGGCCACATGGACTCCAGGCCCTCTAACAGTTCCACAACCATCTGAACAGCATACATCCAAACATTTAATTTATAATGGCAATGGAGAAGAATGGTTGCCTCCTGTTCCTGGACATTATAATACGATGGAAACCAAATGGTAGCCTCGGACATGGCATCTATCAGAAGCCCACTCACACAGACTTATTTCTCAACAATAACAGTCACCATCACACTTCCCAACGTAGAAAGGTTCTTTCTACTTTGATTAACCATACTAAAACAATTTCGGATTCAGAGTTTCCCCAGGAAATAAAACTATTACACATGATGTTCCTTCAGATCAGCCACAAGGTGAAGAAAACCAATCTAGCCCTTAAAAAGATCGACGCAAAAAACAGGAAACCTAACGACGGGGAGGAACTTGTTGCTACCACCTGACTTAGACCATAAGACCATAAGACAAAGGAACAGAAGTAGGCCATTCGGCCCATCGAGTCTGCTCCGCCATTTTATCATGAGCTGATCCATTTTATCCTATTTAGTCCCACTGCCCCGCCTTCTCACCATAACCATTGATGCCCTGGCTACTCAGATACCTATCAATCTCTGCCTTAAATACACCCAATGACGGCCTCCACTGCTGCCCGTGGCAACAAATTCCATAGATTCACCACCCTCTGACTAAAAAAATTATTTCGCATTTCTGTTCTGAAAGGGCGCCCTTCAATCCTGAAGTCATGCCCTCTTGTACTAGACTCCCCTATCATGGGAAACAACTTTGCCACATCCACTCTGTCCATGCCTTTTAACATGCGAAATGTTTCTATGAGGTCTCCCCTCATTCTTCTAAACTCCAAGGAATACAGTCCAAGAGCGGACAAACGTTCCTCATATGTTAACCCTCTCATTCCCGGAATCATCCTAGTGAATCTTCTCTGTACCCTCTCCAACATCAGCACATCCTTTCTTAAATAAGGAGACCAAAACTGCCCACAGTACTCCAAGTGAGGTCTCACCAGCGCCTTATAGAGCCTCAACATCACATCCCTGCTCCTATACTCTATTCCTCTAGAAATGAATGCCAACATTGCATTCGCCTTCTTCACCACCGACTCAACCTGGAGGTTAACTTTAAGGGAATCCTGTACGAGGACTCCCAAGTCCCGTTGAATCTCAGAACCTTGGATTCTTCCCCCATTTAAATAATAGTCTGCCCGTTTATTTTTTCTGCCAAAGTGCATAACCATACACTTTCCAACATTGTACTTCATTTGCCACTTCTCTGCCCATTCTTCCAATCTATCCAAGTCTCTCTGCAGACTCTCCATTTCCTCAGCACTACCGGCCCCTCCACCTATCTTCGTATCGTCAGCAAACTTAGCCACAAAGTCATCTATTCCATAATCTAAATCGTTGATGTACAATGTAAAAAGAAGCGGCCCCAACACTGATCCCTGTGGAACACCACTGGTAACAGGCAGCCAACCAGAATAGGATCCCTTTATTCCCACTCTCTGTTTCCTGCCAATCAGCCAACGCTCTATCCACGTATGTAACTTTCCTGTAATTCCATGGGCTCTTATCTTGTTAAGCAGCCTCATGTGTGGCACCTTGTCAAAGGCCTTCTGAAAATCCAAATATACAACATCCACTGCATCTCCCTTGTCTAGCCTACTGGTAATTTCCTCAAAAAAATTCCTTATATTTCCTTATATAAAAAGACTTCCTTATATTGCTACGATTTCTGGAAGGATCACCAGGATCCTGAAGAAATACTGGATTAATACCATCCGCAAACCTGTAAGGAAGCCCAAATCACAGCTTATGCAAGTCAAAGATGACCTGGGACTTAGGTCAATGGGTGTTTACAGGATTCCCTGTGAATGCGGAGCGGCATATATTGGCCAGACAGAACACGGTGGAAACTCTCATCAAAGTGTATTCATTTAGGTTACACGGAGAGATCAGCAGTAGCAGAACATGGCATTCACAATGGCCATAGGATTGACTTCAGTAGCACAAAACTGGTGTGCCACGCCAGGGGCTTTTGGGACCACCAGGTAAAAGAAGCCATTGAAATAAAACTAGAGGAAAAGAATTTTAACAAGGTTGAAAGTCTCGCTCTAACTAAGAACTGAAAATCGACTGTAAACAAGGTGGGAGAGCAGAAACCTGATTGGACGAGGATCACCAATCAGGAGGGACAGAATACAGGGGTATAAATACCACTCATTTAACATGCCCAGGCATCATCCCTGATGAAGATGGCAGAGCTTGTCTTCAAAACGTTGGTTATAATCAATATCTGGACCCGACTGGAAGTCTGTGAAGAATTTATTCATCATAGACGCTGGAAAAGCACTGGATCCTTTTTCAAAGTAACAGTGGCACCATTCTCTCATGCACCTCAGGAAGTCACAGCAGCTGATTATCCAGGTACCAAGCCTCCAAAGTAGGAATTATTTGCTGAAAACTTTAGTAATATCATTCGTCACTCTGTGTCCCTTTGTCGTCCATTATAGTAATCATTGTATAAACAGACAGAAGAAAACTGGGGTTAATGTGAGGTTACACACATCAAAGTTGCTGGTGAACGCAGCAGGCCAGGCCGCATCTCTAGGAAGAGGTGCAGTCGACGTTTCAGGCTGAGACCCTTTGTGAGGTTTGTCACTCTAATCGTAGAAGGGACAATTTTAACACGTGCTCTTAGCTCCCTCCTCTTTAATTTTTGGGAGAGCTTTTTAGGTGCCCTGTTTTCCAAAGTTCAGCAGAGGATATGCTTTAAAAGGGTTCTGAGACATCAGAGGCAATGAAGGAAGAGAAGCTCCCTTAGCCTGCTTGAGAGATTGTGTAGCCAAAGTCCAAACACCTTCCACGGTCCCAAATTCTTTTTATATCCTAGTCCAACAAAAGTCTGCCGTTCACTGATCTTATATCAGCTGAGACAGTGTATTTTTGTGAGTAGAATCCTTCAGTTCTATTACCTTGTGTGTGAAGAAATGCTCCCCTTGCCTCTAATTTGCAGGCCACATCCTGTTGTCTGAGACTGTCCCTACTCAGTTCTATTCACTGCCCTGGTAATCTCTATCATCTCTAGCATGCTCTATTTATAATATTGTGTAGAACCTATTTCATTTAGCAAACCCTCTTCATCAAAACCTCAGAATATCAGCGGAGCTACAGTACCGTGCAAAAGTCTTAGGCACATATATATAGCTAGGGCCCCTAAGGCTTTTGCATAGTTTCATAGTAATTTTATATATTGCACTGTACTGCTGCCACACAAAAAAAATCTTGTATATGTGAGTGATGATAAACTTGATTCTGATATGGGTCTCTATTGTGGATTGATAGTGGGAAGGGGGCAGGGAGAGGGGAATCGTGGTTGGAAAAATGGGAAGGGAGAGGGAAGCACCAGATGATATTCAATAAACCAATTGTTTGGAATCAAATGACCTTGCCTGGTGTCTCAGGGCTGGGTGCATTTCCACCTGCACCAACCCCCTGCCCCAGAAATCCTTCTGTGCCATCTGTCCCACACCCTTCCCACAATGGTCCACTCTCGTCATTCCCAGCATCCTTTACTCCCGCCAGATTGACAAACTCGCTCACTGCTCCATGATGACAAGTACAGTACTGTGCAAAGGTCCTAGGCCCCCCTAGCTATATACTGTATACTGTATGTGCCTTAGACTTTTGTGTAGCCATCATCATCAGGTGCCATGCCCAGAGTGAGCTTTGACTGCCATGGCCCACACACTTCTGTTTCAGGTCAAGTGGATCAATTCAGTACTCTATACAATTCACTGGTTTTTAAATAAGCAAGTTCCAATTACATTTTTTTTTAATTTAGAAGGACAATTCAGCAATTGAATCGAAAGAACTTTGGAAATATATAGCAAAGGAACTAAATTTTCCATACCAGCTTTATTTGATGCACTGAGCATTCAGTGCTCAAGATCTGCCAGTCTTTAATGAATCATTTTTTCTCCTGCATTATGTAGATAGCTACATTAAGTTAGGTGAGATTCAGCCCCCGAGTCATCAATAATTCCCTGGAATTCTGACATACAAGCAAAAGATGCTGGAAACAGCCAGTAGGTCAGGGACTGTCGGTGGGAAGAGGAAGAAGTTGTAGCTCAGGTCAAGTACCCATGATCAGATCTGGGAAAGTGAGAAAATAATTTATTTTTAGGAGATTTGAGGAAGGAAAAATTAAGATTCCCTGATAAGATAAGGTCAGGATTGCCGTGTTGACAATCTGTTGCTGAAACCATCAGGTTAATAGATTAATGAGGGTACTTAAAGAGAGATGGCAAACAAGCAAAGGGACATGTGAGAGTTACAAATGCAGGTTAGAGAAGTCCGGAATCCCTAATAGATAAGACAGTGTCAGCAGGAAGAGGAAGACAGAGTATCTGTTACAGAAAGTTCATCTACAGTGACCTGGCTATTTCTAATACAACAGAGAAAGTGAATTCCCAGAAATTTGATATTTGATATTGAGCACTCAAAGTTGTTGGGGTGTATGGAGAGTCCAGGGAGGGGTAGCACCTCTGGTGAAAAGATGTGTCGTGTCCATTCTGGGGCAGTTCACTCACCTTTAGTCCCCACTAGACACTCAGCTCTCACCCGTGGCTCCAGGTAGCTGTTCGCATGCGACAGCGACCATGCCCTGGTACACCGCTTCGACGGGTGGGCTAAACCAGGTGAGGGTAGCTAGCGGACATCATATCTTGGTGAGATAGGAACATACCTGTCCTAGCATGGGAAGTCAGCTTCAGCTCTGGTGGACTGGGTGAATGGGATCCACAGTGAGATCCAACGTCCATGAAGGTAGTCCTGCTACGCTCAGTGGAGAGTGAAGGGAATGACGAGGCACAGAAGGCATCATGATCATCCACTGCAACCAAGGAAGACCCCAGTTTGTGATACTTGCTCGTACCACTGGTCCCGGACTTCTGAGATTGAGAGAGTGGGGCTGCCCCAGCGAAACGGCTTTTCCACTTTAAAAACTCTCCCTCACAAATTTTCTGTCATCACAGACATGATGACCACCCAAGGTTGCAAAGGACCTCAATGGAAGATGAGGCATTGTTCAAATAAGTACAGACCTCTTACTTGCCAACTTGTCGGTGGTTCAGCGAGTAAAACTCCTCTGACTCGTGTTCACTGCTGACTTCCAGGATTCAATTCACCTGGTATGGGGTTTGCACATTCTCTCTGTGGCTGTGTCGGTTTCCCATGGATGTTCCAGTTTCCTCCATATTCCAAAAATGTGTGGCTTAGTTGGGTGGTGGGGGTGGAGATACGTCTTTACCAAAGGAGGTGTAAGGTGCTCCTTCCCTCCGCCAGCCTACAGGTCACCCTTGGGCAAGGTGTAGCACCTGCTTAGCACCCCCCCCCCCCGCCTCCCCAGGGTCAGGGTCACGTGAAGCCATGGGAGCAGGTGGTGGATGGTCCTATGAGCAACTGGTGCATATCACAAGCCCTGGTTATGCGACCACTGACGCCAGGCAGACAATCTCTGAAAAGTATCGATAATGGCTAGGGTCACCCGTCTTGTAAAGCCACTGCACAGAAAAAGACAAAGGCAAAACGCTTCTGTAGAAAAAATTACCAAAAACAATCATGAAATATATATATTTCCAGAAATGTACAAACGTGTTTGTATATATTTCCTTCTTTTCGATGGGAATGTGTGGAGAATTAAGGGGCTAAGTTTAAATTAATGTAAAAATCTGTTCTTGATTGTCAGCATAACTTGATAGGCCCAAAGAATTATTTCTCTGCAGTATCACTCTATTAGGGTGAAGTGCATCTACCCAACCAATAGTACATAGAAATTAATTCTTCCTACCATTTTGTCCTCAGGATTGCTTTCCTTCCCAGCTCTCACCTGCCGTCTAGGCTTTGCTAACTTCACTTAACTGTATAGTCAGATTTAGTCTCCAAGGCCCAGTTGCAGTGATTTGTCAAAAATTTGTCCTATGTTCAGATCTGGTTTCCTTAACTCTATCCCTTAGTCATAATCTGAAGTATGACTTGCAGCACAACCAGGAACCTCAGCTCTACTTCCATAACCTGAAGGGTGAAATTGTTAAGGTTAGTCTCTGTCTGGATTTACACACAACATTTAAAATGATACCACAATCAAACTCTGGGGTCTTTCTCCTCCTATAAGTAGTAGAAAACACTGAGTGGAAATGAGGAGAATGGGCAAAGGACATGAAAATTTACTGACAATAAAAGCTCTTTGGAAAAGGAGATTGCAAGGAGTATGTAAAGAGGTAATTGAATCCACAAGGAGAAGGGAAATGGAGTATAATGTGGAGAAAGGTGGGGCTGGCATAGCTGTTGAATCATAGTTTCAGTGCTTGGGCTCAATACTGACATCTTGTACTACTTGAGTGGAGATTGAACATGCCTCTTGTGCCCACATTGGCTTCTCTCAGGTGTTCTGGATTCCTTCCACGTCCTAAAGGTTACAGTTGTCATTCCAAATTGCCCCTAAGTGTTCAGGTGAGAGGTACAATCTGGTGGAAATGTAGGGAGAATGAATAATCTGATTCACATATTGATTAGTCAGGGCATAAAGGGATAGGGAGAGAAGACAGGAGACTGTGACTGAGAGGGAAAATGGATCAGCCATGAAGAAATGGTGGAGCAGACTCAAAGGGCCAAATGGCCTAATTCTGCTCCTATATCTTATGGTCTTATTTGGGCGCATGACAGTCAGCAGAGACTCAGTGGGCCAGGAGGCCTGCTTCTATGTTGCATATTTCTGAGACTAAATTTGAAGGTAGCCACTTTGTCTGGAACAGTATGGAGTATTCTCTCAGGTGAGACATTGGGATTATCAGTATTGGAGGTACTTAGGTGTCTCTCTGCACAAGTCATATGGACGTATCTTGCAGAAATGGCAAATCATTAAGGAAGGAATTGTTTTAGCATGGGAGAAAAGAGGAAAGAGACTCTTTAATTAATTGAGGCATTGATGAGACCACACTAAGAGTACAAAATTCAAAGTTCAAAGTTAATGTTGTTATTAAAATACATATATGTCACCATATACAACCCAGAGATTCATTTTCTTCTGGGCATACTCAATAAATCTATAGAATAATAAACATTTCACAATCAATGAAAAACCACTTAACTTGAGCATTCAACCAGAGTGAAGAAGACAACAAATTGTGTAAATATAATAATAATAATAAATAAGTAATAAATATCAATAACATGAAATGAAGAGTCCTTGAAAGTGAGTCCATAGGTTGTGGGAACATTTCAATGATGGGACAAGTGAAGTTACCAGTTTTGTTTCAAGAGCCTAATGGTTGAGAGGTAACAACTGTTCCTGCACCTGGTAATGTGAGTTCTGAGGCTCTTGTACCTTCTTCCTGACGCAGCAGAAAGTAGAGACCATGTCCTGCGTGGGGGAGGGAATCTCTGATGATGAATGCTGCTTTCTTATGTGACAGCCTTTCGTGTGGATGTGCTCAATTGTGGGGAGGGCTTAACCCATGATAGACTGAGCCGTATCCACTATTTTTTTGTAGGATTTTCCATTCAAGCGCATTGGTGTTTCCATGCCAGGCTGTGTTGCAGCCAGTTAATATACTCTGCACCACACATCTATAGAAGTAAAGTTAGCCATTTTTATTTCTTCCCTAAGTTTAAGTATTATTGTCTTGTACAATAAAGTTAATATATTCTCACCATTTGTAGAGATATGGGAACAAAAGGTGATATTCAAAGGTTTAATTCAATGTCAGAGAAATGTATACAATATACATCCTGAAATGCTTTTTCTTTGCAAAACATCCATGAAAACAGAGTTGGAGTTGAGGTGGACTTTCAGTAATGATATTAAACGGTTAAAATAGCTCCAAATACCTAACCATCTGCTTAGAAATTCAGATACAAGACTGCAGATGCTGAAAAGCCAGAACAAAAGCAAATAATTGGTAGAAACACTCAAAAGGTTAGACAGCATCTGTGGAAAGAGAAAGAGAATCCATATTTAAGGTTGAAGTGGGAAAGAGAGAAAATCTGGTCTGTCAGGTGGAGGAAAGGTCTAAACACCGTTTCCCAATCTTACCATCAACTCTTGATTCCAATTTATCCAGTTACTTTTTCCAGATTAGGAGTTCATTTATAACTTTTACAAATGCTCTCTAGGAACAGAGAGAAACAGAAGATTCCAAATGTTGGGATCTATAGCAGAAAGCAAACTGCTGGAGTAACTCAGTGAAGCGTGGAATGTAGAATCTATCCTTCTGCCTCTGCAGATGCTGCCTGACCAGTTGGGTTCTGCCAGAAGTTTGTTTTTACTCTTTCCAGCATCTTATTTAATTTGTCCTTTTCTCTCTGTTTATCACATCCCACAAAAGGAATGTGGCGTATTTTAGTTTTCAGGCCTTTGCCCGACGCCAGCTCCCTAGGCCTGAGTCGATGTAGTAGTTAGTTTTCAGGAGCATTCTCAGTTTATGCTTCAATTGAATTGACTTTCAATTCTTCCCTGTTCTCTGAAGATCAATCTCAGCTGCTTTAGCCTTTGCTGGTTAATTAACGTTGACTTTTCAAAATCTGTGTCTAAAAACTGGTGTTATTCATTAAAAGTAATTCGCAAACATGAGGAAATCTGCAGATGCTGGAAATTCAAGCAACACTCATCAAAGTTGCTGGTGAATGCAGCAGGCCAGGCAACATCTCTAGGAAGAGGTACAGTCGATGTTTCGGGCCGAGACCCTCCAACAGGACTAACTGAAAGAAGAGTTAGTAAGAGATTTGAAAGTGGGAGGGGGAGGGGGAGATCTGAAATGATAGGAGAAGACAGGAGGGGGAGGGATACAGCCAAGAGCTGGACAGTTGATTGGCAAAAGGAGTATGAGAGGATCATGGGACAGGAGGCCTAGGGAGAAAGAAAGGGGGAGGGGGGAAAACCCAGAGGATGGACAAGGGGTGTAGTGAGAGGGACAGAGGGAGAAAAAGGAGAGAGAGAAAAAGAAAAAGAATGTGTGTATATAAATAAATAACGGATGGGGTACGAGGGGGAGGTGGGGCATTAGCAGAAGTTAGAGAAATCAATGTTCATGCCATCAGGTTGGAGGCTACCCAGATGGAATATAAGGTGTTATATTCTGTCTGGGTAGCCTCCAACCTGATGGCATGAACATTGACTTCTCAAACTTCTGCTAATGCCCCATCTCCCCCTCGTACCCCATCCGTTATTTATTTATATACACACATTCTTTTTCTTTTTCTCTCTCTCCTTTTTCTCCCGCTGTCCCTCTCACTACACCCCTTGCCCATCCTCTGGGTCCCCCCCGACTTTTCTTTCTCCTTAGGCCTCCTGTCCCATGATCCTCTCATATCCCTTTTACCAATCAACTGTCCAGCTCTTGGCTGCATCCCTCCCCCTCCTGTCTTCTCCTATCATTTCGGATCTCCCCCTCCCACTTCCAAATCTCTTACTAGCTCTTCTTTCAGTTAGTCCTGACGAAGGGTCTCGGCCCGAAACATCTACTGTACCTCTTCCTAGAGATGCTGCCTGGCCTGCTGCATTCACCAGCAACTTTTATGTGTGTTGCATTAAAAGTAACTGTTCTGATTGGCTGCCTGTTGTTGCTAAGTCTAATGGTTGTCGCCTCAGTCATTGCCTATTGTGTTCTCAGCCACTCCTGGTTCTCCCTCTCACAGAGGCTGCCTGTGAAGGATATGACAGCTGATGAGATTTCTGCTCTCCTTGAATCATTGGGGTTCTATAAAAAATCAGCCAAGGGAGAGGATGTCCCGAAGGAGTTCCAAAACTACCCATTGAAGGCGCCGCGAGAGGAGCTGTAGGTCAACCGGAGGCCTCCTGGTTTCTTTGAATTCAGCATGGAGATCACTTCCAAAAAGCATGGATGATGTCTGGGTCTGAAAGGCAGTCAACAGCCAGGACTCCAGCTGAGTGTCTGCTTCTTGGTGTGAGAACCGCTGAAGGTCTTCGTTTAACATTAAAAAAATATGTGTATAACTTCATTCTGTGGTGTCAGTTCTGTTGTTGGATCCATGTGGTAGAACATTAAATGCATTGCAATACACCCTTTTCAATGCATCATAAAGTATATCCAGACGGTACATAGCAGGGCTAGATGCAAGGTGTAACCCTATCAGTATTAGAGCTTATCCTTTTGCCTTTGGAAAGGAAATAGTGATATCTATCTTTTCCTTGATGTCCTGTCATCCCAATCAAATTTACCGACTCTTCCTTGGAGTGGAGCTCATTATAGGTTGACCTCTGTGGAATATCTGATATCCTGAGGGACTCTGACAAACATGTGTTTATAAAGATTTGTCTAGGAATTCATCCCTGCTGATGTTCCATCGGAAAGCTGCTCCATTGGTATTCGGAAGGACAAGAAAGCGGTGGGTCCACACGATGTTTCTTCACAGCTACATTTTCTTGAAGCATTCATATATGTATATACACACACACTAAGGCTTTTGCACAGTACTGTATATTGGCTAAAATAGAAAGGTGGTAGGGAAACAGAAATAAGCATACATAGCTGTGTATTAACTGAGTAGCAAGAAGTGTTATTCAGTAACACTTTAATGTACAAAAGTCAGAGACACCCGAGCAATATATATGCAGAAGACGTTTACACAATACTGCAGCTGAAACAAGCAATCTGCTCAACTAGTCAAGTAACATCAGTGTGAGGGAAGAAACTGTTGACATTTCAAGTGGGAACGCTGCATCAGGACTAATCAATTCCTTTCCTCCTACAGATGCTGCTTGACCAGCTGAGTTATTATTTTATTTTATTTATTAAGATACAGCATGAAATAGGCCCTTAGAGCTTCATGCCCAGCAATTCCCCAATTTCATCTTACCCTGATCACGGGACAATTGAAAGGAATCTAAGGAGGACCATAAATATGATCCCATTTTTACCTATTGGGTCTCCAAGAGGACCACAGCCTCGTGGCAGGGTTTGGAGGCTTGTGTGCCTCAATGACCTGGAGAGCTATGTTGGCTGGAGTCAGGGCTTTATGCTTTGGCTCCTGGTAGGGTCACCCACGCCAAACAGGTCAAAGGGTAGAGGACAAACTCAGAGTGGTCCACCAGTCCTCCAGGTTCAGGGGTTCAGCTGTAGACAAAACTGGTAAAACAAAATGGTTACGGAAACAGCAATGAAGAATCCCTCTACATCTGAGTGTGACAGTATTCCCGAGTCTCCATCGGGGACTTGCATGGCTAACAGTAGTGAAAACTGAAAGTAATCTCCTGGCACGATGAAGGAAGCTCTGAACGCCACCAACAATGGAGGGACTTTCATTGCCGCTCTTAAATGTTAATTGCATAATGGGCTGTGAGTAAGTTTACCAATTAAAATAATTTTGGATCAACACATCTCATTCCAAGTATCAAATAGCCACAATCAGCAAGTATGTCAAGCGAAGAAGTGATAAGTAAGAACTTCACTGGCTTTTAATTTATTTTGTTTTTACTTAGGAAATTTATAGACTGTCTTCAAAAAGGATACAAAGATTCTGTTGATAAATGAAAATCAAAAATCAGTTCTGCATCAACTGCAGATGCTGAAAGTCTGAAATAAAAGCAAAACATGCTCGAAACTCTCAAATGGTCAGACAGTATCTTTGGGGAAAGAAACAGAGTTAATAATCCAGGTTGAAGAGCTTTCAAGAGAAAAACAGGTTAACTTGTTTTGTATTTTGGGGGCACTGACTTGTATTCTCTCTTTCTCAGTTGTGACAAAGAATATTTATGACTCAAACACCATGGAGTGTGGCAGTGTGAAGCTATATCTCTACTAAAGGAGGTCTAAGGCACTCCTTCCCTCTGCTACTCTGCAGATCACCCTTGGGCAAGGTGTAGCACCTGCCTAGCACCCCATCAGAGCCACAGGAGTAAGTGGTGGATGGTTGTACAGATAGCTGGTGCAGATCACAAGTCCTGGCTATGCCACCACTGATGCCAGGCAGACAATCTCTGAAGAGTATTGATTATGGCTGGGGTCACCCATCTTGTAAGGACACTGCCCAGAAGAAGGCAATGGCAAACCACTTCTTAAAAAACATTTGGCAAGAACAATCATAATCATGGAGAGTCCATGATATGACATGGCAAATAATGAATGAAGGAACAAAACACCCTGGAACTTCCTCTTTGAGGTCTGAGGTAGAATTCAGCCAAGACTGATTGGATTAACAATACTGTAAACACAAGAGATTCTACCGATGCTAGAAATGCAAAACAACGCACACAAAATGCTGGTGAACTCAGCAGGTCAGCAGCATGTACAGAATTGAACAGACAGTTAATGTTTCAGGCTGAGGCCCTTCTTCAAGACTTCTCTGTGACTTGTAAAATTGGGAAAACATCTTTCATCTTCTAATATTTTTTATAGGTTTGAGAGCTTTTGAGATGGTAGGGGCACTAAGTCAATAATGTGAAATTACCTTCACTATAAGAGCATTAATTCTGGAACTTCTTGAACAAGTTCACGCAACAGTTTTTTTCTCGAACTTGGTTTCTTAAATAATTTCACTATTGTCCACAATAGATGACCTCAGCAGATTCTATTTCTTTTCTATCAGCTGGAAATTTTTTCACGAGAAGTTGAGGTTTATCTTAAAGTAAAGTGAAGGTAATTTGGTGGAAAAAAAAGAGAAGTTTGCCTCGAACACGCAATGTCTGTTCTCTGCAGGTCAGCTTTGGTTATACAGATAGCACTCAATAAGGAGGACTTCATCACCTCATGAGTTGATCAGCAGATGGCAGGCTACTACCACTCTCAGCGATGCAACATTTGTTGTCTGACTTCTGCAGACCTAGTATGGGCAAGTTTTGTTGAGTTTATATCAGTGCCTGTATTTACCTTTTCAAAATTTCCTTCAGATGCCTATTTCCTGGAGGACTGCACCAACTCTTGGGCAGTGTATTCTTTGGAGCGGGAATTCTTTATTGCAGACATCTGTAGCCAGAAGTCAGGAGCTTTATGCATTGCTCATTTCTTGGCGTTACTGTATTTAGATTGTTAATATTCTGTATTAACATTCTTCAATGACACAGGAAAGTACATCATTTCAACCTCGTTAAATGATCTTTCTCGGCTAAGTGCAGGGAAGATGTTTAAACTACTCCCCAATCTTATTATATCTAATTTATACAGGATTTTCCAGTTTAAGATTTGATAAATATTTTTTACAAATGCTTTCTCGTACCTTATTGGATTTATTTTATTCCCGTCTGCTTTACACAAGAAAGGAATGTATTGGATTTTAATTTTCCAAAACTTACTTAGTTTATTCTGCCTGAGGTCCTTAAATATTTCCTCTGTTGCCCATTGTCATGCCTGCCAGATTTCCCCAGTTATTTCCTGCCTTTGTCAACACAACTGACGCAACCCCATTCTTCTGGGCTTTCTCGAAAAGATCTTCCAGTGGTAAACTGCAAACAGTGTTTAAGAAACTGTTGAAGGCCCGTTACGGGCACAAAATGAAAATGAAAATCAATCAGGTTCTATAACCGGAAGGCAATCTGTTCATCCCGACCAAGTGAAGATGAAAATGGCCCTTCTTGTGTTCCAATTAATCTAGATTTAATGGTCCATTCCCCAAATTAATCCCTGACACACTCGTGTTCAGTAACCAGAACATTTGGTTATATAGTTCTTGATACAGATTGTGCCACGACATCAGCAAAGCAAGTCTTTGTTTTAAAGTTAAATAATATTTGATATATAAACCCTTAACAAGGAATGAGGCAGAGGAATGTGAATCAGAGAATACTTTATAAAAATATTTTCGAAATGCAATGAGGAAAATGGCTTTGCTCTGTAATCCAAAATGCAACAAAACACTGTACGTAACCGGCAACAATGAATATTAATCGAGACAGGTTTTATGAAAACAACCAAACATTTATTAAACACATATAAACGATAACGGAAAAAAAAAACAAAGGAAAACTTTAACTGGAGGTTAAACAGGTACGCAGCCGTTCATCAACTCTACTCGGCTCTGGTTCTTAAAGCGTTAAATGCGAAAACAGTTCTTAAAGCGATACTGTCAGATATAGTTCTTAAAGCGATAACTTCGCAAGTCCAACAATTTTACACATTCAATTGGGAGAGACTTCTCTGGAGAAAGGTTTCTTCACCGACGCACCTTTACTGCTGGTTCCGTCCACAGGATTCCCGATGCTGGAAATAAACAGTTTAAATCAACTGACTTTAAATTCCTTTTAGAGAGAGAGAGCCTTTGTGCATGAACTCATTGTGCTATTGCAAGAGTTATCTCGATGCAGGTTCTCTCCAACGAAGACTCAATAAGGTTGATTCTTTATTAAACTGCCAAACGATGCCGACTTCTCTCAATCCTTCACTTCGATGAATTCTTCACTCTCCCTTCAAAACTGTTGGAATTGAGTAAATTGGCACTTCCAGCCGCAAATTTCCAGTCCAAATGCAATATCTTGTAAGAGAATGCACCTTCCGTTTTAAAAATGAAACTGCGTCACAAAAACAAACACGCAACAGAAACGGAGGCACAACACGTTCTACCTGGAAATCTACAAACTCAAAAACCTACTGCGTCACCTGAGTCGACTCTTATATAGTCACGGGGCACATGTCATCACGTGACCTCACATCGGCGGGAAAATCACATCAGGTGACCTCCAAAAGACCATTACATCATTCTCACAAAAAAAAACAGATCTCCTTGAACATGTAACAACACATAATCGAAAATATCCCAGGGAGAATGTGAGTTAGGAGTGATGGGAAAGTAATAGACAGACCCACCCAGATATTAAGGAGAGCTTGTAGTGTTATTCCTTCAAGAGGTCCACAATCTTGTTGTTGTTTGGCAGTTTGCGTGTCTCAATGACCCAGTCAGGGCTTTATGTTTTGGCTCTTGGTACAGTCACCCAGGCCAAACAGGTCAAAGGGTGAAGAATAGACTAAGAGTTGTCCACCAGTTCTCCAGGTTCAAGGTTCAGCTCAGGGCTAACAACCCTGACTGGTAAAACAAAATAGTTACGGAAACAGCAATGAAGAATCCTCTATAACTGTACGGAGGACCTTCCTGGCTGCCCTAACCAGCAGTAGTGTTAAGGGCAGTAAGTAAGTAGTGTTAGTTGTGGGGTGCCAAAGAGGAAAGAAACTTGGGGAGAGTAGGATCATTTTCTAAGCAAAGAAATGCTGATTTATTTTTGGGGATATTGGAAGGGGGGGGGGAGTAATAAACTTTCTCAAAAAACAAGGAGGAGATTCAGTGAGATTAGGCCAATGTGTAAATGTCAGAGGAAGAGCAGAGGTACATTCTAAATCAGATCAGGTGAAATATTGGATGAAGTCACTGAGGAAGCGTGTAAGGAAAATGCCAGAAGTACAATCAGCACAACAGAGTACTCAGAAAAAAAAGATAGTCTAGGTACATTTGTCATTATGAGGAACTTGGTGTGTTTGTTAATTGCTTTGGCCTTAACATTGTAACAAGCTATCAGTCACTCCCAGATCCTCCAGGAAATATTTAAGACCAATTTCCCCCAACAGCAGCAGGTATCGGTACATTGCTGGAGGGAGCTGCCACCCTATGTACCACTAATGGGTTGTTAACTGCAGTGACTGGGGATTTTGCACAAACAAGGAGCGGATGCCAAGGTCACTGCAGAAAACACAGGGTCTGTTTCCTCCTGGTGCCAATCAATAACCTATTTATTTTACACCCGTTCCTATTAGCAACTTGCAAGGCTCCTGAATTGTAGTCAGATAATCTTGTAGGGCTTACCCTGTACAGACATTGCAATAAGTTTTAAAGAATGCGAGATGGCAGAGTGTGTGGGACAAAGGTCTCCTAGCATTAATTCAGCCTGAGCACACTTGACCGAATGCTCTGGAAAAAAAGATCTGTTAACCCGACATGTTTTCAGAACGCTGTGGCTTTCAAAATATGCATCTCTCTGCACTCAAGTAACCAGTTTGGTAATGGTGATTTCAGAGAAGAATTTAAGATGTAAATAGAGCAAAATATATCCAATAAATAAGCAACTTTCCAGAGAGCCAACACTGCATTGGTTATTTATCCCAGTGGAGCTCAGAAAGCAGTGTTGATTAGCTGTAATACATGCTTTGGGATCAAAGAAAGCTTTGACGTAAAAGTCTCGAGTAATGAGAGAGTGATTCTGATTCCCATTCCCCTTCCAACATGGTCTCCTCTTGTGCTGAGATGAGGTCACGCTCATGATGGAGCAGTGACACCTTATATTCTGCCAGGATTACCTCCAACCTGATGGCATGATTATCAATTTCTCCTTGTGGTAAAAAGTTTATTTCCCTCCCTCCTTCTTCTCTTCTTCTAATCCTCACTCTGACCTTTCATCTCTCCTCACCTGTCGATTCCCCCGGGTCCTCTCCTCCTTCCCTTTCTCCTGTGGTTCACTCTCCTCCGCTATCAGATTTCTTCTTCTCTAGCCCTTTATCTTTCCTACCCACCAAGTTTCACTTATCACCTTCCAGCTATCCTACTTCCCCTGCCTCCCCTCATTTTCATTCTACCATCTTCCCCCTTCCTTTTCAGTCCTGAAGAAGGGTCTCAACCTGAAACATTAACCGCTTATTCATTTCCACAGATGCTGTCTGTCCTGCCGAGTTCCTCCAGCATTTTATTTGTGCTGCTGTGGGGAGTAATGCTGGGTAAGAAGGCCATTCGAAATCCTGACAGAAGAGAAGGGGTGTGATGAAGTCTGTCAGTTCCTGAATGCGTTAGTGATATAGGTGAAAGGTAAAATCAACAGCTGGAAAATTCCCCTCACGAGGGTTGAAGCATAGTTGCTTTCTGGCTTACTTCCAGTCCCCAGCCTGGCCTTTTTTGTGACTGGAACAAGAGGCACAAGGAGGCACCAAGGCTGGTCACATGTTCCATCAGCAGACTGCAATGATATCCAGCCTGGCCTTCCTACTCTCTGGAAGTTTGTCACCTCAAGAGTGGATGTAACAGGCATGAACTTTCAAGCATTATTTGATGGACAGGAAACGTACAACCTGTCAACGTCTCTCTAATTTCAAACTATATTTCTGGTCTCTTCTCACTGACTCATCCCTTATTGGTTCTAAAGCTTCCCTAGATGTCTTCCTAAACTACACTGGCTTCCATCTATTTCTTCCATGTTTCCAAGTTCCTCCAGGGTCAATTGTTATTTCCTCTGTTCTCCAACCTCATCGTGCTCTCCTGATCTCGTGTCTTCTTTCCCCATATCAATTATCCCTAATTTTAATCCTTTATTGCCAATAGATGTTTTTTATCAACCTTTAACCTGACCATCACCTTTCAGACTTCAATCAATATATTCTCGATGCCAATTTTTTCCTTAATCTTATTGATATTTCTCTGAGCCCACCAATGAAATTTCTCTGGTCATCCTCTGATTTCCCAGCAACTTCAGGTTTTTGACTTTAATCTCACGAGGTTCTGATTCAATAAGGCTGTTGCAAGAGATCAGATGTTAAGGAAGAGGATAATTGAAACTAAAGTAAGACAAGGCCATATGAGAACCGGGATCTGAATTTGGTGGGAATCTTTCTTAACTTCTAAACTCACTCAGTAGTCTCATTGAGCAGCTCCACTGCATCTACCACAACTGGGACTTCCCGGTGGCCAAAGAATTTAATTCCAATTCCCATTTCCATTCTGATGTGTCAACAGATGGCCTCCTCTTGCACCAAAATGAGGCCACCCTCAGGGTGGAAGTGCAACACCATATATTCCTTCTGGTTAGCCTCCAACTTGATAGCATGAATATTAACTTTCTCCTTAGGGTAAACAAATTTCACCACCGCCCGCACCTCCGTTCCCCACTCTGACCTTTTACCTCTTCTCACCTGCCTATTATTTTTCCCTGGGTCCATTCCTCCTTCCCTTTTTCCTATAGTCTGCTCTCCTCTCCTATCAGATTCCTTCTTCTCTAGCATTTGACCACCTGGTTTCACCTACCAGCTAGCCTACTGCACCTCCACACCCCCCCCCCATCTTTTTTATTCTGGAATCTTCTCCCTTCCTCCTCAGTTCTGAAGAAGGTCTCAGCCTGAAGCCAAGACTGTTTATTCACTTCCAGAGATGCTGCCCGACCTGCTGAGTTCCTCCAACATGTTGTGTGTGTTGCTTTGGATTTCCAGCATCTGCAGACTTTCTTGTGTTTATAGTAACCCTTGTTAATGTAAATGCAACCATCTTCCCCGAGGAGTAAGCCAATCCTTCTTTGTTTCGCTGTGACTAAGACATTGATTCCAAAGTCAGCAATCTGGTCCTGCTATTAAATTGAGACAAACACAATGGAATGGAATCCTGTTCTTACAGGAATAATGAGAAAAAAAACTGGCACCACATTCCCCATTAACATGCTGGCTGTCATACACCTGGACATATTAAATTCTCTGGGGACGTCTTATAACTGGTACTTTTTATATTACAGAGACTCATTCGTTTGGTCACACTGTACTCCTGGGTGCATTGTATTGACAACAATTCATATATCCTCAAACACAATGTAAGATTAAAATGTACTGTATCAGCCAGGAGTATTGTTGTTATTAAACCACTTGCTGTGGCATGTACAGAAAATCTGCCAGTGAGAGTTTTAAATCAGAGGAGAGCCAACCTGATATTCCATCCACTTAAATTAATTTTCATAACTCTGTGGAGATCTGAAACTCAACGTGGAGAATCTCCATGTGATATAACTTGCTCTCTCTTTGGCATTATAGACCTGGAAAAGAAAGGAGCCATTAGGCTTGATCAGCCCTGACTGGGCCATTGGGTGAACGTGTCTGATGTTGAAAGACCCGACACGCCCGATGACCCCAGGTTACATCACTGATGATGTGTCCTAGCGCACCCCAGGATGTATCTCAGCACCCAGCTATTAGAACAAGAAAATTGGCTCCAGTCCGCTTCATGTCTTTAAACCCTTCTGATGGTCCTTCACAGTTCGCTGCAGAAAGATGGAAACGAGAGTCCTGGTGAAGCCACACCACACCCTTCCAGTAAAAGTCACTCATCATATTGCCAAGGTGTTGTTTACACAAATACAGGGAAGATGGCAACTTTCCAATTTCTCCTGCCTAACAGTTTTCGTTCACTAAGAATAACCCACCTGTGCATAATCTATTGAAGGCTTGGAAGGATTCGGGTATTATTGAAACTTTGAAGAGCTTTTAAGGGGAGTTACACTGCTGGTGACCTCATGTGTACCTTCCCTCTCTTTTAGGCGCTGTGCGTTCCTTAAGTAGTCACGATGCAAAGCACAACGGTTAAGCTAACGAGAAGGAGAGTGGTGACATGCAGCCATATGTATTTAATGGCTTGGGATCTCTCTTGCAGCTCACAATCTGCCTGGATCTACATGTAGTCATCAATCAGATGATTATCACAGCATTCCTTTATGAGCATGATTGAAATTTAAATTAAAATTTGTGCTTGGTGATCTCTCAGAGGATCTTTCTTTCCTTGCACACTTTGCTGAGTACTTTACTGAGTTTTGATGCTTGACGTGGAGATGAGTGGTTGTAAAAAGCCATCTAAGGCGTTGACACAGTCTGAAACACAAGGTGATGCATTTGCTTTAGACTTGAGAAACCTCACCGTGACCCCTGAAGGACTAGGAGTGGGGAGTGAGGTGTGTTAGTAATGTGCATATTATCCACGTTGGGAACAACTGGCAAAGTGAGCACGATACCACAACCACTGCCTGCATCTTTTTCAGAGACTCTCTACAGCACTCTGCAAAAGTCTTAGGCACATAAGTATGTAGGTAGGGTGCCTAAGGCAGGGGTGGAGCACCACGGGAGGACTGCGGGACCGGTAGCAGAGAAGGAGTGTTGAGTGGTGGGGGGGAAAGGGGAGTGGCATGACCCTGCCCTGAGACACCGAGCAAGGTAATTTGATTCCAACATTTGGCTTATTGATCATTATCTAGATTATATAGATCAATGTCTCTCTGGTGGTTCCCACTCCCTCCCCTCTCCCTTCCCTTTTTCCCAACCATGATTCTCCTCTCCTTTCCCACTCTCAGCCCACAAACCCATATCAGAGTCACGTTTAGCATCATCCAGATATGTTATGAAATTGTTCAGTTCAATGCATAAGATAGCTACAGTACTGTGCAAAAGTCTTAGGCACCCTAGCTATATATATGTGCAAGACTTTTGTACAGTACTGTAGCTGCTGTGTAATGAGCAGTTACATCATATTAAATCATACCCCTTGCAGCATTTGTGAATCATACTGAACTCTGATCAGAGCAAGGAACACCCACTTATAAATCACTAAGGATCTAAAATTACTTAAATGGACTAAATTTCTGTTTGTTCTAATTATGCTCCTTCTTGTTAAAAATGTGTATAATTTATGTTTTTCTTATGAACGTTGCTTTTATGATGCTATGTGGCTGTGATGCTGCTACAAGTTATACATCATACCTTTACATATATGTACATGCTCTGGTGCATATAACAAAAACCTTTAAGACGTTAAAACTGCTGTGCTGTTGTCTCTCTCTGAATGTGGCTTTGACCACTTGCCATCTTTAGCACACATGTTTCCTGTCACATGCCCGTCCACCTCTGGCCACTGAGCTCTAAGCAGCTGTATGTGATCTTCCTGACTGCTTCAGAGATTTGAGGAATGATCTGCGGGCTGCTTACGGCTTCACAGAGAACAGCATTCATTTAAGGTGTCTGGGGTCATTTTCTTACAACTAAAACTTAAGCATCTCCTGGTTGATTTTTTCAGACCTTGGAAGATAGGAAAATCAATTCATCGAACTCAACAAAAGTAATAGTAACAGAGATGCTAACTAAGAAGCCTTGGCACTGAAAGACCTTCAGGGTGAAATCTGGAATCAGATTGGATGCATTTAAAACTAGATTTAGAAGTTTTACTCAATAGTCTGCTGAGGTTCTAAATATTAACAACAACTTGCGTTTTCAGGACTCATTTAATGTAAATACATACCCTGTGTGCTACAAAGACTGACGAAAGGTTCATTTAATTTCTCTGTCAGTTGGAATATACTGTCTTTAATGTATCCTATCAAGATAAAAATAGATTTCTATTCTTCTTGTAGAATAAAAAGAACTCGCTGAAGATTCAATCATAGAGATGGGCTTTGAGAGATTTTAAGAGAGACAGGAGAAATGAAGGGTGACGGGGTGGAGATACATACTGTATTTACCAAAGGAGGTGTAAGGTGCTGCTTCCTTCTGCCAGACTTTAGGTCACCCTTGGGCAAGATGTAGCACCTGCTTAGCAGGAGCATGGTGTGGATGGTTGTATGAGTATCTGGTGAATATCACAACTCCTGGTTATGTGATCACTGACCCCAGGTAGGCGATCTCTGAAGAGTATTGATAACAGCTGGGGTCACCCGTCTCGTTAAGACACTGCCCAGAAGAGGGCAATGACAAACCTCCCTGTAGAACGATTTGCCAAGAGCAATCATGGTGATGGAAAGACCGTGATTGCCCTTGTCATACGATATGGCACATACTACATTGAGACATAAGGGTTAATAAAGTATTTCTAAGAGGGAGACCAAAAGAAATGAAGTATCAGTGAAATAGGAAAGGCAAAGAAAATCAGAGTCATAGGGAAAAACAGGAAATAAAACAAGGCCTGGAGAGAGTCACCAAAGGTATGATAGGAAGAGGTGGTGGATTGGATGGAAATGAGAAGACAGTGACGATTATTAAGATCACTAGCATCATGGGAATGTATTATCATAAATGCAGTAGAGGGCCACTCTACCCCGCTGACATTTGCTCCACCATTCGACAAGATATTGGCTGATCCTTGATCTCAATATTACTTGCCTGTACTAACCTCATTTCCATTGGTTCACCCAGTATCCAGAAGTCTAGCCTTCTCTGTCCTGTAGGGTGAAAGTTGTGACAGGTGAACGTAGAATGAAGGGAGTGAGGTTTTTAGACAATTGGGAGTTATATGCATTGATCTTGATATACAGGATATTCAAGCATTTGAGCCTACAAACACAAACAGAAAATAATGGAAGCACTCAACAGGTCAGGCAAAATCAAAGAGGAACAGGGTTCAGGTTTCGGGTGAATGAACCTTCAGAACTAGCAAAGTGAGAAAACAGTTGCAGAGAGGTAGGTTAATTGGTACCTTGACAACTTTGATCTACACCAGTTACATAGGGTATTGGTAAGACCTTATCTAGTATATCATGCACTGCATTAGTCTCTTTACTTGAGGAAGGATATTAATGCAGTGGAAATAGCTTTGAAGGTTTAATAGACCAAGAATCATATTGAGCAGAATGTATCTTGAAGAAAGATTGGATAGGCTAGCCTTGTAAGTGCTGTAGTCAAGAGGTGACCAGATTGAAATATGTTTGGTCCTAAGGAGTCTTGTTAAGGGGAATGCAGAAAATGTGTGTCTTATTATGGGAACATCTAGAATTAGGGAACAATATCTACCAATTTAACAATGACGAATTTAAGATAAGAATGTGGGCAATCTTTTACCTCTCTCTATCTTGAAAGTTTGCAATTCTCTTTCTCAAAGTGTGGTGGAATCATGTTATTAGAATATTTTTAATACCAAGGTAGAATTCTTGATTGCCAATGCCATTTCTTGATAAGCATATGAGCAACAGGTAACCATAGGTAGTACAAAATACAGATTTCAGGTTACAGTCAGATCAGCCATGACATTACTTGGGGGAATGTTGCCGTGTGCCATGTATATATGTTCTTATGAGCAAACTGATGGAATGGAAGTTGTACTGGGTGATCCACATAGACTTCTTTTCCTTGACTGGTCCCTCAACCTGAGCATGGCTTGTTTCCATTCCAGTCCTGTGACTCTGAGGTGACTGCTATGCTTCACGTGGAAGTAGTAGACAGGTCTGCATCTATTGTTAGTAACATTTCTATGTCTATTGTTAGTTAGGTTAGTAAATTTGCTGATGACATAAATATTGGAGACCTCGTGGAAGGTGTAGGTTTTCATAGGTTACAGTGGGATATAGTCAGAATGCAGAGAAGTAGCAGAAGGAGTTCAATGCAGAAAAGTGTGAAGTAATCCACCTTGGAAGGTTAATGACAGAATTCTTGGCAATGTGGAGGAGCAGAGGGATCTTGGAGTCTAAATTCATAGATCCCTCAACGCTGTCACACAAGCTCATAGGGTGGTTAAGAAGGTGTATGGTGTGGTGGCCCTCATTAGTTGAGGAATTAAGTTCAAGAGCTGGAAGGTAGTTTAACAGCTACAAAAGACTGGTTAGATTCTTTCTATTATAGCTCATTATAGGATGGATGTGGAAACTTGAGAGAGGGAGAGGAACGGATTTTCCAGGATGCTGCCTGGATTAGAAAGCATGTCTCATGATGAAGGAGCTGGGGTTTTTCATTTTGGAGTGACGGAGGATGAGAGGCAACATGATAAAGGTGTATAAGATTTTGAGAGCATGGATAGAGTGGACGTCATGACTAGCATAATGAATGTTGGTCTAAGCCAGGGGTGGCCAATCTTTTACATTCCATGCATCAATTTTTCCATGCACAGGTTCTATATTAACATATTTTTACAAGAATTGAATGGGGCTACAAGAGTTATATGGCGCGTCTGAACTCGTGAGTGAAAAAAATTGACACATGGAATGTAAAAGGTTTGCCCCCCCTGGTCTAAGCACACCAACACTCAGTGGCCACATTATTAGGTATACCTGTACATCTACTTGTTATACTTTATACTTTATTATCGCCAAATAATTGATACTAGAACGTACAATCATCATAGTGATATTTGATTTTGTGCTTCCTGCTCCCTAGATTACAAATGGATAGTAAATATTAAAAATATTAAGAGTTATATTATAAGTCATAAATAGAAAAAATAAAAATGGAAAGTAAGGTAGTGCAAAAAAAACTGAGATGCAGGTCCGGATATTTGGAGGGTATGGCCCAGATCTGGGTCAGGATCCGTTCAGCAGTCTTAACACAGTTGGAAAGAAGATGTTCCCAAATCTGGCCGTACGAGTCTTCAAGTTCCTGAGTCTTCTCCCGGAGGGAAGAGGGACATGACCTCAGCCAATCATGTGGCAGCAACTCAAATGCATAAAGCCATGCAGATGTGGTCAAGAGGTTCAGTTGTTGTTCAGAACAAACTTTAGATTGGGGGAAAAAAGGGATCTAGGTGTTTCTCACCGTGGAATGATTGTTAATGCCTAGACAGGCTGGGTTGGGTATCCAGAAACTGCCGATCTCCTGGGATTTTCGCGCACTATTGTCTCTAGAGTTTACAGAGAGTGGTGTGAAAAACAAAAAAAAAATCTGGGGAGCAGCAGTTCTGTGGACAAAAACACCTTGTAAATGAGAGAGGTCAGGGGAGAATGGTCAGGCTGGTTCAAGCTGGCAGGAAGGCAACAGTAACTCAAATAAGTATGTAGTGTGCAGAAGAGCATCTCTGAATGCACAACACAGAAATCATGACATAAACAGACTACAGCAGCAGAAGAAATGAACATGCAGTCAGGTTGTCACTGAGTGTATTTAATGCAAAGTGTATAATGGGTAAACCATGTGAGCTTAGAGCCTGGAATGGTAACTAGAGTTATGATATTGCATTCATTAAAGAAACTCATTGGAATGAAGTACAGAACAGGTAGCTCAATGTCCAGCATATGGATGTTTCAGATGTTACAGGGAGAGATATAGAAGAGGTGAGGAGAGACGGGTTGTAATGCTGATTAGGCAAAATGACATGGCTGCACTAACAGAGTATATCATAGAGGATACATCCAGCTAGACCTAATGCGTAGAACACAGGAATAAGAAAAGTGCAGTCACTGTAATGGGCTCCCCAATAGCCAGCGGAAGCATTTTGGGAATAGTGACCATAATTCTGTAAGTCGTAAGATAAATAAAGATAGATAAGATGGATCCATGGGTCAAAATACTAAAATGGGAAAAGTTTAATTGCCAATCAGGTAGGGTATTAGGTAGGGTCTGAGGGACCTAGATTGGAAGTGGTTGTTTGAGGGCAAATCCACATGTGACAAATGGGAGTCTTTTAAAGGACTGTTGATTGGAGCTCAGTGCCAGTTCAAAAATAAGGAAGATAAGATTCACGAATTTTGGATGAGAAGAGATACTGTAAGTTTAGTCAAAAGGGAAAAGGAAGCACTTGCAAGACTTAGGAAGCTGAAATCTGACAAGAACTTTGATGAGTATAAAGGACAAAGGAGAGGATTTACACAGGAAATTAGGAGGGTTGAAAAGGGCCATTAATTATCCTTGACAATCATGTTTTTTATGTAAATTAAGAATAAGATGGTGGTTAGGCAGAGAATAATTCCATTCAAGGAATTAGAGGAATTGGGTAATGTATTTGCTGAGTACTTCACATAGGCAGTTACCAGGAGAATGAGGTGGATGGTGGTGAGGTTAGGGAGAAACATGTTGATATTAAGAACTAGGAGTGCACAGCATCTTAATAAACATTAAGGTCACTGGGGCATGGTGTGATCTATCCCAGGATACTGAAGGAAGCAAGGGAACAGAAATACTGGGGTTTTGACGCAGATCTTTGTATCTCTTTTAGCCACTAGCAAAGTGCCAAAAAACTGGAAAATAGCCAATGGTGTTCCTCTGTTTGAGAAGGGCAAAGTAGACAAATGGGAAATTATAGTCTAGTGAGCCTTACATAAGTGGTAGGCAAATTATTGAAGGCGTTCCTTAGGGATAAGAGTTACACATATTTGGAAAACAATGGACTCACTGGGACTGGTCATTATGCCCTTGATTGGGAGAGACCGATCTCACAATTTGATTAAATTCTTTGAGGAATGACAAAGATGATTGAAGAGGGAAGGGCAGTGGATGTTACTTAAAGGACTTTAATAAAGCATTTGATATGATAAGCTGTTTCTTTATATGAGTTCCATTGGATCCACTGTGAGTTGGTTAATTGGATCTAAAATTGGTTTGGCCTTAGAAGACAGTGAATTGTGGTGGAAAGCTATTTTTCTTACTGGACATCTGTGATTAGTGATGTTCTGCAAGTATTCATGCAGGAACTTAGGTTGTTTCTAATGGTTTAGATGAAATTGTAAGTTTGTGGATGACACACAAGTTGGCAGAGTTGAGGACAGCATGAAAAGTTATCAGAGTATACCTCAGGATATGGATCTGTTAGAAATTTGGGCAGAGAAATGGCAGATGAAGTTTAATCCAGATGGGTGTGACATGATAGATTTTGGGAGGTTTTTTGTAAGAGAAAGATATGCAGTAAATGGCTGGACCCTTAGGAGCACTGGTGTATAGAGGGATCTTCAGGTGCAAGCCTGTAGCTCTCATAAAGTAGCAACACAAATGAGTAGGATGGTAGAAAATGTACATAATATGCTTGTGTTTATTGGTGGAGCATTAACCATAGGAGATGGAAAGTCATTTTTCATCTGTATAAAACTTTGCTTAGGGTACATTTGGAGAATTGTGTGCAGTTCTGTTGGCAATGCTATGGGAAGGATATGGAGGCTTGGGAGATATTCACTGGGATGTTGTCTGGACTGGATGGTATTAACTCTAAGGAGATGATGGACAAACTTGGACTGATTTCTGTGGAGCGTCAAAAGCTGAGGGGTGACATGATAGAAGTATATAATGTTATGAGAGACATAAATGGGGTAGATAGAGTTTTTCTCAGAATGTAAATGTCATATACAAGAAGGCAGAATTTTATGGTAAGAGATGGTAAGTTTAAAGGAGATGCATGAGGTAATTATTTTTTTTACACACAGAGTGGTATGTGTTGGGAAGTCACTGCCAGGGAAGGTGGATGAAGCAAATATAATACCAATGTCTAACAGGCATTTACACAGATTCCTGAACAGCCTGGTGGACAAACATTTTAATTCCCATTCCCATTCCTGTTCTGACAGTATCAGTCCATGGCCTCCCCTTGTGCTATGATGTGACCACCCTCAGGGTGGAGAAGCAACCCATTATATTCTATCTGGGTAGCCTCCAACCTGATGGCATGAATATTGATTTCCCCTTCCAGTATTTCTCCCTTGCCCTCCCCTATTCTTCTATTCCCCACATTGGTCTTTTAACTCTTCTAACTGCCCATCACCTCCCCTTGGATCCTCTCCTTCTTCTCTTTCTCCTAAGGTCCACTCTCTTCTCCTATCAGCTTCTTTTTTCTCCACCTCTTTACCTCTTCTACCCACCCAGCTTCACCTATCGCCTTCTTTTTGCAGGAGGAGAAGATGGCGGCGCGACGCAGCTCACAGCGGCCACTCCAGTGGTGATGTCTGTTATTTGTCGAGTGGGGTGCCATGCACAATCCTGATTTGATGGAGATGGATGTGAGAGCGCGGAGGAACATCTGGTGAAACTTCTGAAATGCCTGCTTCGCTGCTGCTGCTACTGTGTGGTCCAGAATCTCCGGAGGAGAAGGCCCTGAGTCCTCGGCTTTTCTTGTTGCTCGGCGGCCGTGGCAGGGTCAAAGCGCTCGGTAGAGGATGGTGCTCAGAGAGACTGTGTCAGAGGGGCTGGTCGGAGGCTCGAGTTTTCGGATGGACTCAGAGTCCACTGCAGTCGGGTGCTTCCAATGGTGCTGCACCGGCAAGTTTGCAGCGCTTGGAGGTTCATGGCAGGAAGAGTTTCTCCCTTCTACCGTCTGCGTGAGACGATGGGGCTATCGGGACTTGAGACTTTTTTTTTACCGTGCCCATGGTCTGCTCTTTATCAAATTACGGTATTGCTTTGCACTGTTGTAACTATATGTTATAATTATGTGGTTTTGTCAGTTTTAGTCTTGGTTTGTCCTGTGTTTTTTTGTGATATCATTCTGGAGGAACATTGTATCATTTTTAATGCATGCATTTCTAAATGACAATAAACAAGGACTGAGTGTCCTCATAATCTAATCTAATCTAACTATCCTTCCCCTCCCCCCCCCACCTTTTTATCCTGTCATCTTTCCAACTTCCATCACAGATGAAACCCTCCCAACCATTGAGCACATTTATATGAAATGCTATTGCAGGAAAGCAGCATCCATCATCAGGAACCCCACCACCCAGCACAAGCACTCTTCTCACTGGTGCCATCAGGAAGAAGGCACAAGAGCCTCACGACTCACACCATCAGCTTCAGGAACAGTTACTACCCCTCAACAATCCTTCAATCAAAGAGGATAACTTCAATGAACTTCACTTGCCCCATCATTGGAATGTTTTCATGACCAACGGACTCGCTTTCAAGGACTCTTCATTTCACATTCTCAATATTATTTATTTATTTATTTATTACTATTATTTCTTCTTTTCTATCTGCACAGTTTGTTGTCTTCTGCACTCTGGTTGAACACTTTGTTGGGTGGACCTTCATTGATTCTGTGATGGTTATTATATTACAGATCTACTGAGTATGCTCACAGGAAATGAATCTCAGGGTTCTATATGGTGACATATATGTACTTTAATAATAAATTTCCTTTGAACTTCTTTTCCAGTCCTGAAGAAGGGTCTCGGCCCGAAACATTGACTGTTCATCCATTTCCATAGATGCTGCCTGAACTGCGGAGTTCCTTTGGCATTTGGTGTGTGTTGCAGTGAATAGAGGGGTACAGATGATAAGCAGGCAGTTGGGATGAGCTTAGATTGTCATCATAGTCAGCACAGACATAGTGAGCTGAAAGGACTATTCCTGAGCTGTAATGTTCTCTCTCTCCAATGTTCCAAGTCCTATTAATGCTGCATGTGTTCTACGTTCTGAAGATACAGTACTTGTGTTCTTTTGGCTGAAAGAGAAAATGAATAAAATATTCTGCTCAGGACTATAGGCAATACTTGTTGAGTGATATCCTGCCAGGTACAACATCCTACCAGCTTGTCCCATGTATCAATGTATTCCTCTCGTGCACGTTCTAATATACAGTACATATCTCATGCTGGCAGGAAATGGCAAGCATCTGGCCCACAACCTGGACACTTTGGTTCAGACTAACGACTGCAGAGAGTGAAAACTCAAGGACAAGCCGACAGTGGATGCCTGTTGAAGATTCCACCACCAGGGTGAAGAGGAGGGTTGGCACAGATTAATGGGCAGCGTGTTTTCACTGCCCCACGGGGGAAGAAAAGTATTTGACGGGAAAGGAAGGTCAGTGAGGGGAAAAAAAAAATAACACCACATGGGCCAAAGTATAAAAGGAAAGATTACGAACAGGTAGCAGGTCAGTTTAATTTGGGTCAGATGGAATATTTTGTGGCCAGTTTTGCAGACAATACGAAGCAAGGTGGCGGTGGAGGTCGTGTTGAAGAAGCAGGGTCGGGGGGGGGCGCGCTGTAGGACTTGGACAGATTAGGAATGGGCAAAGAAGTGGCAAATGGAAGAATACAGCGTCAAGAAGTACTTTGGTGGAAGGAATAAAAGTATTGAGTATTTTCTAAAGAGGGGAGAAAATTCAAAACTCCAAGGCGCAAAGGGACTTGGGGGTTATTGTGCAGGATTCCCTACAGATCAATTTGCAAGTTGAGTCAATGGTGAGGAAGGCAAATGCAATGTTAGTATTCATTTCGAGAGGACTAGAACGTAAAAGCAAGGATGTAATGCCAAGGCTTTAAAAGGCACTGATGAGACCTCACTTGAAGTGTTGTGAGTCATTTTGTACCCCTTATTTAAGAAAGGATGTGCTGACATTGGAGAGGATTCAGAGGAGGTTCGCGGGAATGACTGGGAATGAAAGGCTTTTCGTATGAGGAGCAATTGATGGCTCTGGGCCTTTACTTGCTGGAATTTAGAAGAATGAGGGAGATCTCATTGAAATTTACTGAATGATAGGCCTTGGTAGAGTGGACGTGGAGAGCTGTTATATGGCTAATTTATAGTGGGGTGTGAGGGATAGTGGTTTTGATGGATTAGGGAAGACTGGCTACTTCAGGCACCTAGGCTGCCCTGCAAAGTCCCAGAAAGCATGCAGTGGAGTGAGGAGTGGCTGGTAAAATAACCTTCTTGATTTTAATTCCACTCCTGCCCCACTAATTTGTGTGGAAGGAACTCAAATCACCCCTTTAATTTTTACAAAATCGCTACACAGCTGTGTGGCTGGTTAAATATGAAATGGACCATAATTCATACAGTAAACACTGATTTTTGCAAATCCTCCACAAATAAGCCACCCACAGCTCCAAGTAGCTGGCCCATTCACAGCCTAATTCACACAATTTCCCACATTCAGCGACTTTTCAATTTTCAGGCAGATCATTCCAAAAATCATTTTGTTCAAATCACACTGCACTTGAAATGAGTCAGTGGAATCTACCCGCACTGGGGAAGCATGTAAACACCAGGCAGACAGAGATGTTTACCGGCAATTTACTGAACTGCACAGCATGTCTTCTGAAGGTTGTGGAGCCATTAGGGCAGAGCTGAGTTTTGTCAGGTCTGCTATGGTGGATGATAGTAAGGGTTCCAGAGATTTAATACTGCTGTATTTCTCAAAGGCCTAAAAGCGTGATTTTTGCAAGAAGAATTTGTGGTCTATGTTCAAGCAACAGTATTCTGTTTGATTTGATAGTGTGAGAGAGAGAGGTGTGAACACTCAGGCTAATAATTACCAGACATCCCACCCTGCAAAAACTCATTTCAGGGAGGTAGCACCATCAATTTGCAGGAGACTCCCGGAACTTCCGGGAGAGGTGGGATGTCTGCAATAGAGTAGCTCCTTAGCAGCCAGCCAGCTAGTTTAAATAACGTTGGCTATGCTAATGAACGAATGGCACCTGTTAAACTCACCTCAACATGTCTTTTACAGTCTTAACCCACCATGGGCAATAGAAAAGTCACTGTTGCAAACAGTGCCGAGCAGTACTGTTATTATTTTCGACCCCTATTAGGCAGGGGTACACTTTAGTGTAGACCGGGGTGACGTACGTTTTATGTTTTCTTTTTTTGGAAGACTCTCACATGGTGCGCTCTCGCTTTCTCTCTCTCTCGTGGTTGCTCGCTCTCTCTCTCGCACGCTCTCACTTGCTTTCTCTCTCGCTCTCTGGCTTGTGCGCTCTCTTGCATGCACTCTCTCTCTCGTGGTCGCTCTCATGCTCTCTCTTGCTTTCTCTCACTCGCTTGCTCTCAAAAAAAAATTGATTTCCGTGACATTGTATATAATTTGTGGGCATCAGGGAACCACTATTAATATGCAGGAGACTCCTGGAACTTCCAGGAGAGGTGGGATGTCTGAATTACTCCACTTGCATCAATCTGCTTGCTGGATTTAATACTGTCCTGTGTAACCCTGAAACAATACTGGCTGAAGTGCTGAATGGTTCGATTTAATATTGGAGAATATATACATTATACAACCTGAAATTCTTGCTCATCACAGACATCCATGAAACAAGAAACCCCAAAGAATGAATGACAGTAACATCAGAACCCCAAAGCATTCCCTTCCCCCTTCCACGCACAAACAGGAACAAAAGCCTTCCCCCTACTTGCATCAGGAGAAGCAGCACCCCCTGCCCAAAATACTAGCAATAGCACTACTACCACTACTACTGCGTCGACTCAGGCCTAGGGGGCCGGCGTCGGGCACGATGACGGACTCTCCACTTCTCCCTCTCCCTCATCAGTGTGTTCAGTTCATCTACATTAGCTGCGCCGCTGTCTTCTAGGAGCGTGTTGACCATAGTCTTGGGAGGGCGCCCAGGGTTCATCCTCCCGTGCTTGGGCTGCCATATGATGACTAGGCTGGCGGGTCGCTCAGGGTGGCGTAGACAGTGCCCCGCTAGTTGCGTCTTCTCACCTCGATTTTAGTGGCGAGCATCGGTAGGTCGTCATAGAGCTCGACGTCCGTCATGTGCTGTTGCCAATTCACGTCGAGCTATCCAGAGCATTCATGTATAGCAACCATCTAGAGACTTTCGCATAGCCTTGGTGAGTGTCCGCGTCTCACATACATACGTGAGAATGGACTCTATGACTGCTATGAAAATCCTCTTTTTAAGCCCTCTGGTCAGGTTCAACTTCCAGATTTCCTTTATGTCGTTCATAGCCCTCCACGTCAGCGCCTTCCGTATCTTTATGTCTTTCTCTGAACTCATCATTCTTGACCTGAGGTACTTGTAGTCAAAGACTAGCAATAGCAAAAACACCTAAAGAGACCTTGATCTGGAGTCCATGAAAATCTACAGTCCATAACCCAGCAAGGGAGAGAGGTAACTCCGGCGACAGTGAGAGCGGGAGACCAGCAACTCGCAGTTCCAATGTTCCAGTCTTCCGTGTTGTTACTATAAATACAGACCAAAACAAACACATCATTACTTACAATGAAGTAATATCATTGTCGATTGATTGGCAACTGCTATAGGGAAAATATAACAGTAAGTAATAACGCAAGTGCCTGGGACATGGGGAAAGCAAAAGATAATTCAGCCTCTGAGTCTCCGTTGTTATGTATAACCATACAACCATATAACAATTACAGCACGGAAACAGGCCATCTCGACCCCTCTAGTCCATGCCGAACTCTTACTCTCACCTAGTCCCACCGACCTGCACTCAGCCCATCGTCCTCCATTCCTTTCCTGTCCACTTAGCTATCCAATTTAACTTTAAACGACAGCATCGAACCTGCCTCAACCACTTCTGCTGGAAGCTCGTTCCACACAGCTACCACTCTCTGAGTAAAGAAGCTCCCCGTCATATTACACCTAAACTTTTGTCCTTTAACTCTCAACTCATATCCTCTTGTTTGAATCTCCCCCACTCTCAATGGAAAAAGCCTATCCGCGTCAACTCTATCTACCCCCCCTCATAATCTTAAATACCCCTATCAAGTCCCCCCTCAACCCTCTGCGCTCCAAAGAATAAAGACCCAACTTGTTCAACCTTTCTCTGTAATTTAGGAGATGAAACCCAGCTAACTTTCTAGTAAATCTTCTCTGTACTCTCTCTATTTTGTTGACATCTTTCCTATAATTCGGTGACCAGAACTGTCAAACTGTAGCAAAAAGAGGAGGCCATTTTGCCCCTCAAGAACAGGAGGAGGCTTTTCAATGAAAGGAGTACGAACATCCTTCCCATGCATTGTGTGGGTTTTCTCCGGGTGCTCTGGTTTCCACCCACAGTCCAAAGATGTACTGGCTAGTAGGTTGATTGATCATTGTGAATTGTCTTGTGATGAGGCTAGGGTTAAATCAGGGATTGCTGAGTGGCATAGCTCGAGGGGACAGAAAGGCCTATTCGACGCTGTATCTCAATAAATAAAGAAATAATCTTTGCGAGGAGATGAAAAAAAAGGTGAATGTAAGAAACATTCCACAGGTGAGGCAGAATCTGTGAGAGAGGAAAGCAGATTTAATTAATGTTTAAGGTTCAAGATCTTCCGTCAGAAGTGAAGAATGTTCTGGCCTGCTGAGTTCTTTTAGTGAGTAGTCCACTCAAAGAAGGTACATGAAAATGATTCCAAAATTGAATGGCTTGTCATATGAAGAAATTTTTGTCATATGGCTCTGGGCCTGTATTCACTAGAATTCAGAAGAATGAAACCTATCAAATGGTGGAAGGCCTTGATGGAGTGGACATGGAGAGTATGTTTCCTATGGTGGGAGGGCCTAAGACCAGAGGACACAGCCTCAGAACAGAGGGGTGTCCTTTTAGAACAGAGATGAGGAGGAATTTCTTCAGCCAGAGAGTGATATCTCTGTGGAAATCTTTGCCATGGGCATCCATGGAGGCCAAGTCTTTAGATAGATTTAGGGCGGAGGTTGATAGATTCTTAATTGGTCAGGGCATGAAGAAAGGTCACGTATGATGTTGTAGGCAACACTGAATGGGGGCTGAAGGATGGTTGTAGTTGGGAGCTGAATGTCCGATATGCATTGTATCAGAGGGATAGGAAGGTAGGCAGAGGGGGGTGGCATGGCTCTGCTGGTAAAGAATGGCATCAAATCATTAGAAAGATATGACATAGGATCGGAAGATGTTGAATTCTTGATGGTTGAGTTAACAAACTGCAAGGGTAAAAGGACCCAGATGGTAGTTATAGGTGGACCTCCAAACAGTAGCAGGGATGTGGACTACAGATTATAATGGGAAATAGATAATGTGTGACAAAACGGCAATGTTCTGATAGACATGGGAGATTTTAACGTGCAGGTAGATTGGGGAAATCAGGTTGGTAATGGATCTCAAGAGAAGGAACTTGATGAATGCCTATGAGATGGCTTTTTTTAGAGCAGTTTGTTGTTGAGTCTACTAGGGGATCAGCTTTACTGGATTGGGCATTATACAATGAACGGGAGCTGATTAGGGAGCTTAAGATAAAGGAACCCTTAGGAGTCAGTAATCACAATATGATTGAGTTCAACTTGAAATTTGATAGGGAGAAAGTAGAGTCTGACGTAACAGTGTTTCAGTGGAGTAAAGGAAACTATAGTGGTATGAGAGAGTAGTTGGCCAAGGTATATTGGAAGGACATGCTGGTGGCAGGAAATGACAGCAGAGCAGCAATAGCATGAGTTTCTGGGAAATATGAGGATGCTGTAGGATAGTGCATTCCAAAAACAAAGAAATACTCAAATGGCAAAACAGTACAACTGTGGTTGACAAGGGAAGTCAAAGCTAATGTAATAGTAAAAGAGAGGGCATATAAACAAAGAAAAAATTAGCAAGAAGATAGAGGATTGGGAAGCTTTTAAAAACCTACTGAAAGCAACAAAAGAATCATTAGGAGGGAAAAGATGAAATATGAAAGTAAGCTAGCAAACAATATCAAGGTGGACAGAAAACGCTTTTTCAAGTATATAGAAAATAAAAGAGAGATGAGAGTGGATATAGGACAGCTAGAAAATGAGGCTAGATAATGGGGGACAAGGAGATGTCAGATGAAGTAAATGTGTATTTTGCATCAGTCTTCACTGTGGAAGACACTAGCAATGTACCAGTTGTTGAAAGAGAAATGAGTGCAGTTGCTGCCATCCAAATTGGACTGCCTACAATTTGCTTACTGACACAACTGATTGACAGACAATGCAATGGCCAGTGCGCTACATACCGTCCTTACACATCTCGAGAAGAAGGATGCTTATGTGAGAATGCTGTTCTTGGACTATAGTTCAGCATTCCATCCAGGCTCAACAAGAAGCTCAGAGACCTCGGCCTTGACCCTGCCTTGTACAGTTGGATCCTGGACTTCCTGTCAGATTGCCGCAGGTGGTAAAAGTGGTCTCTCTCACCTCCACCCCTCTGACTCTCAATACAGGAGCCCCTCGGGGCTGTGTACTAAGTCCCCGCCTTTACTCCCTGTATACCCATGACTGTGTTGCCACCCACAGCTCTAATTTGCTGATGATACCACATTGATTGACCTATGTCAAACAATAACAAGGTGTCCCACAGGGAAGAAGTCATCTCTGTGGTGTCAAGAAAACAACAGCTCCCTCAACGTTGCAAAAACAAAGGAGCTGGTTGTGGATTACAGGAGGAATGGAGATGGGCTAACCCCTAGTGACATCAATGAATCTGAGGTTGGGAGGGTGAACAGCTTTAAGTTCCTCAACATCCACTTCACCGAGGACCTCACGTGGACTGTACACACCAGCTGTGTGGTGAAAAAGGCACAACAGCGCCTCTTTCACCTCAGACGGTTGAGGAAGTTCAGCATGGGCCCCCAAATCCTAAGAACTTACTACAGGGGCACAATTGAGAGCATCCTGACTGGCTGCATCACTGCCTGGTATGGGAACTGTACCCATCCAAAGCCAATATATCTTCCCTCAAATAAGGAGACTAGTATCCTGTACAGTTGCAGCATAATGTCCCTGCCCTTAAGTTCAATTCTTCTTGCAATGAAGACTAACATTCTATTTGGTTTCTTGATAAACTGTTGCACCTCCAAACTAGCCTTTTTTCAGTTTCATGCACAAGCTCCGAGTCCCCCTGCACAACAGCATGCTGCAGTCTTTCACCTTTTAAATAATAATCTGATCTTCTATTTGTCCTTCACAAATGAATGGCCTGTTATGGCCCCAACCGAACAGTGGCAGGTATCCATGTTTCGCCACCACCCTCATATTTCCCAGGAATTCACATCATTGTTGCTCTGCTGTCATTTCTGCCAGCATCTCCTTCCATCACTATAGAAATGCTTACTATCTGTTTTTATATTTTGTTCTAGTTACCTTTCGAAATCTATTTTCCTTTTTTTTCTTATTGCTTGCCAAGTGTTTCTTTGTTACCTTTTAAAGTTTTCCCAAATTTCCAATTTCCCATTACTCTAGGTGACTTTGTATGAATGAGCTTTTCATTTGATGCTTTCGTTTATTTCCTTACTTATCCACAAGTGGCTCTCGCCACTCGTATTGTCCTTGTTTCTAACTGGAATATACTTTTATTGGGTGGTTGGGTCCTGACTAAATATCAGGAAATGCTAAAAGCGATTATATAGCTTTTCCCACCCAAGACAACTCCGCCTTCACGTAAGACTTAAGTCCGGGTGCACCCTGTCTCGCTGAAGGAGCTCTGTCTATGGCGAGCGTTTGGCGCCAGAAAAATAACCAGACCAATGGTGGTGGTGTCACCTAAAATCACTGAAGTCTCCGGCAGCAGGCAGAAGGATTCCAAGCTTTGGTGGAGGATTGTCTTTGTACAATAACCGCAAAGGCTGGGCGACATCTAGTATATGATTCCCAATGGGGAACACCAGTAGAGGTGAAATGCTCTAGTTAGATGAGCACTGCGGCAACAGAAGGCAACGGCAAACCACTGTTGAAATTTCTGCCTAGTCAATCATGGACAGAAACAAAAGAAGGAAACCGACAACAGTGTGAATGGGGTTGATTCTAATCAACAGAACAACACCTCGCTCGGTAGGGGTAGTTATGTGCCACAGGTGACACCAGATCTTCATCCAGAGACTGTAAGCAATAGGGAAAGGCTAAGGGTAGCAACATGGAACATCCATACACTTTACCAGAAAGGAAAGTTGGACCACACATTAAATGAAATGAAAAGGTTGGAAGTTGATATCTTAGACCTGTCAGAAATTCGATGGACCGACAGTGGCAAATTCACTAAGAATAGTTCTCTGTAATGTATTCTGGAGGTCAACAGCATATGTATGGAGTTGGAATTATTTTAAACAAACAGGTATCAAAATGTCTTATGGGATATTGGGCAATATCCGACTGGCTGCTTTTAGTTAAATTAAGGGGTAACCCTTTTAACATTTGCATAATCCAAGCCTATGTGCCAACGAATGATGCGGATGAAGAAGATATCAACAAGTTTTATAAAGCTCTCGACAGTGCTTATGCGCAATGTAAATCTCAGGATATAAAACTAGTCATGGGAGATTTTAACGTCAAAGTTGGACAGGAAAGGGTTGATAACATCATAGGACCTTTTGGATTAGGGGAGAAAAATGAAAATGGAGAAAGGTTTACTGATTGGTGTGTCAGAAACAACCAAGTTATCACCAATACTTGGTATAAAAACCATCCAAGTAGATTGTGTACTTGGATTAGTCCTAGAGATAGAACAAGGAATCAAATAGATTCCATTACCATCAATGAACGCCTTGGAAATAATATCACAAATTCTAAAGCCTACCCAGGAGCAGACTGTGGTTCAGATCACCATCCAGTAATAGCTACCACTAAAACAAAATTAAAGAAACTGAAATGAGGAAAAAACAGAAAAAAGTATATGTTGGGAGAACTTAAAATGATAGCATACTTAAGCAACAATACAAGACAGCTGTAGAAGAACACAATGAAAACAAAACAACACCTATTTGGGACAGATTTAAATATGCTATACAGCAATCAGCAGAGGAGATAATCCCAGTACAAGAAATCCAACACACCAACAAGGGGTGGATAACCCAAGAAATTTTAGAACTGATGGAACAAAGAAGGTTGGTGAAGAATAATGAAATCCAATGCAGAGAGCTAGACAGACAGACCAGACAATTGTGCAATATTGGAAAGGAAGAATGGCTGAATCAAGAATGCAATGAAGCAGAAGGCCATATTAACAACAACAAAGAAATGCACAAGAAAATTAAGGAAATTACTGGAATTAAGAAAACCTCCTCTACAGGATGCATAAGATCAGCAAACAGATCCATACTAACAGACCCAGATAAAGTATGTGAGAAGTGGATTCAGTATATAGAGCAGCTTTTTGAGGATAATAGAGGGGAACCCACAAGCACCTTAATTTTGGCCCAACTATTACCAGAGAAGCAATAACTAAAGCAATGAAAAGCATGAAACATGGTAAAACCACTGGACCTGATGGAATTTCAGTGGAAATGATACAAGCCCTAGAAGATCTGGGCATAGATATTCTTTTTTAACTGTTTAATGGCATATATGAGTCTGGTGTATTGCCTAACAATCTATTGAAATCAGTATTTATAACTCTGCTAAAAATTCCTAGAACTATTGACTGTGAAAATTATAGAACAATCAGTCTTATGAGTCACATAGTAAAGATTTTGTTGAGAATTGTTCTGAGTCAAATTAAAAACAAGTTAAGACCAGAAACTTCTAAACTGCAATATGGGTTTATGAGGATAGAGGAACTAGGAACGCCATTTTCATGCTACGAATGCTTTCAGAAAGGGAAATGGAATATCAAAATTATATCTTTTTATGTTTTATTGATTTTACTAAAGCATTTGGCAAAGTGCAACATGAAAAATCATTTCAAATTCTCGCTAAACTAAACATCGACGGAAGGGAACAACAACTGCTTCAAAATTTATATTGGAATCAAACGGCAGCGGTAAAAATTGATGATAATATAAGCAGTTGGACTAAAATTCAAAGAGGAGTTAGACAGGGATGCGTTGCCTCACCAGAATTATTTAATATCTATAATGAAATGATTCTCAGAGAAATAGAAGACCTAGATGGGATAAAAATTGGAGGTGTTAACATCAATAATATAAGATATGTAGACGATACCACCCTAATAGCAAGTGCTGCAGATGACCTACAAATCCTCCTAGACAAAGTAGCACAAACAAGTGCAGATTTTGGTCTAACCATCAACTGTTAAAAAACCAAATGTATGTTAATATCAAAACAGCAGAATACTCCCAACTGCTAATTGTACATCGGTAACTAAAAGATTGAATAAAAGATCAGCTTTAATTACTTTGGTAGTTTTATATCACAAGATGCTAAAAGTAAAGAAGAACTGAAATGAAGAATTGTCATTGCCAAAATCAACTTCCAAAAAATGAAACCCATTTTTACCAACAGACACATTTCTATGACAACAAGGCTTAGGCTACTAAAATGTTACATCTGGTCAATCTCGCTGAATGCTCCCGAAACAAGTACTATAACAGCAGAACTCCAAAGAAACCTAGAAGCAACAGAAATGTGGTTTCTTAGAAGAATGCTGAAAATATTATACAGAGATAGGGCAGGGATTCTCAACCTTTTTTGCACCGTGGACCGGTTTAATATTGACAATATCCTTGAAGACCGGCTGACGGGTGGGGGGGGGGAGTAGGGGGGTGTTCAAGTTCAACAGTGCGTGACAGGCAATGAGAAAAGTTGCAGGTGGCTCATCGTTTCATATCGCTAAATCATATTGTTTCCTCGCGGCCCAGTAGCAGATGCTCGCGGCCTGGTGTTTGGGGACCACTGAGATAGGGTAACTAATGAGACAGTACTCTAATGTGCCCATATAAAAAGATCCTTAATGAGAACATTAAATGAGAGGAAATTTAAATTCCAGCGCCATGTCATCAGAAAGGGAGAAATAGAATGCCTTACATTACAAGGCCGTATGCCCGGGGAACGCGGTAGAGGAAGGCAAAGAAGAAAATATGTGGATACTGTGAAAGAACTAACAGATCTAGGTGTGCGAGATATCACTGACGCTGTGAGGGATCATTCGATATGGAGAGCCATGATCGCCTAAGTGTGTAACGCGCAAGGCACATGAATAAAGGAGATACTTTTATTGAGGTCGTTTCCCAGTCTACATTAGCAGGCTGCAGCAGTGTAACTTGTTTAGGCATAATGCACGATCAAAATATTACACCCTCCATTTGTATGACTCCAAGATTGTAAGCTTTACCTGTCTCATTGCACAGGACTAGGTCTAAGATACCATTCGTCCTGGTAGGCTAACTAACATGCTGTTCAATAAAACTACCACGGATGCATTCTATAAAGTCCTCCTCACGACTACTGTGACCAACTTGATTTGCCCAATCTATGTGCAAGTTAAAGTCCCCCAAGGCAGGACTGCCAATCCATTCTTGCATGCATCAGATATTTAGAGTCATTGAAGCATAGAAAAGTACAGCTCAGAAACCAGCCCTTCGGCCTATCTAGTACGTGCCAAACCATTTATACTACCTAGTCCCATCGACCTTCTCCCTGACCGTATCGCTCCAAATCCCTCCTGTCCATGTATCTATCAAAACTTCTCTTCAGCATTGACATCAAGCTCACATGCACCACTTGTGCTGGCATCTCGTTCCACACTCTCACAACCCTCTGAGTGAAGAACTTGCCCCTCATGTTCCCCTTAAGCTTTTCACCTTTCTCCTTTAACCCATGACCTCTGACAGTTGTCCCATCCAACTTCAGTGGAAAAAGCCTGCTTGCATTTAACCTATCCATACTCCTCATAATTTTGTATCACTCTATCATATCTCCCCTTAATCTTCTACATTCCAAGGAACAAAGTCCTAATCTATTCAATTTTTCCTTATAACTCAGACCCTCCAGTCATAGCAACATCCTTGTAAATTTTCCCTGCACACTTTCAAACTTATTTACATCTTTCCTGTTGGCAGCTGACTAACATTACATGCAATACTCCAAATAAGGCCTCACCAACATCTAATAGAACTTCAACATAACATCCCATCTTCTGTGCTCAATACTTTCATTTATGAAGGCCAATGTCCCAAATGCTAATTGTTGAATTTATTGCCTTTAATACTATTGTTTGGTGGCCTATAGACAATTCCCACTGGAGAATTTTTCCCCTTTTACTATTCCTGATCTCTACCCAGAAGGAATCAGCATTCTCTTCCTTCGATCTTATAGCATTTCGCACCACAACCCTGATCTTCTGCTTAGTTAAGAATGATATCCCAACTCCCTTACTTTCCTGACTCTCCTTCCATATTATCTGATACCCTTGGATATTTAATTCCCAATCATCTCTGTTAGGGAGTTTTGTGGAGTCATATGAATGCAGCAGATAATTAATTCAAACAGGAACCAGGCTTCAGTTCTGATTGTAAATGTAGATGCATTTGGGAAGCTTGCAATTAGCCTTCAGTTTATTTTTTTCTAAATTGCAAACAATAAATTGAAGTTAAAAGCACAGGCTGCTTCACAGACTAAGAGATTGCATATGAAAGAGCCAAATGTTAAAACAATGGGGTTGTGCTAATTGGTTTGCTTCAAACCAGACAACATGGGTGAAGTTATTCGTACCACCATGACTAAGTTCCAGCTGGCAAACCAGATGGATGTTGTCACTTAGTGTATCAAACAAGGTCACATGTATATGCAATCAGTAGCTTTTGTGTACTTACCATTGTTGTGTACTCAAAGACAGCTCTGACAACATTAATTTTGGGTGTCTGAGATTTCCGTCCTTAGAAGCTTTTAGACTATTTGTTTGAATTACTTTATGCAAAATTCATCGCTCCTTGGATTGTACAACCCTGAATGTTCTTCATATGTTCAACATTTACACTATGCATAATCCATGGCAGGCCCATCAGCTCTCTGAACTACTGACATTATCATTCCCCAATTACCCTCACTTCCCCCCACCCCGCAACCCAGTCGGTGCCCCCTCACTTCGCTCTTCAAGCACATCTATCTCTCCTCATTATTGGCATTCCTACTAGTTGTCCATGTGCCATCCCACACTCCGAGGGCCACAGTATCCGTCATACTCTTCCAGCATTTCACTTTTACTAACATGTAATAATCTTTTGGGTACATCTGGAGAATTTCAATCATCTCTTCAAGCTTGTGCCTGAATTCTGAATTCCCACAAGCAACTTTAAGTGTGGGCAGCTGAGCTCTGCCTCTCCCTGGGGTGAGGGGTCTGTAAATGGTAGTAATCAGGGTCATCAGCATTCATGACCTGACATTGTCTGACTTCAACGGATGCCATCCCAACAGATGTATTTGGTTATAACCTTCCCCTCAAATATTTCCACACTAATTCCCATATTAAACAAAATATTAAGGATGGATAATAAATGAAAGAGTACATATTTAAAACCACAATGTACGTACTCTGCAAACTTCCACTTATGTGCCATTGAACTGCTGTATTACCTTGCAGTTAAAACTCTTGTTTCCCAGGTTTCAAACTTATTCTGAAACAAACACACTCACAGACAAGTATACTGCTCTACGGTTCCCCTGACCAAGTACTGAATACACGTAACCATCTGGCGTCCTGAATGGTCAGTAACCACCTTTCACGGCTGGTGGCCCTGTCTCATCAAGCTACCAAAACTATTTGTTAGTCTGTCCCTAAAACACTAACACACTTGCACACACACCACACTTTTATATATAGCAGTTCAGTTCAGCTCTCCACCATGTTCTTTGATACTTTGTGACCCTGTGGTTATTGACCTGAACAGATCTAAGCATGAAGTACTATTCTTAAAAATGCTCAATCCCTTAGACTGCTTACGTCACTAGCCAGACAGTGGGTTATGAACATATCCCGGACTAGCCCCCAGATGTTGTGACTGTGATTGAAGTCACTGGAGAGAAACTGAAGCTGGTGATAGGGAAGTCTTTATTCATCACAACAAGCAGGCATAATTCTGCAGAGACCCTGAGTAGAGGCTCACAAATCCAAAGGCATGTCACAGTTTTATACCCTCAATACCAGAGGTAACAGTAGCTGAAACAATGCAATTTCAATAGTTACAATGACAATATTTTCTTCATCACTCCTCGCATCCTACCACCTTCAGAGCTCAGGAATAGTAGAAAGGATGAAATAAACAATAAAAACGGACTTAGCTAAAGCTATAACAGAGACGGGAAGGACATGGTTTGATGCATTACCAGGAATGCTGGTGAGATTGCGAGCAACCCCAAACTGCATGCTCGGTCTGAGACCCTATGAATTACTGACAGTGCAAGTAGTGGTGTGATTACGGGTTGTGGTGAATCTGAAACAAAATTACCTTGCTCACAGAGTTACTAGTGACAGCCACTGCTGATAGTTTTAGCTATCAAAGATTGAAGGGCCTGAGAGGATGTGATGAAATTTCCGGAACGTTTAATTGCCATCTCTGTACAGTCTTGTAGATGGGAAATGAGGGATTTTAAATAGTGTAGAAGTAGGTACAGTTAGGTTAGTAGTTGGGGAAGGGATCCAGAGTGAAGGGCATTTTCGCTCTTCTGCTTAAGCAGAGTCAGGTATTACAGGAAAGATACGAGCCTGGTTAGAGCATTGAAAGATTGGCAGGAGGCAAAGAGTGGGAATAAAGGAAACCTTTTCTGGTTGGCTACCAAAGACTAGTGGTGTTTGGCAGGGGTTGGTGTTGGGATTGCTTCTTTTTATGTTGTATGTCAATAATTTGGCCAGTGGAATTAATGGCCTTATGGCCAAGTTTGCAGATGACACGAAGGTAGGTGGAGGAGCAGGTAGTATTGAGGAAACAAGGAGGGTACAGAAGAGCTTGTACAAGTTTGGAGAATGGGCAAAGTAGTGGCAAATGGTATACAGTGTTGGGAAGCGTATGGCCAACCACTTTTGTATAAGAAATAAAAGCATAGAGTATTTTCTAAACAAAGAGAAAATTCAAAAATCCAAGATGCGCAGGGACTTGGGAGACCTTGTACAGGATTCCCAAAAAGAGCATTTGATGGCTCTGGGTCTGTAACTGCTGAAGTTTAGAAGAATGACAGGAGAATCACATTGAAACCTATTGAATGTTGAAAGACCTAGATAGTGTGGATGTGGAGAGGATGCTTCCCATGGCGGGTGAGCCTAGGACCAGACGGCACAGCCTCAGAATAAAGGAACATCCATTTAGAATGGAGGTGAGAAGGAATTTCTTTAGCCAGAGGGTGGTGAATCTGTGGAATTCATTGCCGCAGGTGGCTGTGGAGGCCTGCTCACCGGATGTATTTAATTCGGAGGTTGACAGGTTCTTGATTAGTCAGGGCGTGGAAAATTGCGGGGAGAAGACAGGAGAATGGAGTTGAGAGGGAAATGGATCAGCCTTGATGAAACAGCAGAGCAACATCCATGAGCTGAATAGCCCAATCCTGCTCCTACAACTTATGATCTTATTGGTCTTATGAACTCAATCCTCCTTATAGTTTAGCCTTTCTGGGACAGATTTCTATCCAGGGGCCAAGAGGGGGGTGTCATCAGCAAACTTAATTATTGCCTTGGATTTGTACTCAGCCACACAATCATGTGCGTAAGTGTGCCTGGCCCAAGGAGATTTCATATAATACCAAGCAACATGTTAAGCTAGTCTGTGGTTATTGGAGAGGTGATCTGTTTAAAATCATTCCAACAGGGGAAAGGAAAACATCGAGAAGAATCCTGCTGTTCCCGCCACTCCTTACAAGGAGTTTGCACTTTCTCCCTGTCACTGTGAGGGTTTCCTCTGGGTGCTCCAAGTTTCCTCCCACATTCCAAAGACGTACAGGTTAGAAGGTTAAGTGGTCACATCAATGTAATTTTGTGCCCTGGGTTCATGGCCAGAAAGGCCTGTTACCTCTAAATAAATAATCCACAAATTGATTGAGACCAAGTTACAAAGACATGGAAGAGGGAAGGTTATATTGCATCAGTTGTCTAGTGACAATATCGATTGATGGAGACTATTACTAATACAACCATGTCTAGATTTGATGTGGTGTGCTCAGCATGGCAACACCATAAGTGCCAACGAGGTTGGATGTGCTCTGGAAGGACAAGCTAGATAAGCCCTCACTAATGTTAAGTGACGGATTGAAGTATGTTGCAGGAAGTTGTAAAATTAGTCAGCTCCATCATGGGTACTAGCCTCCGTGGTATCCGAGACATCTTCAAGGAGCAGTGCCTCAGGAAGGTGACATCCATCGTTCAGAATCTCCACCACCCAGGATGTGCTCTCTTCTCCTTGGTTCTGTACTGAGGGACAGGAGCCTGAAAGCACACACTCAGCAATTCAGGAACAGCTTCTTCCCCTCTGTCATATAATTTCAAAATGGACATTGAACCCATGAACACCACCTCACGACTTTTTTTTATTTATTTCTGCTTTTGTGCTACTTACTTTAACCTAACGACTTAATATACATATTTACATAATTACTATAATCCATTTATTTTTTCTCTATCTTTAGCAAGTATTATAAACTTGATTCTGATCAAGAAGGCAGAAGTCCAACATAATAATAATCTAACATACTGAATAAGCGGAAGCAGGGGTCCAAATTAAAGGAATGTGTCCTGGAAGAAAGTGTTTTAATTATGGCAGGATGAAACACATTTTAGAGCTAATAGTCTCATAACTTGAGTCCCACCAGAGATCAAAGACTGGAAATGAGAAAGCTTGGAAGCTGTTGCAGTTTTGGTTGATGGGGAATTTGTTTGAATGTTTGTACATGATCAATAATTTACAGCTTCACTTTGTTTTAAATTCTAAAATTCTCCCTGTCATACATATGTTTGTCTTTTAAACAACCTTGCCTATTTAACCCTTGAGAGGCAGATATTTCCTGAACTGGATTAAGTTCTGAGTCTATAATGCTGCCCAAGGATAGGCGACATAAGTTGGGAGAAAGGGAGTAGGCAAAGAGTTAGAGGTTGCTTGAATTAACTCTGTACTTTGGGGATTAGGATGCGATTTAAGTAAAATTTTTGTCTGACCTAGCATGAAATAAAGTTGCAGGACTTTTAAGCGATCATCTCCCTTTAAGAAGCTGCATGAAGGCGAGAGATCTCCTTTTCCCTTTTTCTTTGTTCTTTGCCAAAAAGTTTTACTTCATTGTGGGAAGTAATACTTTATTTTACATTTTACAGTTATTCACAAAGATTCCTGAAGAAAGCAAGCGTAAGAGCAGAGGGTTTTATACCCATTTTAAGCACATATTTATTTTATTTTTCACTTTTGTTTTCCTTTGCTTGTCATCTGAATTAATATTGATAAAGACAGGAAGAACCAACTCCCACAGTGACCTTGGCGATATTTTGAGTTATCTCTAATTGTGGATAGGAGATGGGGGATGAAGTAAGAAGCTGGGGGGGGGGGGCGGGACAGCCAAAGGGCTGAAGAAGAAGGAATCCAACAGAACAGGATAGTGGACCATGGTGAAAGGAGAAGGAAGGGAAACAGATGGAGGTAACTGGCAGGTGAGGAGAAGAGAGGGGGTAACCAGAATGAGGAATTAATTGGTGCTGAGGCTGAGGCTGTTTCATAACCCGGCTGCTCCAGGCTTAGTGTCTGTGAGTTTCATGGTGATATGCCTCTGTGTGATAGACTGAGAGTGAGGCCGATTCCAGCTGCTTCCGGCTTCAAGATTATGGACTCATTTTCGTTCTGAATGCTGGTGCTTACTTTATGATTTGCATGATTTGACTTGATTTTTCTTTCTTTCTGTGTATTGGGTGTGGGTCTTTTATAAAATTGGGTTCTGTCAGGTTTCTTGTTTTGTGGCTTTCTGTAAGCAGACAAATCTCAAGGTTGTGTAATTGATACACACTTTGGTAATAAAATGTACTTTGATTCAAAAAAGAGGGAAGGAGGAATAAGTAAGAAATTACCAAAAATTTTTAAAAAATCGATGTTCATGCCATCAGTTAGAGGCTACCCACACCGAATACAAGATGTTGCTCCTCCAACCTGAGTTTGGTTTTATGATGGCAGTAGAGGAGGTCATGGACGGATACAGCATGTCAGAATGGAAGTGGGAAGTTGAATTGAAATGGGTAGCCACTGTAAGATTATGCCTTCTGCAGCAGATGGAACAAAGGTGATCAACAAAGCAGTCCTCTAATCTGTATCGAGTCTCATTGATGCAGAGGAGATTGCACAGGGACAACTGGATACGATAGATGACCCCAATAGAGTTGCAGACGATGTGTCGCCTCACCACTGTTTGGGGTCCTGAATAGTGCTGAAAGAGGAGAGGTAGGGCCAGGTGTCTATGGAGACAATGTACCTCATCCTACCCTCATAAATCATCTTCATCAAATCATCAAAAAACCAAACCAAGTTAATATGATAGTACACAAATCTTTTCTAACTACCTCCAAGAAGTCTAAACTTTTCTAGATGTAAATAGATCCTATCCCTAAAAATCTGCTCCAATACTATCCCTACCTCTGATGTAAGCGTGACCAACCTATAATTTCCTGGTTTGTCTCCATTTCCTTTGAACTGACAAACAACTTTGATTATTCAAATCTTTAGAGTCTTAGATTCTCTCGCTCCTTGCAGCAGGGAAATGAAATGAGTATTAATGTATCGGAACATTTGTCAAATTTAAACCTGATGGACTATATCAGCATATTTCAAAAGTTCAAAAGCTTCAAAGGTTCGAAGGTTCATTTATTATCAAAGTATGTATGCAGTATACAATTCTGAGATTCATCTTTTCCAGGTAGCCACAAAACAAAATAAAAACGTAGAGGTCGGTTTAGAGAGAAACTGCAAAGCTACCAATATGATCATCAAGTCCCTAAACACCCCTCACCCCCGCATGAACAGCAACAGGAACATCAGACCCCAAACCCCGCCCCCCCCACACCCCACACAAAAAAAACAATGAGAAAGAACAGTGCAAACACAGAATATGAAAACTATAAGACTGAATAAAAATTTAAACATCAATTGTCCGAAAATCCATACACAGAAACCTTGGTAACATTCACCAGCATTATCAAAAAAATAGAGACCGGGCACAGTGACAGGCTACATAGGTTTCTGTTTCGGCTGTGGAGTGATCCCACCAGCAAGTATGTCTTTTGGTCCAGACCAAAATAACCAAACTGTTATTTTCAAATCTGTTTTCCAAACTGCTATTAATCAAATCATGGTATCACACAGCAGATATCACAAGAATTAAAGCAAAGACAGAATTAAATAGGATGAGACAACATCAGAGTTACTTGTTGGTGCCTGCAATTGGGGAACTGGAGGTTGAGAATTGGGATAAATCTTTAGATAAGAATTGGGAGTCATGTACTGTTTGATACAGTTAGTTGTTGTCATTTCTTGGCTATATCTAGCAGTGAAAAAGGAATGATGATGGAAGCAACAACACCGTAAATGCATGAGGTTCTGACTGAGTAAGAAGAGGAGAAGCAGGTTGGAAGTAATAGTTTTGTAGTGAGATATCCAGAACTAATACACTTGAACCTTAAATCGAGATTAAGTTAATCAAACTGTTAAATGATCTTGAAATGAGACACCTATAATCTAGGAATTTGGAGGATGGAGCACTATAGGCATGCCTTCAATGAGAATACATACAGTAGATGGCAGTGAAACAACATTGACCCAAAGTTGACCAAAACTCCCTTTCCAAGAAATTCTGGCGAATTTTGTGTAGTGTTGAATTTTCCATTCTGAGTGAGATGAAATCCTCAATTGTTTGTTTATACAGATACAAGTTTTCTTCTGGACCCATGCTGTGTGGTGAAGTGACAAAGTTTCAAGTCATTGAATAGGTAACAAAATAGTTCTGGTGTGGCTGGATGTGTCCTCAACAAATATTTACAATTGTAAACATTGTGGAAGAACTTAATAACAATGTTTAGAACACGAATAAACTCAAAATTTTTCCACCAAGTAAACATATTGTTGTGCTAACACATTTTTGTGTTGGACAAGTCATGGTATTCTGGCAGGCAAACAGGTTGGAGATGCATTAATCAAGAATGAAAGTTGCATCAATCATTTTGTCAAGGGTATGATTTTTTTTAGATTATAAGATCATCCAACAGAGAAAAGCAGAAACTGTATAACATTTTGATGGGTCACAAGGGTGAGCTCAGTCTAAAATGACGAAGGGTCTCGGCCTGAAACGTCGACTGCACCTCTTCCTACAGATGCTGCCTGGCCTGCTGCGTTCACCAGCAACTTTGATGTGTGTTGCTTGAATTTCCAGCATCTGCAGAATTCCTGTTGTTTTCATCTAGAATTAAATTGTAAGTAACATTTAGAGAGTAGCTTGAAATAGAATAGGATGTTTATATGTATAGATAAAGAGTCATGCCGGGATTAAAGCTGTGGAAAGTATAGAGCGAAGAGCTCATATTAGAGTATGTCAGTTGTACTTCATGTCGTTCCCTCAGCAACTTAATGTAATATCTTCTCAAATATTGTTTGTTATTTTCCATTTATATTATGTTATTTTTGTTGACTGATTTTAAACTGTGAACAACTAGCTTTCTCCACCTGGATGAGTACAAGTTGAACTTGAAGTTCAAGTATATAGATCCTGCCTACAGGTGTGATTTCAGTCAGCCCATTGGCTACCATGTGTCCTGATACAGGAACCCAGAAATCCCACTGGGGTTGCTATGCCAACTGATGATATGAACGGACCAGTGGAATTTTCCAGGTGAAACAAATCATTCTGGGAATGGTGGCACCGTACTTTGTGCTGAAGAACTCCCTTTAGAGTACCTTCTAATAACTTTACCACTACTTTCCCACTATGGTAGCAGCAATCTAGGTTCAATTTGTGGCTTGTAAGGAGCTTGTAGTTCTCCTGGTGACCGTGTGGGTTTCCATCGGGTTCTCTGTTTTCCTCCCACGGTCCAAAGACGTACCGGTTGGTTGGTTAATTGGTCATTGTAAGCTGCCCTGTGATTGGGCTAGGAGTAAATTGGGGGATTGGTGGGGCAGCGCAGCTCAAAGAGCTGCGTGGGATCAAAATAAATAAATAAATAAATAGCTAAATAGGTAGGTAAGAAAGAAAGGCAATTGTCAATTTACAACACTAGTAAAAACAACATTATGCATTTCTGGACAATGCTTCCAGTGGGCATAGGTTTGAGGTGAGAGGGGTAAAATAAAAGAGGAGCTTGAGTGGTAACTTTTTTTGTACAAAGTGTGGTATCCATGTGGAATGAGCTACCGGGAGAAATGCTTGAGGCATATACAATAAAAACTTTCAACAGATATTTGGACAGGTACATGGATTGAAAAGATTTTGAAGGTTATGGGACAGCCACTGGCAAATGGCATTTATTTTGGATGGGGCATCTTGGTTAGCAGGAACCAATTGGGCCAAAGGGCCTGGTTTCATGCTCTATGACTTGTGACAAGTTTACTCCTATCTATTTTATTCCAACACTCTTTGATTTAAAATACTTCCATCAAGTCACATGAAAATGCTTTTCAAATGGACAGATTTATCGTGTGCAATAGAACATAGAAGAGTACAGCCCAGGAGCACGCCATTCAGTCCACAACGTTGTGCCAAACCAGCTAAAAAGTAAATCAAAAACCCCCTAAAGCTAATCCCTCCTACCTCCACACTGTCCATACCCCTCTATCTTCCTCATGTTCAGGTGCCAATCTTAAAAGCCTCTAATATGCCTCTACTGCCGTACCAGGCAGCACATTCCACGCATCTGCCACTTCTCTGAGTAAAAAAAACTTACTCCTCACAAAGTCTTTCTTCATTTTAAGATTTGTTCATGATGCCAAAAATTGCAGTTACTTTTCAAGCCATGAAAGTGTCTGCATAGATTTATCATTACATACTAAATTTTACACCTAACTCTTCTTGCCATAAAACACAGCATGTATTCACCCTTAGAATCTCAGCACCCAGAAACTGAACCTCGAAAGTTTCTGCCCCTCACGCCTTCCCCAATGCAAAGTTGATGTCTTTCTCACATTTTAACTGGCTCTTTCATCCATACCCCTAATGATCCCTTTGGCTTTTAAAATTATCTACCTTTATTTGAGAATCATTGACAAATTTACACACCTTTCCCGCTAACACTGCAGAAACACATGAAGATATCTGGGAGATTTATACTGGCATATGTGGACTATTAGCTGCTTGAGAGATGGTAAAAGAAAAGAACATCAATGCAGATGTGTGGAGATTTGCTGAGGCTGGCACTTTGCTGGAATTGCACTTCACAAAGTCACTCTTCCTGGTTCATGAGCAGTGAGAAAATGTGGACATCTCCTGGATTTTGTCATCTAATTTCGATTGCAGATATCAGCGCAGTACTCTCAGTCTTGCTTTCCTTTATATCCCATCTGCTGGATTCCAATAGCCAGTGCACTGAATGGAAAAACATCTTTCAGAGGTCCTACACACTCTCCCCTCTCATACTGTATATCATTAAGTACCATCTAGTTTTCAGTTTCAAGATTAAAACTATGGTTTATACCTATTCCAGATAGTTTAGGGACATTTTATAACCAAGCAAAGGAAATCTGGATGCTAATTTGTCCTTCATATCTTTAATTCACATAGTGATTGGGTCAACATAACGTAAGATGTTCAGGTGCATCTATGGCTTATCACTGGTTGCTTATCCAAAAGCCAAAAAAACTTAGTCCCAGAGCACAATGAGAAATGAATGCCTAGCCCAAACTTCCCAACTTCTTACGGTGTCTCTACTGTGCAATCTAGACAGACTGGAGCAAAAATGCCATGCACAGGAGCTTTCTTCATTTCCTGGAGCATGTTATACCCAGGGTTGTGATGTATAGTGCTCTGTTTACCTGCTGGAGATTAACTGAGTTGAAGGAGTTAGAGTTTATTAGATTAGATTAGATTATGAGAACACTCAGTCCTCTTTTATTGTCATTTAGAAATGCATACATGCATTAAGAAATGATACAGTGTTTCTCCGGAGTGATATCACAGAAAACAGGACAAACCAAAGACTAACACTGACAGAACCACATAATTATAACATATAGTTACAACAGTGCAAAACAATACTATAATTTCATGAAGAACAAACCATGGGCAGGGTAAAAAAAAGTCTCAAAGTCCCCGAGTCGATCGACTCCCGAGTCCCCGATAGCAGGCGGCAAAAGGGAGAAACTCCCTGCCATAAACCTCCAGGCACCGTCAACTTGCCGATGCCTTGGAAGCAGCCGACCACAGCCGACACTGAGTCCGTCCGTCCGAAAACTTCAAGCCTCCGACCAGCTCCTCTGATACAGCTACCCGAGCGCCATCCTCTGCCGAGCGTCTTTGACCTAGCCCCGGCCGCTGAAACAAACAAAGCCAAGGATTTGAGGCCTTCTACTCCAGAGATTCCGTTTACCACACAGTACAACAACCGCGAAGCAGGCATTTCAGAAGTTTTCCAGATGTTCCTCCATACTCTCATGTCAGTCTCCATCAAATTAGAATTGTGTACGGTTCCCTACTTGGCAGATTACAGATATCATTCACCGGAGAGGCCGTGCGCGCTGCCGTCGCACCGCCATCTTCTCCTTATGGTGTAGGAAATTGCTGAACTTTGTCCATGCCCTGTTAGTGCTTGGATGTTTCAGCACAGGCAGAGATTTTGATGCTCATGAAGTAAAGAGGAAATTCTTTAATCTATCGCAACTGGCTGCCATTTGGTTTTATTGAGATGGTAGGGAAAATCTGCCACATTCCCTCAAGAATTAGAGCAGGAATCATCACTAAATTTTGGCCTCACTCTCACTAAGAATAAATTGGACAATATTTCACAGACAAAGCAATGGAGGACAGACTTGTCATCACAAAACCTTTTGTTTAAGTGAGAATTGCATTGTGTCACTTGGCCCACTGTTGGGTGCTTGGTTCCACTAAGCTTCTTGGTAATGGGGATCAAGTGTTTCCTACACTATGCTGTATGCTCCATCAGTTAAAAAAATGCAGGCGTTGGAAATCTGAAAAAAACCCAGAAAACTCAACAGCTCAGGCAGTATCTGTATAACGAAGAACAATAAATATTTAAGGATGAAGACATTTCATCAGAACTAAGAGAAAACCAATAAGACTAGGTGGAAGAGAAAATAGGGTGGGCAATGGGTGGCCAAAGGGAATGTGTGTAACAGAGTGAAATAATGTAGCCGTTAAATGGGCACTGAAGTCCCTTTGTGGATTTGTGGCTGTGGTGGTGGTGGTTGTCTGTCAAGTCCAACGACGACAGGAGACCTGTGCAGGAGAGCTTTTAAAGTGGAAAAGCCATTGCACGGGGCAGTCCCACTTTCTGGACCTCAGAAGTCCAGGTTCAGTGGTATGAGCAAGTGTCACAAGTTGGGGTCTTCCTTGGTTGCAGTGAATGGCTGTGATGAGTTCTGTTGCCTTGTCGTGCTCTTTGTTCTTCAAGGAGTGTTGCAGTACTACCGTCCTGGCCTTTGGATCTCATCTGTCCAGTCTGACAGAGATGACCTTGCATGCTAGGACGGGCATACCCTATCTCACTGGAGTATGATGCCTGCCTGGCTACCCTCACCTGGTTAAACCCACCTGTCAAAGGGTGCACCAGGGGTGCAGCCGCTATTGCATTCAGGTCACTACTTGGAGCCACAGGTGAGAGCTAATGTTCTGAAGACTGGCTAATGTATAGTTAGACCTATTGAGACATGCTCAGCAGAGATAGGCAAATGGAACGGAAACGTTATCGGGCGCCCACTGAGTAATTTCTTACTGTGGTGGAGCTTGGAATGGAGTGATTGCTTCTGGTGTTGACCTGAGCACAATGCTGATCTGGGAGAGGAGTCTGGCACTGATTCTCCTTCCTGCCATGCGGGCTTGGATAATTTTGCAGATGCAGTGTTGATGGTGCCTCTGTAGTACCGTGAGTTGTCTGCTACAGGTAGTCCATGTCCCAAAAGTATTCAGAGGGCTAGAGATCATTGCTGTCCAGCAGCCCATAAACACTGAAGTGTCTTAATCATCAAACACTACAGACAGCTTCTGTGCTAGAATACTGAAGGCGATAGTGAATCTTATTATCTGCGTCTGCTGTCATTGAGAAGTGGCTATCAGGATATAGGAAGTGGTCCACATTTTCCAGGGTCTCAGACATAGATCTTTGCTCTTGCTGGACAATGTTTTAAAGCGGGAACTATTTGGTAGATGGTCTTTGCTCTGCAGGGATTTAGAGTCATAGAAAAGCACAGCCTCTCTAGTCCATGCTGAACCATTCAAACTGCCTACTTCCATCAACCTCCACTGGGACCATAGCCCTCCATACCCCTACCATCCATCTAAACTTCTCTTAAACATTGAAATCGAGCTCACATTCACCACTTGTGCTGGCAGCTTGTTCCAGTCTTGTGACACTCTTTTTGTCACGTGCTTCAGTGCATGTGCAGGTGCTCACGAATTGCCTGCACAGTGCAGATTGATGACTGAAACTGAGGTTCTGAAGTGGACGAAGGAATGACCCCGTATGTCCCAAAGAATCACATGCTTCTGGACAGCAGCCTGTTGGAGACAAGGTGGAGTAAAGCAGTGAGGAAAATTGAGAAAACCATGAGGATGATGATATAAGCTTGCTTTGCGCAAGGAAGCACTGAGATTGGATCGGAGGTAGAGCTGGTATTTAAGATGTTGCCTTGCGTGTCTTCACAAATTAGTGGTGTTTCCCTGAACGGCCCAATTTAAGAAAGTTTCTCCGTGGTCCCTCTCAGCAGGCCATACCAGTACGTCCAGTCCTTCAGAAACCTATCATGCTAGCACCATCTCTACTTGCTCTGCTGCTTCAGGTGGATACTGTCACAAAATGTAGAGAAGACTTAGCCTCAAAAGCAGAGCGAGTTAACAGAACAAGGAAATAACTGATCAATTAGGGAAAGAAAAATAGACATGCGGTAAATTACAACAACAGTACCATACAGACAGCAAAGGGTGTAAAGAACAACTTTCCGCATTAACTGAATTGGTGAGAGAACAGCACGATAAATGCAATTGACTGGATGTGAAGTGCATGGAACTTCAATGCAAACCAAGTCAGTTTCAGACGACACAGCCACAGCTTGCTATGTTGGAACACCCCTTACATTGAACAGTTTCGCAGCACTGCAACACCATCTGAACTCCAGGGAATTATAGGATGTACATAATATGGACTCTACAGCATCCGCTAGAGACTCAGATGAGGATAACACGAATGAAACAGTAGGACTGGTAGCTATGTCATGGCTTGCTCCAATAAAGACCAAAGAAATGAAGACACTTAGAAATGGAACCCTTGAAAGGAGATAGTTGGTCCACCATCAACCATCTGAGGCAGACAAGATTGATAAGTGGTCCAAGGAAGTTCCATCTCCAAAAAAAGTACAGTCTAAAGACCTGGGCTAGGCTTCAACATAACAATAATATACCGTATACCAACTGCATCCATATGATGGCTTTGGCCACTATGTCGTCTTCGCAACAAACCAGACCGTTGAGTGAGAGAGCTGACTATGGCAGGGGAGATGATAAGCAGAAGAGGAGGTGGTTGGAATGCTATTAAGAGGTGGTTGAAAGAAAAGGACCCAGCGTGGATGGATTGGAGGAAAGTGGTGATTGCAAGCAAAGTGTTTCTGAGGATGTTTCAGGATACGAGGAATGCTACAGAGAGACTGTGGTTAAGTTATTCAGGAGTTGCGAACATAAATGAAGATAACTTAGGCGGCTCTACATATGGTCCCTTGAGGTCAACTCGATGGATGGCCTGAAACAAGAAATTGCTAAAATGGTGAAACTGAATTAGAATGACAATGCTGTTTCATATAGCAAACTAGTGTGAGCCACCAATCAGGTGGCATGAAATATCGAAATCTGATTAAGATGATTACAGGTAGGCATGTTACTTGCTGATGAACAGTCATTTCCCACTAGCTAACTGAAGAAACTGGATTGGATTTCACTGTGCACATTGAAACAATCTCAGACCGGGTCATGTTATTGACTTCTATCCCCTAAAGCACGGTGTCGTTTAGTGTCATAGTGTCAAAGGAAAGTACAGCACAGAAACAGGCCTTTCGGCCCATCTAGCCCATGCTGAAACCATTTAAACTGCCTACTCCCATCAGTCTGCACCGGGACCGTGGCACTCCATACCTCTACTATCCATGTACCTATCCAAACTTCGCTTAAACGTTGAAATTGAGCTCACTTGCACTGGCAGCTCATTCAATGCTCTCACAACTCTCTGACTGAAGAAATTTCCCCTCATGTTCCCCTTAAACTTTTCACCTTTCATCCTTAACCCATAATCTCTTGTGGTAGTCCCACCCAACCCCAGTGGAAAAAGTCGGCTTGCATTTACCCTATCTATATCCCTCATAATTTTGTACACCTCTATCAAATCTCCTCTCAATCTTCGATGTCCCAAGGAATAAAGTCCTAACCTATTCAATCTTACCTTATAACTCAGGTCCTCCTGACCCTGCAGTATTCTTGTAAATTTTCTCTGTACTCTTTCAACCTTATTTACATCTTTTCTGTAGGCAGGTCACCAAAACTGCACACAATACTCCAAATTAGGCCAATGTCTTATACAGCTTCAACATAACATCTACTGTACGTAATACTTTGATTTATAAAGGGTGTTATGTGGGCACGTGACCAAGTGGTTAAGGCATTCAACTAGTGATCTGAAGGTCGTGAGTTTGAGCCCCAGCCGAGGCAGCGTGTTGTGTCCTTGAGCAAGGCACTTAACCACACAGTGCTCCGTGACAACACTGGTGCCAAGCTGTATCGGACCTTGCCCTTTCCTTGGACTACATTGGTGTTGTGGAAAGGGGAGACTTGCAGCATAGGCAACTGCCGGTCTTCCATACAACTTTGCCCAGGCCCGCGCCCTGGAAAGTGAAGACTTTCCAGGTGTAGATCCATGGTCTCGCAAGACTAACCAATACCTTAAACATAAAGATAAAGGCCAATGTGCCAAAAGCTTTCTTTATGACTCTATTTCTCTGTGATATCACTTTCAATGAATAATAGACCTGTATTCCTAGATCCCTTTGTTCTACCACACTCCTCAGTGTCTTACCATTCACTGCGTAAGAATTCTGTAATTCTGTGGTAAGATCACGCATTAGACTTCAAGATGTTGGCATAAAAATCAAAAGAAACGAGCTTAACAACAAGTTGAAGCCCCACCTCGCAAAGTTCAAAAGATTCTAAGTGGATGACAGAGTTTCAATAAGCAATGGTGGATATGATAGATGCACAATCATGGTTAAACAAATGACTAGGTCCTTCCCTGCAGCCCTTGCTTGCCTTGATAGAGCGAGAACCTATATGCTAACCTATTAATCAGAAATGAGTGTGTAGAATTCTTACTCAATATAGGAGCTGAGCTAACATGTATAACCAGATCTATTGCCCGAAGTTGCAAAACATCAGCAGCTGATATCGGTAAATGTGCATATATAACATGAAAGTTCAATGGTTCACAGAGAAAAAGTGGTTCTGGATGGAAAATGGTGGTAGATTAAACAATAATGGAGTATGGTGGTATGGCACTGGTCATAGACTAGTGGCTCAAACTAAGTTGTTTCCTTACCTGGCACAGCAAATACAGTCTCTAGGATGCATTGGAGTGCAGAAGATAATCAACAGATGATCCCAGTGGTGATGGAATCCAAAGTTCATGCCGCAAGCTCAACGAACATTTGAAAGATGCATGACATGCCAGAAACCAGATCCTGGAGCCATGGAAAAGCTATCAGAATTAAGTGCTCTGGCCCCACCTTGTCCACTTATACATCTACAAGTGGACTACATTTCTTTACTTAAGAAACAAGGATATTTTGGTGTACTAGTAATAGAGGACAGGTTTTCAAGTTGCGTGGAAACTATTCCAGCAAGGAAGGCTACTGCCACACCCACAGCAAAAACTCTGATCAAAGACTTAGATAGGGTTGCCGTGTCACATCGACTCTGACTGAGGAACACATTTCACTGGGAGTGTTTGTCAGGAATTATGTCGACTGATGAATATCAAATGGTGTTTTCATTGTCTACAGCATCCACAGTCAACAGGACAAGTCAAACAAGTGAATGGAATCATCAAACAAAAACTAAGTATCATAATGAAAGCGTACCATGGCCTAAAGTCTGATGCAGCAACCCCAAACAAGAAAACGAAACAAAGTCTATTCAAGGTGGTAACAGGATAGCCTATGGAACTGCCAGGAGCTCTCAGGCTCCGCGAGGCTATTATACACATCATGGTAGACAGTTAACTATTGTGTGAAATTAACCAAAGCTGTTGAGTCTGCTTTTCAACAGGTTTCAGCCACGTAGAGTGATCTAACAGAAGGGGGACATCTCTTGATTCCTGGCTAGTGGGTTCTGATTAATAAATCATATATGGATCCACTGAGAGCTCAATGGGAAGGTCCCTATCAAGTTCTATTAATTACCAACTTGGCGGTGAAATTAGAAGGTAAAAGTAAATGGATTCATACCAACCATTGTGAAGCCAGCTAAAGTGGTACCCAATGAGGCCTACAAGCACTATAGTTAATGTGCTAATAACTGCTTGGCCATAATGCCTACACTGCTGGGCTCCACTGAGCAAATCAGTAACCAACCAGGAGTCTTTAAGCAAGTCAACAACTCCTGGAAAATATGAAGTTTATTCTAATATTAGTTGTCATTATATTTTTGCCAATTTCACCTATTTACAAGAATACTATTATTTATACTAATATATCTTATCAAAATGTATATACTTTTTAACCTTTTTAAAGGTGACCATTAATAGAATAGTTCAAACTTGCCTAAGAGTGTCTACTAATCCGCCTAACCATGACATAATCCTATGAATATTTGAAAAATATATACTTTTTGATATTTCATAACTGAAGTAGTTTATTGATTATTTTATGCATTACGTAGACACCACGTTTTTCTGCCTCTGCATATTCTGGCGTAATGATTCTGATGTAATAATTTAGAATCCAAGGAGAGATTATTGGATCCAACTGTTTAATTCCTGGATTAGACTGTTTAGTTGTTATTTTCCTTCCAGTTTAGCAAGTAATTATCTGCTTGTAGTTTAACTAGTTTTTGTATGCATAGAACAATTTAATATGCTCCTAGTCGCTATGCAAGGTATAAGTCTGGAGTTTTGGAAGCTTCTTTGTTTTACATTAAGTGAATAAGTGCTTTCTGATTAGTTAATTTGGTACTGGGGTATTCAAATGAGCACTTTCTCATTGGTTAACCCTTATCTACAAATTTGAATGGAATTTTTCCTTACCTCTGCTGTATAAGCAGTGACACAAAGCAATGCCATCTTATCTTTCTGAGCATCATGCACCTGGATGACCAGGCGAAGTAAGGGCTGTAATTGGAGAGCCAGGGGAAACCCAAGATGAGAGGCGCATTGTGTGAGTCAACCAGGAGGAATTGGATGGACTTGCGATGCTCTCCGATGCTTGTGTGCATGCTCGGACCATCCCAGACTCCAAAGGATGTCCGTCACTGGCCGTGATCAGAAGGGGTGAGAGATGTACTCAAATTTAGGGAGTCCAAGCTGCACACATAGAGTTTGGTCCAAAAAGTTGTCTATTGTGCCAGAATTCACTAGAGTCTCCTGTGTGCGTAGAGCCGTCTGGGTGTGGAGGAGGACAGGAAGCATGAGTCAGGTTATTGTGCTGCAATGAGGGTCTGGTGAAAGCTTACCAGACAGAAGACCCCTTCTCTACCGGGTGGTGCCATTTCCCAGGCACAGTGGGTATTTGATGCATGGGGATTGGCTACTTTGCAGTAAGTGCCCAAGTTGCTTCTCTACCGACACTTGTGCTCCTGGGGTGTTAAAGGAGCTCTCCCTAACTGTTTGGGTTCTGGAGGCATTGGTGACGTGGGTCATGTAGCCGGAAATGTTTCAGGGAGCACATCCACGTTCCAGCCACTCTCCGCCCCGACAGTCCTGAATTCCGCATGGTAATCCAGCACAGAGCGTGAGCCTTGACAGAGGTGAAGTTTCTGATCCACTGCCGCCCTTCTGCTTCCCGGATGGTCAAAAATCTGCTGCATCTCAGCAGTGAAACTGTCATATTTATTGCAAATGGTTTTATTATCCCAGTTAGTGGCAGTGCAGGTCAGAGCTCACACAGTCAAAAGAGAGGTGGCAATGGCAATATTGGCTTGGTCCATAGAATACAGAGATGGCTGGTGCTCAAAGTGCAAGATGCGCAGGGACAGAAAGATGTGACATCAAGTTGGGAATACATCAAAGTGTTTGGGCACTGGAATCTGGAACTCCAAGGGAGGAGACTGACTGGTGCAGGATTGCTGTCTCGAGATGGACAGCAGATGGTCAATGGTTTCTTGCTGCTTCAGGATTGTATATTTGTGTTAGCAGAAATCTTCGTTTTGGTGAGCATACTCTGCTGGGTTAATTGATGGTTCACTCATCCTGTCAGGAAATATAGAGGAGGCTTAACCCAAAAGAAGAGCGACAGAGATGATTTAGCAGTGAGTGATAGTTCTAATAATAAGCTGCAAAATTACAAGCCAGGAAAGGCCACAAAACAAGAGAGAACAGGTATTAACTATAACAGGTAACAAGGTAACTGGAGTCAGGAGCAACTGGTTGAGATTGGCGGGGATTGATGAGTGAACAAGGACTGTGGATGAGAGCAGGGTTTATATAAGCTGCAGATAAGGAGTTATGAATGAGTGGCACCTATGGTGACTCCTATTAGCTGGACAGAGACTGGGAGGAGCCCGCATGTGCAAACCTAGCAGCTGCTAGAGATGCCTCTGGCATAATTCATATATAAAAAGAACAAGGACTTTTCTCTCACTTCATTCTCAGCCAATGCTGCTAAACGAAACTAATTGGATGCTCCCTTCATATGCCCTGTAAATGTGTTCAAGTGCAAACTGATTGTTAACTATATAATAAGAATCATTGATAAGCTATGAAAATCACCTTGGATAAAGCACTATCTGATAAAGCACCCAGGCATTTGCACCCAAATTTATGTTACTGCTGAAGATGTCTTACAAATCAACAATGGGAGTTATTTCCGTGTTTTCATTAATTGATCAACTTAAAAATGTTTACTTGTGCACCAAGCTCCCACTGTTGTTTGGAAAATGTGACCTTCTGAATTATCAAAAAGTAATAAAGCCACATTTATTTGTGTTGAAATTTAGATGTTGGATTCTCAGACTTACAGAAGTATCTTATTGTAGACCTTTGCAAGAGTGCCAATCTTTGTTCATGCCTCAGCAACACACACAAAATTCTGGAGGAACTCAGTAGGTCAGGTAGAATCTATGGAAAGAAATAAACAGCTGATGTTTTGTGCTGAGACCTTTCATCAAGACTGGTTTATACCTTCTTTTTCACTTCAGGTACAGAGAGTTAGAGTGTCTTTTCAGTTGTCAGAAGAAGAAGGGCTAATGGATGATGTCAACTGCTGTCCCATCACTTGTTATCAGAACCCGATTCCAGAGGAGGTAGGGAGTGATAAAGAGTTATAACATCGTGAACATTTACAGCTAATTATAGCATACAGAGATCATACCAGCCAGAAATACACGTCTTTTCAGTTGACCATCCAGCTACTTTTTTTAATTGTGAGCTTTCGACTTCCATTGAGTGGGAAAAAAATCTCCTTAACTCCTCTCTAATCCTTTGACAAATTAATTTAAATCTATGCCTGCTAATTGTTGTCCTGCTAAGAGAAATTGGGTTTTCCAGTTCAGCTTGCCTAGGTCTCTCATAAGTTTATATATATCAATTAAATGTCTCTGTGGTCTTCTCTGTTCCAAAGTAAACAACCCTAGGCTTAAATCTCAATTGTTACTGCTTTATGATGTTTGTACTTCTCAGAAATGTTCCTACATATTTGCTCTTCTATGTTCTTCTGACTGTTTGGGGACCTCTGGTACTTTTCCAGCAATGTAACTGTCCGTTTGCTGTTTCTCATTTCAACCCATGTGGCTTTATCTGTTGATCTTTCTCACAACCACAGAGAGGTGCTTTACACCTCTGAGAAACAGGCCTCACGAACCCCTGAGTCTGTACCTACAGCAAGCACTCATTTACACAAATAAGTCACTCTGTTGACGCCTCCGTAGGTCAGGGTCACCATGGATGTTGTGTTCTAGCTGCCTAGTTATGCAAGCATGGGCAGTACAATATGGAGAGCAAGCTGTTGCCAGTGTAGCAAGCTCACTCTCTGATGCTCTGATGAACCTATAGGAACAGCAGAGACCAATATAGTCTGGCACCGAGTCAGCGTTGAACTCAACGTAGGACTGCCTTAGGGACTCCAGCTCCAAATTTTTCCCTTGGGGTTTGCTCCTGTAGCCTTCCCCATGAGTAGGAATAGCCACAAGACAACAGAGGCTTGGGATCAGAGTTTTCCTTCTCTTAGATGAGCTGCCAACCATGGCTGACAATCTGCCCAAAGCAGATGGTTTTAAGGTGCTAGTAACCCACCTTTTCCTCTTCTCCTGTCAGTAGAAATGGTTCCACCAGGCTTAGTAGCTAAGCCACTCATGAAGGCCAGGAGCTGAACTTGATTGTCAGAGGCTACTTGAGATGTTCACCATTGGAAGCATTAAATAGGTAGTGGGATCTCATTTCCCATCTTACCTTCCTTTTGTCACTGACTGCCATGGACTTTATCATCCCACATCATTGGGCTCACTCTATGAAACATTTTGAGACGCTTGTTGCAATCTTTACATATGAAATTTGGTGGCGGAAATCTTCACCCTGCTTGTTCAAATTCACTGGCCACCCAGCCATTCCTGATTTAAGCCTAGCTTGATCACGGGAAAACTTACAATGACCAATTAACATATTAACCAGTATGTCTTGGGATTGTAGGAGGAAACCAGAGCATGCGGAGGAAACCAATGCACTCCATGAGGAAGGAGTACAGACTCCTTAAAGATAATTCTGGGACTGAACTCCGAATTCCAAATCCCTGATCTGCAATTGCGTTGCGGTAACCACGGTGCTACCGTGGTGCGTCATCCCGTGATGCTATGCAGTTGTGATTAAGCAAAAGCAAATTGGAAATGAGTGCATTTTAAAAAGCTACTTATGCAGTTGCAGCACTGCTAAAAAATATGCTAATGAATTCTGATGTCAGTATCTGGTGCACTTTCCCTCTGTGATCTTTCAGACTGCCTTCTTGGCTGTGCACAGCCACTAAACCCCAAGTAATCTCCTTGATTAAATTCATGTATCAAAAACACGATGAGCTTTTAGTATTGAGGCACTAATGGGTCAAAGCAGCACACTAGGCAATTTTACATATGTGTGCTTTATATTCAGTAACACACGGCTATGAATTCATGATTTTTTAAAATCTACATTCCCTTTTGTGACAGTTCAATGAGATAGCACTGTATTACACAATAATGTTTGCGACCAGACCAATATGAATATAATGGTCCTAAACAAAGCCAAGTACAACAAATACTTATTGTGTAACAGAGGATTGAATATATATTAAGCTGACTACACTTCAGTTATGTTTTTTAACTCTAGAAGCTAATTGAAAGAAAAACATGGGATCTGGGAGAACGTGTCTAAAGATTCAAAGGTTCAAAGGTACATTTTATTGTCAAAGTATGCATGTACAATACAACTCTGATAATTGTCTTCTCCAGATAGCCATGAAATACAGAAAGACCATGGACATTGTTGGAAGAAAAGACATCAACTTTCTCCCCACCCCTGGCATGAAAAAGAAAGAGAAACAAAACCCGCAAAGCCCCAAATCGCCCAACGCCCTCCAGAAAAAGAAACAATGATGATAGCAACAAATCCCCAACCCCTCCCCAGAAAAAAATGCGATGATAGCAACAAATCCCCAACCCCTCCCCAGAAAAAAATGCGATGATAGCAACAAATCCCCAACCCCTCCCCAGAAACAAACAGCAACGATAGCAACAAATCCCCAGGCCGTCCCTGCAGAAAAAAAACAGAGACAATAACAATCCCCGACCCTCTCACTCGCAGAAAAAAAGCAGCAGCAGTAGCAACTGAAACCCCCAACCTCCTCACTGGCACAGAAAAAATATACAGATCACCCACGCATCAATTGGCTACAAGGAATGAAACACCCAAAAAACTGAAGGAGACCAATCTAACAATCTAAAGCACAATCGACTTAGTTTCTCTTCAGTGAGGTGCTCACATATGATGTGATGGTGTAATGATGTAAGCCGTTCATGTATTTCTTGCATATAACCCATAATGAATTATGCAAACAAAGAATGCTTAATCAAACAATGTATTTACAATATTACTCAAAATACTACTGAAATATTACACACACAAGAGATTCAAAGAGTTAAGAGTTTTATTGTGATTATACAAAGCTCTGATTAGGCTGGGTCCACAGATCTGTTCAGGGCATTGCACCCTAAAACAGGATTTAATGCCCGAGAGAGACTGCAGAACAGAATGACGTCAGGAACAAAGGCATCTGTTTTAAGGATAGGTGGCGTTGATTTGGGCTTGTCATCCCATCAATGAGGAGGATCACTGTGCATGAAAATCTAATTGAGATGTTTGAGACAATTTAATTACTTTATAAAAGAGGAGGAAAACGATTTCCTTGGGTGAGTCTTGACATTACTGCAACTCTGGACTTAAGCCCTTTGGTAGTGATGCTTGAAAATCTGTGGGGATTGAAGATAACACCTCCACTTCGCTGACAATCAACACTGGCGCACCTCAGGGGTGTGTGCATAGCTCTCTCACTGCTTTACTCTCTCTACACCCATCACTGTGTGGCAAGGCACAACTCAAATGCCACCTCTAAATTTGCTGATGACACAACCGTTGTTGGCAGAACCTCAAATGGTGACAAGAGGATGTACAGGAGTGAAATACACCAGCTAGTTGAGTGATGTTACCTCAACAACCTTGCACTCAACGTCAGTAAGACCAAAGAGCTGACTGTGGACTTCAGGAAGAGTAAGATGCGGGAACACACACCAATCCTCATAGCTGGATCAGAGGTGGAGAGAGTGAGCAATTTCAAGTTCCTGGGTGTTAATATCTATGGGGACATAACCTGGTCCCAGCATATCACTGCAGCTATAAAGAAGGCAAGACAGTGGTTATATTTCATTAGGAGTTTAAGGAGATTTTGTACATCACTTAAAACACTCACAAATTTCTACAGCTGTACCATGGAGAGCATTCTAACTGGCTGCATCACCGTCTGATATAGTGCAGGGGGTGGGGTGGTGGGGGTTACTGTACAGGATTGAAGTAGCTGCAGAGAGTTGTAAAACTAGTCAGCTCCATCATGGGCACTGGCCTCCATAGTATCCAAGATATCTTCAAGAAGCACTTATTGTCAGGAAAGAGGTAGAGAAGCCTAAAGGCACAGACACAGCAATTTACAAACAGCTCCTTCCCCTCTGCCATCTGATTTCTGAATGGACATTGAACCCATGAACACTACCTCACTACTTTATTATTTTTACTTTTGCAGTACTTATTTAATTCATATATTTAATATGTATATATTCTTCTTCGGCTGTCCATCGATTTTCTATGCTGACTGAGGCCTGGGCAAGGTTGTATGGAAGACCGGCAGTTGCCCATGCCGTCTCCTCTCTCCACGCCACTGATGTTGTCCAAGGGAAGGGCATTAGGACCCATACAGCTTGGCACTGGTGTTGTCGCAGAGCAACGTGTGGTTAAGTGCCTTGCTCAAAGACACACATGCTGCCTCAGCCAAGGCTCGAACTAGAAACCTTCAGATCACTAGACCAATGCCTTAACTACTTGGCCACGTGCCACATTATGTATATATAGGTACATTTTTATTATAATTCAGTTTTTTTTCTATATTATCATTTGGTATCATGTGGTATTGTACTGCTGCCACAAAATTAATGAATTTCATGCCATGTACCAGAGATATTAAACCTGATTCTGATTCTGAAACACTTCTCACAGGGGTAATGGTAATCCAGAATACTTGTGCTCCAGATACTGATGAGGATGGATCAACAAAATGTCAAAATAAGGTTGATAAGGTCATCACTGGGCAAGGCCAGGAAGGGTTGCAGCAGAGTTACATGTCAGGGTCCTGATGAAGTTCTTCCTTCCATAGATATTGCCCAAATTTTGTGAGTATTGCTCAAGATTTCCAGAATCTACAGAATCTCTTGTCTTTATGGGTTATAGAGGCAATTTTAGTTCAATAATAATGAAACTGGACTGCAGAACAGGTTCAGGAATACAGTGACCGACTGCCTTTCTTAAGATCTGTGCACCTATGCAGTGGCCAGATGGAGCAGTAGCCTGCCAGCACACCTTACTCAGTTCACTCAATTGGATATGTGACCATGAATGAATATCTTCTGGGTCACAACAACCAAAACCACCAACTTACGTTGCCAGGGCATCTATGGTGCTGTAGAAAATCCCAAGAGTGCAATAAGAACATCCCCAAACAAACATAATGTAGAACCACCCAAAGGGGTAGATGACCAAAGGCTTGGTTAAAGAGGTGGCTTTTAAGGAGCATCTTATAGTAAGACAGCTGTAAATGCAAAGAGAAATTTATTTATTTATTGAGCTACAGCACAGAATAAGCCCTCCTGGCCTTTCGAGCCTTGCTGCCCAGCAAACCCTCAATTTAATTCTAGCCTAATCATGGGACAGTTTACAATGGCCAATTAACCTACCATCACCAAGAGGACCACAATCTTGTCACGGGGTTTGGAGGCTTGTGTGCCTCAATGACCCAGAGAGCTATGTTGGCTGGAGTCAGGCCCTTGTGCTTTGACTCCTGGTAGAGTCATCCATGCCAAGCAGGTCAGAGGGTAAAGGCCAGACTAAGAGTGGTCCACCAGTCCTCCAGGTTCAGGGGTTCAGCTCAGGGCTAAAAACCCTGACTGGTAAGACAAAAAAATCATTGCAGAAACAACAATGAAGGATCCTACTGTTTATCTGTGTGCGACGGTATTCCTGAGTCTCCACCTGGGATTTGCATGACTGACAGTCGTGAAAACCGAGAGGAAGCTACTGGCACAATGAAGGAAGACTGCCAAGATCAAGACTTAAACCGGTTTTTGGAATGTGTGACAACTTGGAGCTGTACTGTAGAAGTGGAAATGAGGACCGCGAACCACACATGTGGAACAATAGAGGAGATGGCCAAGGACAACAGAGATGGAGGACCTTCATTGCTGCCCTAAATGCCAGCGGCGTATCAGGCAGTAACTAACTAACTTATTAACCTACCAACTGGAACGTCTTTGGACTATGGGAGGAAACCAGAGCATCTGGAGGAAACCTACACAGTCACGGGGAGAACGTACAAACTCCTTACAGGCAGCGGTGGGAATTTAGTAAGCAACACCACAAGCTAAACTTAAACATGTAGCCTACTGCTCTTTTTATATTTTTTATGGTATAGAATGGCTATGAAATTTCCCGTCTTTGTACATGAAGCTATTTTATTGTATGTATATATGTGGAACCCTTTGAGGCATTTCATTTCTCCTCTCAATGACAGTCCTGTATTGATTTTCCATATTGGCTTCAACAAACCAATGGTTTGAGAGCAAACTATTCTGAGTTCCAATACTTGCTATCAAAGCAAAAAAAATGCAGGAAAAACTCCATAGGTCAGAAAATATTCATGGGAAGCCAAATAAATTAATACTTCAGCTTGCTGATTTTATATTAGTTTTGCTGAAATGTCCATGATCTGAAGCATTAACTTTGTTTTTTTCTCTTCATGGATGCTGCCTGACTTCCTGTGCATTCCCAGCATTTTCTGTTGCCATTTCAGATTTTATTCACCAAAACTACTTTGCTTTTCACTACTTGACTGGATGTTTAACAATAAGCTTCAATCACCTCTGTGCGTCAGAAAACCTTTTGCAAATATTATATACATTTCTTAGCCCTCTCACACACAGCACAACTGTAGATATCTACTTCCCTGGATCTTCCTTCATCAGTTATATCCGGTACATAGAAGATTTTTACTCAATTACTCAGTTACACTTCTGGGTTAGAGTTTTTATTTAAACCACATTTGCACACATGCTTCTAACCAGCAATCTAATAGCCTCCTTGTTTGATCAATACACATTGTACAAGCCTTTCAGAAAAAAATTCCTCAGACAGTTTTTTTTCTCTTCGGCAGTCTGTGTGATGGACAGATAACTGCAAAACAAGTGCTATTTATAGAAGAGGAGGAAGTGCGGCCTCCCTCCTCTCTGTTTCTCATTGTTCTGTCTGAAAAAAAATTGTCTGCCTGCAACTGTCACTATAGCAACAGACAGGGTCAGAGGTGAACACTCAGTCTGTCAGCTTGTACATGCTAAAACCACCAGCCGTTAAAAAGAGGAGCGTTTCTCGCTGTCTCGCTGATAGCACTACTGTTTGAATCGCAAGATAATATAATAATGCTGCCATTTATCCCAAACCATGCCGCATCATTGAAATGTCTCAGAGGACTCCGCATATATACAATAAAATAGCTTCAGGTACTAAGGTGGTTATATAGGGAAATTTTGGAGCCATTCTCTGCCAAAAGAAAAACAACACGAAAATAATAGTGAGATGACGGACTGGAAAATCTGTCATCTGGTGTAGTATGAAGGCAGGATTTCAGCTGAGCCATCTGAAGATTTGGCTGGTTGTGTTTGCAAGGAGTATTGTGTGAACTGTAACCTTCCCTTGAACTGTCAGACAGAACCTTGGCGCAACATCTCATCTGAAGGGCAGTGCAACAAGAACAATCTGCATTTAAATTGTGCCTCTAATGAAGTAAAGAATTCCAGGGCACTCATCAGCAGGCCAAGTGAGGCTCCGTGCGAGGGGAGGGGAATAATGGAAGAGTGGAAGTGGAGCAGGTTATAAAAAGGACACATGAATATTGTTTAAGGTGGAAGATGGAAGGCTGTTCAAGTGAGTATAGGAATGGTTCGGGTCTGAACTTAATAGTGAGCACGTCATTGAGCACATTTAGGTCAAACACCGTCGTAGGAAAGCAGCATCTATCATCAGGAATCCCGACCACCTAGAACACACTCTCTTCTCGTTGAAGCCATCAGGAAGAAGATACAGGAGCCTCAGGACTCACACCACCAGCAACAGTTACTATCCCTCAGCCATCAGGCTCTTGAACCAAAGGGGATAACTTCACTTAACCCGCCATTGAAATGTTTCCACAGCCAGATGACTCCTTTTAGTGACTCTTCATGTCATCTTCTCGAGCCTTTGACTGGTTTCTGTTTCTACAGATGCTGAATGTGTTTCCAGAATCTTCCGTTTTTAGTACAGAATTGAATGTCGCCAACCCCTCTGTAATGGAAGGTGGATTTGATCGGAGTTCAAGCTCAGGGACGATTAGCATGCTACACACCAACTGATTCATATTGTGAAGGGGTAATGATACTGTACAGAACAGAAGTCTATATATATAGCTAGGGTGCCTTGCGGGCATACTCAATATATGTTACCTTATACAGCCCTGGGATTAATTTTCTTGCGAGCATACTAAATAACACAATCAATGAAAGACCACTCAACTCGGGTGTTTAACCAGAGTGCAGAAGACAACAAACTGTGCAAATGCAAAAAGAAAGATATAATAATAATAAACAAATAAGCAATAAACATCGAGAGTGTGAGGTGAAGAGGCCTTGAAAGTGAATCCATTGTTTGCGGGAACATTTCAATGTTGGGGCAAATGAAGTTTTCCCCTTCTATTCAAGAGCCTGGTGGTTGAGGGGTAATAACTGTTCCTGAACCTGGTGGTGTGAGCTGTGAGGCTCCTGTACCTTCTTCCTGATGGCAGCAGTGAGAAGAGAGCAGGACCTGCGTGGTGGGGATCCTTGAAGATGACTGCTGCTTTCCTGCAACATGGTTTCATCTAGATGTGCTCAATGGTGGGGAGCGCTTCATCGATGATGGAATTCAATGTTCCCACAGTTTTGATTCCTCTGCTGAAGGATCAGATTCATGGCATTTACATTTCTGCATTTGCCATAACTACATTCATCTCAGTTAAATCTCCCCTCAACCTCTAATGCACCGAAAAATATAACCACGACCTATCCAATTTTTCTCACACTATGTGACTGGTGCCAATACAACGGAAGGAGAGAATCAGGTAAAAATGTACCTACTATCCTAGAAGGGTGAGGAAGGGCAACTTATCATGACTACGTTGTGTGAGTTTGATCAGGGCTACTAAAGAGATGGGACAATGGGTTGAGGGACAGCTGAATGGAGATATTAGGGAAGGAGGATGAGCGCCTCACCAGGACAGATGTAAGAATGTCAACTTTTGCAAATGGACCATCGATTACGAGCGAGAGGTGCATTTGCGGCAAGTTGTGCAAGAACATGCGTGGCCTGAAAATATATCGGGCGGAATTGAAATACAGGAGAGAACAGAGCAGTAGGTCCTGGTGAAACGCAGGGGAAGCCTGGCCTGAAGTCACCCCACAGTGCCCAGAACCTCCAAATGCCAGAAACTCCTAGTGCAGGCAGAGTTGCAGAACATCGGTGGGTTAAGTGATCTCCAGCAAGCCATCGGAGGGGGTGGCTGCAGATGTAACCCATATCATTGAGACAATTGTCAAGGGAGATGTCAATAGTTGGCTACTCGCTCTGCAGAACCTACTCTCTCCTTGGCATTATGGGGGCCATCACAGGGGGCTGCTGAGCAAGCCTCCAAATGACTATGAATCAGGAGGACCAGTGCTGCTGGGACCCAAGCCAGGTCCTGATCAAGCCTGAGTGTCTGATGTTGAAAGACCCAAAATACTCAATGACCACAGCTTACCTCACTGATGATGTGTCCCAGTGCATCCTAGTATTCATCTCAGCATCACATAAAGATAAAGGAAAATCAGCGCAGATTTGAGAGGTGACATCAGTCCCTGTGATGAGGCAGCTATCTGTCTGATTGCATAATGTGCTTAAACCTTAATTTGGGCCTCACATCCACAACCTTTTGATACAATGGGGTAAAAAAAAGCATGAAAAGCGAAAGCAAAGTAACACAAAGATGGCATTCTTTTTTAGAGGCTATTTAAAATGTGCAAAATTTTAGAGCAGGCTAACATTCACCTCAAGATCTAACAATCACCTTTGCTCAAACATTTTCAGATGTTCTACAGACCAGAAGAAAGAAGCAGCTCTCTGAAGTATTGAACAGGAAAATGATTAGAGCAAGCAGGAAGGAAGAAAACAGAGCAACCAGCAACTCCCATTAAAATGGAAACCCAGTTCTTATAAATAAAATGTCAGTATTTAACCTTCTGTACTGCCCACTACCACAGCTAAACACTGTTAAACTACTCTGGGGTCTATTAAATTCTTCAAAGGAAGCTGTGCTGAATCACAACCTTCAAAGACAACATACGCCAATAATTACTCCAGTCTCCAAGTCTGGTCTTTATTTTTGCTGCTTGCAAGAGCTTACTATGCACAAATCAAATGCTGTACAAATCAAATATTTCAATAGTTTACTACTCCAATGTAGCTCATAGGTTACAAATAGTTTCAGTTCATGAAAGGCACTATAAAAATGCACATTCTTTCTTCTCTTCCTGCAAAACAATGTGAAGTTCATGGTTCTGACATGTGGTAACCGTAGTAATATGCAGTGAAAGGGTTAAATGCTCACGAATGCAGACATAGGGAATGTTTCATCTCGGTTTGAGAAAAATCAGAACCACATGCGAGGAAATTATTGCGTGTAAGACAGCGAGACCTGAGGGCCTCAAGGATCAGGCACTTGAGCACAACACCCATCCTGAAAAAGAGCTCCCTTTGCTGTGGCACGTTTGTTTATCATGTCTGAGCTGAATCTCCCGTCTCAGCTCTGCGGGTTCGAAGGGCAAAGTAACAGTGTGCAGTGATTGTGAGTGCAAAGGTGCAACAGGGAGGGATACCAGAAGCTCACCTCACGGTGTACTGGGTTATGTTTTGAATGGCATCAGACTCAACACCTGCCTCTTGCTTTCTAGGCCCTACCTGAGAAGGGTCCAGTAACTTCGGGTGGAGAACCACTGTCAGTGCACAAGACAGCCATGATCTTTCATTGATGATGTTATAGTTACTATTCTATAGATTTGTTGAGTATGTCCGCAGGAAAATGAAATTGTATAAGGTGACAAATATGTAATTTGATAACAAAATTTACGTTGAACTTTGATGTCATAAAGTCAGAGAGAGAAACAGCACAGAATCCTCAGTCCACTGACCTTCAAACACCCATTCACACTAATCCAATTTATTCTTCCCAAATTCCTATTAACTCCACCCCCTCCCACAACCCCTCCAGATACTACTATTCACCTAAGTAGGGGCAATTTACAGAGTGCAATTAGATTTAGATTTTTTAGATTATGAGAACACTCAGTCCTCTTTTATTGTCATTTAGAAATGTATACATGAATTAAGAAATGATACAAAGTTTCTCCAGAGTGATATTACAGAAAACAGGACAAACCAAAGACTAACACTGACAGAATCACATAATTATAACATATAGTTACAGCAGTGCAAAGAACAAACCATGGGCACGGTAAATAAATTCTCAAAAGTCCCAAGTCCCCGATAGCAGGCGGCAAAAGGGAGAAACTCCCTGCCATAAACCTCCAGGCACCGTCAACTTGCCGATGCCTTGGAAGCAGCCGGCCACAGCCGACACTGCGTCCATCTGTCTGAAAACTTTGAGCTTCCAACCATCCTCTCCGATACAGCCTCTTGAGCGCCATCCTCTGCCGAGCGTCTTCGACCTCACCTCGGCCGCTGAAACACGCAAAGCCGAGGATTTTGGGGCCTTCTGCTCCGGAGATTCTAGTTACCACACAGTAGCAGCGGCAGCGAAGTGGGCATTTCAGAAGTTTTCCAGATGTTCCTCCGTACTGTCACATCTGTCTCCATCAAATCAGGATTGTGCACGGTCCCCTACTTGACAGATAACAGACATCACCACCGAAGTGGCCGCACGCGCTGCCGTCGCGCCACCATCTTCTTCTCCGCCATCTTTATTATAACCTACTAAGCTGAATGCCCTGGGGATATGGGTGAAAACCAGACCATCCAGCAGAAACCCACACAATCAGAGTGAGAGCATGCAAGCTCCACCCTGACGGCACCAGAGAAATGGAGTCCATCATGGGCTCAGGCCTCATTTCCAGGCTTCTTGGCCTCCAGGCCGTACGCTCCACTAGAAACCTCAGCAAACTCTCTCGGAGACAACAAAGCTCCTGCTTGCTCAATCAGCCTGAAAATACACACCGTGAAAACGTAAATCACAAGTTCCAATTGCAGCAGAATCATATTTGAAAGAAATACAATAAGTAGTTTTGTGAACCATCTGAAGGGCGTTGCCTTTGGTCACGTTGTTTGCTGGCACCATCTTCTTCAGCTGCATTCATCAGGATGAGAGGGGAGAGAATATGATCCTGAGAGGCAACTTTTTCACCTAAAGTGTGGTCAGTATATGGAACAAGTTACCAGAGGAAGTAGTTGAGGCAGGTACACTAAGGACATTTAAAGGGTATTTGGACAAGGTCGTGGATAAGGAAGAGAGATATGAGTGAAATGTAGGGAAGTAGGACTAACTTGAATGGGAATCTTAGTCGCCATGGACCAGTTGAGGTGAATGTGTGGTTTCAATATTGTATACATCAATAACTCTATTGTACTGTGAGCAAGTGACTCTGTGATATACATCACAAACACAAAATAATCTGCAGATGCTGGGGTCAAAGCAACACTCACAACACGCTGGAGGAACTCAGCAGGTCGGGCAGCATCAGTGGAAAAGATCGGTCGACGTTTCGGGCCGGAACCCTTCGTCAGGACTGGCGAAGGGTTCCGGCCCGAAACGGCGACACATCTTTTCCGCTGATGCCGCCCAACCTGCTGAGTTCCTCCAGCGTGCTGTGAGTGCTACGATGTGCATCACCGTGTCACCAAGCAGAGAGAAGGCCCTCTTCATACTTTCTGAGAAAATCCAATTGCAAGGAACTCAGGGTGTTCCAGTTCAGTGCTAGTGCTGTTCTGTAAGGAGCCTCTGTACGTCCCTCTGTGGAATGCATGGGTTTTCTCTAGGTTTCTCTAGTCCGAAGATGTACCAGGCAGGTTAGTTGGTCATTGTAAATGTCCCATAGTTAGGTTAGGGTAAATAGGGTTTTTCAGGGCTTGCTGGGGTGGTGTGGTTCAACGGGCTGAGAGTGCCTACTCTGTGTAAATACTAAATGACTTTTTGATACACGGTAATTGACAGTCTCCTCCCTTTCCCTATTCAGCTCTCACTTCCAACTTCCTCCTTCCTCCTTTCTCTCACCTTCCTCTTCCAGCTCAGGCAGTAACAGATAAAAATAAATTCATGTAGTGAATTTCCTAAGGCACCAACAATGAAAATTAAATTGAACAGCATCTCCTCAGGCTTACAGTCCCATCTCAGTTTGGTGTCCCTAGAACCCAGCCGGAGCATTAGGCTAGACTTGTGCACTGACAGGCAGGAATGCCACAGAGCAGCTTCAACCAAATCTGACTTTACCTGATCAGATAACCAGGCATGGTAGCGCAGTGGCTAGCATATCAGTTTACAGTACCGGCAACCCGGGTTCACTTCCCACCGCTGCCTGTAAGGAGTTTGTACGTTCTCCCCATGACTGCGTGGGTTTCCTCTGGGTGGTCTGGTTTCCTCCACAGTCCAAACATGTACCAATTGGTAGGCTAATTGCTTAGTGTAAATTGTCCTGTGACTAGGCTGTGGTTAAATCATGGGTTGCTAGGCTGCATGGCTCGAAGGGCTGGAAGGTCCTACTCCACACTGTATCTCAATAAATAAACAAACAAACAAGGCTTTCGTCCGATGCCTTTGGTATACTGCTCCAGTTGTATATTTTTATTGAAAGTAAGAAGACTGATTACCTCACAGGTTAATTTTCCAACCTGAAAAGTGGGGAATTTCAGAAATTTGATTTGAGCTGCTAATGTGTGTTATTGCCATCAATAGTGGACTCCGTTTTTTTTTCCCTGGACTAAATTTGCATGTAATTCTTCTCAAATTGTGAATTAAAAATAACTGCAGATGCTGGAAAACTGGAATCATTCAGGTCAGGTAGCATCTGTGAAAAGAGAAACAGTCAATGCTTCAAGTCTAAGACCCCAATGCTTGATGTAATATTCACCTGAACCAGTAACTGTCTTGGACCAGAAGCATTATCTATTGTTCTTCTCTTGGTACTGCCTGACCTGCTGGAGGTTTTCAGCAATTACTGTTTAATTTTTTTGTGATTCAGTTGTTTACTGTCTCTTCTTCTCTCTCTCTCTCTCTCTCTCTCTCTCTCTCTCTCTCTCTCTCTCTCTCTCTCACTCTCACTCTCTGTCTCTCTCTCACTCTCTGTCTCTCTCTTCCCCCTCTTTCTCCCTCCCTTTCTCTCTCTCTCTCTCACTGTCTCTCTTTCTCTCTCTCTCTCTCTGTCCCCCATCTCCTCTCTCTCTCCTTCCCTTTCTCTCTCCATCTCACACTTGCTCTTTCCCCTTCTTTCTCTATCTCTCTCTTTCTCTCTCTCCATCTCTCTCTTTCTCTCCCTCTGTTTCTCTGTATGTTTCTCTCTCTCTCCCTTTCTCTTCAGAGGTGTAAGGTGCTGCATTGTCAGCTGTTCTATCTTGTCAAAGAGCTATTAAACCGAGAAACCCATTTGCTCTTTCGGGTAGAGGTCAAAGATCCCTAATTTAAAGAAGCAAAGAGGATTTATCGCAGCGCATTCATTAATATTTATCTCTCATTACAGAAAAACTATTACTTGGTCACGATTGTGTTGCTGTTTGTAGGAGCTTGCTGTACACAAAGGGATCCACGTACCCATTCCAGCAGCCACGTTTCAGAAAGGCTTTGTTAGCTGTAAGGTGCTTGGGAACATCCTGAGGTTGCAAAATACTTTGTAGCAATGCAAAGCTTCTCTTTTCACAATAAGGAGATGTTCCTGATGTTTTTATAATGCCACTAACTTTTTAAAAATTCCTTCTTATTTACTTCTTTATTTATTGAGACTCAGCGTGGAGTAGGTCCCGCTGGCCTTTCGAGCCGTGTGACCCAGCAATCCCCCCACTTTTAATGTTAGTCTAATCACGGGACAATTTACAATGACCAGTTTGCTACAAACAAGTCTTTGGATTGTGGGAGGAAACCGGAGCACCCGAAGGAAACACACGCAGTCACGGGGAGAATGTACAAATTCCTCACAGAGGTGGGAATTGAACCCAGGTTGCCTGTACTGTAAAACGTTTTGCAAACCACTACGTTACCTATCTACTATATACAACATAATCATACATATAGTCTTTGTAAAAGAATTTGACATGAACCACAAGAAGTTAAATGTTTAAGGAGTAAAGAATTGCGCTGATTTTGAAACGTATTTTAAAAATATACTCCTGAGCAATTACTGCAACCCAGGACTGTGACTGGCCCGTGGTTTAGACCAGCAGAGGAGGAAGCTTCGCCACATGTACAGTGCAGTGGAGGAGTAGGATGAAAGTGGAATGATTTTTCATGACCATGTAATTGTGTCCACCACATACCATTAGGTGAAGTGACATTGAAAATTTTCCAGTGGATTCAACTGGGTGACACATTGTTGTGACAGAACAATGACAGTGAAAACATCTATTGAACGATTACATAATAAAAATAATATCAAAGGATGTGCTGACTCTGGAGAGGGTTCAAAGGAAATTGACAAAAATTAGTCCGGGCTTATCTTATGAGGAGCGGTTGGCCTCTACTCACAGAAATTCAGAAGAATGAGGGAGACTTCACTGAAACCCATTGAATATTGGAAAACCTCAGTATAGTGGATGTGAAGAGGATGTTTTCTATGGTGGGGGAGTCTAACACCAGAGGGCACAGATTCAGAATAGAGGGACCACCATTTAGAATGGAGATGCGGAATTTATTTAGCCAGCGATTGGAAAATCTGTGGAATTCATTGCCATAGGCAGCTGTGGAGGTCTAGACATTGGGTATATTTAAGGCAGAGGTTGATAGATTCTTGATTAGTCAGGTCATGAAGGGATACAGAGAGAAGGCAGGAGATTGGGGCTGAGAGGTTAATGGATCAGCCATGATGAAGATGGCAGAGCAGACTCGATGGGCCAAATAGCCTCATTCTGCTCCCACATCTTATAGTCTTATAATTGAATTCTAGCCATTCATGTAAAATGACTTCTGGGGCCAAATATTGTTTCTGAAGACATCTCTGTCCTGTTCTTTATGCCACTTTGTGTCTTTTGTCTTCGCAAACTTTGTTAATTGTTCATTAAATGCTGCTTACACACTTAATGACGCCAAATTGTTTCCAAATAATAATTCTCCTTACCAAGATGACTAAACAAGGAGTAGATTTCCTCATGATTGCCAGACTTAGAGGGTGGAGGGACACTGGGTCCATTTATTTGTACCCGGATCTCTGTATCCATACTGTATCTCATTCAGGTATCTAAAGGTTCTAACCTGTAAGGTAGGCTGCAAAGTTGATCCAATGACACAACTATATCCAGCCAAGTCAAGTTTATTGTCATGAGCACAAGTACAGTGAGTTACGGGTACAATGAAAAAACCTGTTTACAACCCCTCTGATCTTTGATGCCCATGACGGATAGAGTTGTGTCCACTTCTCCCTAAGGCAGGTGTTCCCAAACTTTTTTATGCCATGTACCAATACCATTAAGCAAATGGTCCGTGGACTCCAGGTTGGGAACCTCTGCTCTGAGGCCTCTTGTGCTCCTGTGTGTTGGAATTACTGTACTAGACCATGATGCAATCAGTCAGCCCTGCAAGATCCAACTAAACCACCCAATGTGGCTTGTATTCCATTCCTTGATGCTCCTTTTGTACTTCACTCTGTCAGATTCCACGTGGAGTACAATATTATGGTCTTGTCCTGTTGAGGTTCCCCACATTATACACAGAAAATGGCCGCTCTAATCAGGCATGTGGTCAGTGACCCCACACGCTACAGTTAGGATTAATGATCTGGAGAATGGGAATGGTATGTAGTTTTTATGTATTTTTTCCTCAGTTTAATACTTTTATTGTCCTTCAACTATTTTACCTTTATTACCAGAGGGTTTAAAACAACTATTTTAAAAAGGCCTTCCCCTTTGATGAACTAAGGCTCAGCATCCAATTTCAATTTCTGTCAAGAGTTGCACGGGTGATCCTGGGATGAGGCCTCATTACGTCCTACCTCCCAAGGGTACGGGGTCAGCTTAGTCCTGCATACCTCAACCAGGTCAGTGAGAGCAGAGGAGGGGCCCTAAGGCTACAGAATCCATGTAGTGGGCCTCATCCAGAATGGCTTGACTGGTTTTCCTCGGTACTACAACCCAGGCCGATTATCGGGTACCAAAACCCCGATGGATACACCCACCGAGTGACCCCCAGTATCTTTCATGAGCACAGTTGACCCTTAAGGGAAAATATCATGAGGTATTGAGGAGAGGAGGGCAAGGAGCAGAATCCTGTTTTCCATTGCAAGGACACTTACACTCTGGATAAACTGCATCATCCACCTGGCACAACCGGAGGCTTCCTATCATTCCTCTTTTGTCTGGCATTCCCGTTGTGCCTTGTCACTATCCCCAACATTCTGATATTTCCTTTTAATTGGCATAGTCTTTTTATTTCACTGCTTTTACAGCAGCACTACTATACTCCCCACACCAGCCAGGGGCTGCATCTGCAAAGAATTCCTAAATGAGTATGCAAATAACGTGACCCGGGATTTTGTAGTGTTACAGCACATTGGCATTCCGATGGCATCAATGCAAGTTTGCCACTATTTAGCATGGCTTGCAAGACAGACTAAATTTATGCTCAGAGCATTGCACCTTGGCTGTTAACCATACGGAGAGTCTTTTGCTCAACTTTCAGTGGACCTTTGTAAGAAAGCTGAGTGAATCATAATCAAAAGATTCAAATGCTTTGACAATTCTCTTTTTTAACCCGCAAGGAATTTTCTGAAGGCTTGTGAATGCACTCCTGGTCCCACATGCGAAGTAAAATTCTGTCCCCGGGCTATGTTCTGGTCAGAACGAAGTAGCTTAAGTTTCAATATTTTAATTCATCACTGTCAACTATCAAGAAAATTAATGCCCTCTGGTAATACAGTGACTCACACATTTAGGTTAAGTACCTTTAACAAAATCATTAACCTATTTATTGTAAGCGAATTATTAACAGCATCACAATAGGAAAGAAAACATGAAAAATAAGAAGGAATTACTCCCTGAGAAATTTTTTTTTAGGTGACAATCAAGGAACATGGGTATCCTCATGCAGTCTAACATTTTATATAACACTTGCATTTATCAGTTATGGTTCTGGCCCATTCTATTTTTTTTCCCTGGTGATCAATTGGTTGTTGACATGGAAAGAGGAAATGTTGTAAATACTTAGCAGGATCTATGCTGTGGGCAACAGTGAACATTTTAGGTCAGTGACTTTTTATCAGAACCCCCACATTGCCGATGGTGAGTGAATTCAGTGATATCATGCCATCGAATATCAAGAAGAGTCAATTAGGCTTCTTACTTAGTAGACAAGATCATTGCCCATCATTTGTCCAGAACAAATATTGCCCACTATTTTTCATCTCAACCTTTAATATTTGTCTGAATCTTGTTACATGTTCCAATGGACCATTTCATTCACTTAAGAGTTGCAGATTGAATACAACATAGACATCATAAAAATCCACGATATTGTTGAACCTGCTGAATTATTTGCATCCATCATTGCCAAAATATTGTGATGAGATGAGATAATTGACCTCTAGAACCTCATCATCTTCCATGCCTCAGTGACCTGGAGAACCATGTTGGCTGGAGTCAGGGCTTTCTGCTTTGGCTGTTGGTAGGGTCACCCATGCCAAACAGGTCAAAGGGTAGAGACCAGTCTAAGAGTGGTCCACCAGTCAGTCCTCCAGATTCTGGGGTTCAGCTCAGGGCTGACAACCCTGACTGGTAAAACAAAATTGTTACAGAAACAGCAATGAAGATTCCTTCTATATCTGAGTGAGATGGTATTCCTGAACCTCCACTCAGGGTTTGCATGACTGACACTAGTGTAAACCAAGAGGAAGCCACTGACACGATGAAGGAAGCCCTGAACACCACCAGAGATAGAGGACCTTCACTGCTGCCCTAAACACAAGTGGCATAATGGGCGGTAAGTAAGTAAGTTCTTGATGCCACACACAGGGAAATATTACATTATGTTAAGAACAGTCACTCTGACCTCTCTGATTTAGAATATATTGCTGTGGTCTTTGGTTGGTCTGAGTTCTAGAACTGAGCCACATGAGGACAAACTGAGCATTGGTGAGTTGATAATTGGTAAATGAACAACTGTGGGTAGCATGGACAACAACACCTTCTTTTATTTTGCTAGATGTTAAGAATGTCTATTAAGGCAGTAATTGGTGATATATCTTGACTTTTTTGTGGATGAAACTTTTCTCCGCACTTCCCACTTCGCTGGGTGAATACTAATGTCTTAACTGTTCCTTGGTAGCTTCAAAGTTCAAAGTAAATTTGTTATGTACCTGTCACTATATACTATCCTGAGATTTTTTTTTTGCAGGCAATCGCAGTAAAACAAAGAAATGCAATAGAATCAGTGAAAAACTACCCAGGAGATGAAAACTGACAAGCAGCTAAGTTGCAAAAGAAGACAAACTGTGTAACTACAAAATAATAATAATAATAATGATTGATAAATAGATAGGTGGTATTGAGAACATGCATTGTAGAGTCCGTGAAAGAGAGTCCATAGGTTACGGAATCAGTTCAGTGTTGAGGTGACTGAAGTTATCCACGCTGGTTCAGGAGCCTGATGTTTGAAGGGTAATAACTGTTCCTCAGCCTGGTGGTGTGGGATCTAGGCCTCCTGTACTTCCTGACGACAGCTGTGAGAAGAGAGCAAGACCTAGATGGTGGGGGTTCTTGATGATGGCTACTGCTTTCTTGTGGCAGCACTCCTTGTAGATGTGCTCAATGGTGGGGAGGATTTTCCTTGATGGACTGGGCTCTATCCACCACCTTTTCCATTCTTGGGCCTTGGTGTTTCTGTACCATGCCATGATTTTAACCAGTCAGGATACTCTCCACTGTGCATCTACTGCATAGACATTTGTCAAAGTTTTAGTTGACTAAAGTTGGTTAGAAAAGTCACCCATTGTGAAGCACAGGTCTTCAGCACCACACCAGGAATATTATATACAGTCTTTGTTGTATCTAGTCTATTTTTGAAATGACAGTGGGTAATTGAATTAACGGAATTCTGACTGCTACTATGGTCAAGTTCTCAGGGGATCCTTGAGTAACACATTTATATTAAGTTTATGCCCTTTAACTATGTCAAAAAAGTGCTTTAAAGTAAACAATTTAGACACTGCACTGAAATAACAAACTTAGCAAGTTAACACACAGGCAATTTCCAACTCAATTCTTCGCCCAGGGAATTCAGATATAGGTTTTCTGTGAAAATGGAAAAAGTCATTGATATGTGGGTTGAACCCTATGTCAAAGTCAAAGGCAACCAGTATTGGTGACAAAGAGTTAAAGGTAGCCCATTGTGAGTCTTCCCTGCCATATTGCAGGGTAGTTAGCTATCCAAGAGGAAGGGCTAACTGGAAAAATAACAAACTAGAAGTAATAGATTTTCTTTTTGAGTTAAGGGATTATTTTGAGTTTTCAAGATATTCCCTCTCTTGCTGACCAGAAGATTGGCAATGGATATTAACATTGGTTACCTTCCTACTGCAACAGTGGCATCAAAGTACATATTTCAGACAAAGTAAACAAGCTGAGTGGTGGTAATCATTCTACCTGATCACCACCTTTGAGTACATCTACAAGAAGCATTGACACAGGAAAGCAGTGTTCATTGCCAGGGACCCCCACCATCCAGGCCATGCTCTCTTCTCACTGCTGACATCCAGGACCCTTGGGTCTGACACCACTGGGTTCAGGAGCAGGTTTTAACGTCCAAGTATCAGGCTCCTGAAGCAGTGTCTACGACTTCACTCACCTCAACTCTAAACTGATTCCACAACCTATGTACAGTACTCACTTTCAAGTTCTCTGCAACTCATGTTCTCAGCATTATTTATTTGCATGGTTTGTCTTCATTTGCACATTTGTTGTTTATCAGTCTTGGTGTGGTTTTCCATTGAATCTATTGTATTTTTCCGTTCAGAATCAGAATCAGGTTTATTAACTCTGGCATGTGACGTGAAATTTGTTAACGTAGCAGCAGCAGTTCAATGCAAAACATAATCTAGCATAGAGAAAAAAAATAAAACATAATAATAATAAATCAACAAGTAAATCAATTACACATATTGAATAGATTTTAAAAACTGTAAAAACAGAAATACCATATATTAAAAAAAAGTGAGGTAGTGTCCAAAGCTTCAATGTCCATTTAGGAATCGGATGGCAGAGGGGAACAGGCTGTTCCTGAATCACTGAGTGTGTGCCCTCAGGCTTCTGTACCTCCCACCCAAGGGCAACAGTGAGAAAAGGGTATAGCCTGGGCACTGGAGGTTCCTAATAATGGATGCTGCCTTTCTGAGACACCGCTCCCTAAAGATGTCCTAGGTAATTTGTAGGCTAGTACCCAAGATGGAGCTGACTGGATTTACAACCTTCTGCAGCTTCTTTTGGTCCTGTGAAGTAGCCTCTCCATACCAGACAGTGATGCAGCCTGTCAGAATGCTTTCCATGGCACAACTACAGAAGTTTTTGAGTGTATTTGTTGACAAGCTAAATCTCCTCAAATTCCTAACAAAGTACATCGATATGTTGGGACAAGGTTAGATCCTCAGAGATATTGACACCCAGGAAATTGAAGGGGCTCTCCCTCTCCACTTCTGATCCCTCTATGAGGATTGGTATGTGTTCCTTCGTCTTACCCTTCCTTAAGTCCACAATCAGCTCTTCTGTCTTACTGACATTGTGCCAGGTTGTTGCTGCGACACCATTCCACTAGCTGGCATATCTCACTCCTGTACACCCTCTCATCACCACCTGAGATTCTATCAACAATGGCCACATCACCAGCAAATTTATAGATTGCACTTGAGCTATGCCTAGCCACACAGTCATGTGTATACAGGGAGTAGAGCAGTGGGCCAAGCACACACCCTGAAGTGCACCAGTGCTGATCGTCAGCGAGGAGGATATGTTATCACCAATCTCCATGACTATGGTCTTCCAGTTAGGAAATCAAGAATCCAATTGCCGAGGGAGGTACAGAGGCCCAGGTTCTGCTACTTCTCAATCAGGATTGTGGGAATGATGGTATTAAGTTATAGTCAATGAACAGCATCCTGACGTAGGTGTTTGTATTGTCCAGGTGGTCTAAAGCCATGTGAAGACCATTGAGATTGCGTCTGCTATTGACCTATTGTGGCGATAGGCAAATTGCAATGAGTCCAGCTCCTTGCTGAGGCAGGAGTTCAGTCTAGTCATGACCACCCTCTTAAAGCATTTCATCACTGTAGATGTGAGTGCTACTGGGCCATAGTCATTAAGGCAACCCACATGGTTTTTCTTAGGTACTGGTATAATTGTTGCCTTTTTGAAGCAAGTGGGAACTTCCACCCATAGCAGTGAGAGGTTGAAAATATCCTTGAATACTCCTGCTAGCTGGTTGGCACTGGTTTTCAGAGCCTTACCAGCTACTCCATCGGGACCTTCTGCCTTGCGAGGGTTCACTCTCTTTAAAGACAGTCTAACATTTGCCTCTGAGACGGAGATCACAGGGTTATCAGGTGCAGCATGGACCTTCACAGCTGTAGTTGAGTTCTCCCTTTCAAAGCAGGCATAGGAGGCGCTGAGTTCATCTGGTAGTGAATCATTGTTGCCATTTATACTATTGGGTTTCACTTTGTTGGAAGTAATGTCTTGCAGACCCTGCCAGAGTTGCCATGCATCTGATATCGCCTCCAACCTCGTTCAAAATTGTCTCTTCACCCTTGAAATAATCCTCCGCAAATCATACCTGGTCTTCTGGTACAGGCCTGGGTTGCCAGACTTGAATGCCACAGATCTAGCCTTCAGCACCTCCTGGCTCATCCGTGGCTTTTGGTTTGGGAATGTACAGTAAGTCCTTGTAGGTATACACTCATCCACACAGGTTTTAATGAAGTCGGTAACAACTAGCATACTCATTCAGGTTCAAAGATGAATCCCTGGATACAGTCCAGTCCATCGATTCAAAGCAGTCCTGTAGGTGCTCCTGTGCTTCCATTGTCCAAACCTCCTTGGTCCTCACTGCTGGTGCTGCAGTCTTCAGACTCTGCCTGTACTCAGGGATTAGAAGTACAGCCAGGTGATCAGACTTCCCGAAGTGAGGGCATGGAATAGCACGGTAGGCATTCTTGATGGTGGTGTAGCAATGGTCCAGTGTGTTGTTTCCTCGGACATTGCAAGTGATCTGTTGATGGTAGTTGCTTAGTTGTTTTATTGTGAATACCTGCAAAAGAATAAATATTAAGGTAGCGCATACTTTGGTAATAAATTTGTTTTGAACTTTGAACATTTATTGATGTTCTTACCATTCAATTCAGTAGAATCCATTCATACTGTAGGTCCCACCTCTTTGTGCCCTCTTCCTATAACCTTGACAGCAGTAGTTTGTGAGCATTATTGGAGAGGGGTACTCAGATGTTAATGAAGTCATGGAATATTGCGAGTGGTGGTAACACTGGCATGATTTTCCCATTGGTGAGAATGATTTCCTGTAAGCATCACCAGCAGAAGATATGCTTCAAGATCCCATGTAAATAATGTGGACGACAGAAAATGATACCATAATCCTTCAAAACCATGGGAAGCACAATGGAGGTGTAAAAAATTGGGAACAGAATCAATGGCTTGGAAGAGAAACTGAGAGAGAATAGTTTGCAGGGCTATGAGGAATAACCAAGGGAATGAGATTGACAAGATTATTCTTCTAGTATGCAGCATATAATCAATGGCCTGAATGGCCTCCTTTTGTACTGCAATATTATCACATGATTTTATATTATTAAGACTTCAGTTTGGTAACTTATTGAATAATAGTATTTGGCAATTCAGAAGGTGATTATTTTATCCTATGTGTCTTTGTGATGCAATTAGTACCACCGTCTTGCTCTTTTCCATTGCTCTGCAACTTCTTCCCATCCATCAGTTACCTGAAACTCTTTTGAATATAATTACTGAATCTGCCACTACCATCCCTTTTAAGCAGTGTATTTCAGATCACAATAACTTGTAGCATTAAAAACAATCTCTTTTATCTCTCAGTTTTAAATTATAGTAAACTTCCTGTATGACGCTGAAAATCGGCAATAGATGATACTCAAGCCATTGGGTTAACATAAATTTTCAAAAAAATTCAAGCTCATTACCTGGCGTTCGAGGGCTGCAAATCTTTTCTGAGCACTGAGGGAAAAGTAATGAAACGTAATAAAAGCAGGAAAAGGAAAATATCAGTCAGAAAGACAAGAAAGAGTTGTGCATACATGAATGTATTGATTGGACTGGTAGAATTCTCTGCAGAGTGCCTGTAATCGAGCTGCAGGGAGCTGTTGTTTTGAACTGATTCATTCAGGCAGAGTCAAAGAGGTGACATTCAAGATCTGAAGCTAATCTTGAAGATCATATTGAAAGAGATGCAAAGGATTTTTTTTAATATTACACCCAAAAACTGAGTTGGGATATCATTAAAGAGGTTCTGTCACCAGCAATTCCTTCTACAGATGTAACATGGAACCACCTTGGCTCAGGGGCAAATCAATTTGGCTGAGAAAATTAAATCTATGGTGCATTTCACAATCAGACTGTTCCCGAGATCGAGGTAAATCCTATGAAATAATTAACACCACACTTATGCAGATTAGATTGCTCTTTTGACACCTTAGAAAATGTCCAAAACAGACCCTCTTTTAAACCACAAATTGACATTGTAATATTTTACATTGAAAACCATAGGTAATTATTTATGATTAAGCAGAGGCAATGGATGTTGATATGTTAAAATTTAGCTATCTTTACTCGCAAGAGGTATTTGATAAGGTTCCACTTGTAACTAAAGTGTCCACACAGGAAAATGACGTGTTGCAAACTGAACAATGAATTACAGAAATACTAAACGATAAAATACACGTAGACAATGGTTAATAGTTTGTCTAGCTTGTCTGTGGGACTTAATCCCAGGAATTGTGCTCTTTGACTATTGACATTAGAAACTATCATGAATTGCTGAATGCATTTCAGATCACCTCTTTCACACCCCTTCAGAATCAGAATCAGGTTTAACAACATTGACATATCTTGTCAAATTTGTTGCCTTTGCAGGACAATGCGATACATAATAATAGAAAGGAATGCATGAATTACAATAAGTATATTAAGCAGTTAAATTAAATAAATGGTGCAAAAATAGAAATAAAAAAGTCATGTGGTAGTATTTGTGGGTTGAACATCCATTCAGAAATCGGATGGCAGAGAGGAAGAACCTGTTCCTGAATCATTGAGTGTGTGCCTTCAGGCTTCTGTACCTCCTTCCTGATGGTAGCCATGATCTGGGTGATGTGGGTCCTTAATGTGGATGCCACCTTTTTGAGACGTTGCTCCTTGAAGATGTCCTGAATACTACAGAGGCTAGTGCCCATGATAGAGCTGAGTTTACAACCCTCTGCAACTTATTTTGATCCTGTGCAGTAGACACCCGCACCCCCTCCATACCAGATGGGGACGCAGCCAGTTAGAATGCTCTCCATGGTACATCTGTAGAAATTTGCGAGTGTCTTTGGTGACATACCAATTCACCTCAAACTCCGAATGAAATATAGCTGCTGTCCTGCTTTCTTTGTAGCTGCATCAATACGTTGGGTCCAGGATGGATTTTCGGAGATATTGACACCCAGGAACTTGAAATTGCTCACTCTTTCTACTTCTGATCCCTCAATGATGGCTGGTGTGTGTTCCCTCGTCTTTCCCTTTCTGGAATCTTCAGTCTTGTTGACATTGAGTGCAAGGTTGTTGCTGTGATGCCGCTCAACTATCTGATATATATTGTGCCTTTTCACCCTGTCATTACCATCTGAGATTCTGCCACCAATGGTTGTACCATCAGCAAATGAATAATTGGCATTTGAGCTGTACCGAGCCACACAGTCATGAGAGTAGAGAAAGTAGAGCAGTGGGCTAAGCACACATCCCTGAGGTGTGCCAGTGTTGATTGTGAGTGAGTGACTGCCATATCCTTGGACCCTTAACTTTACCTCTTGTGGTTGACCTCATTTTGCACTATAATCTTTGCTCCATTCTGCTGATCTGTGATTATTGTTATATTTAATGTTGTATTTTGGAATTAGATTTATTATCACTGACATATGTCGTGCAATTTATGGTTCTGTGCTGTGAAAGCATCACAGTGAACGTTGGCAATGACTGAACCCTGGTGCGGAGGAACAGCAGACTTCCATGTAGAGACAGAAATAAAAGGTTATACATGGGAATGCCGACAAAGCATTGATGGCATGGCTGAGCGACACCACAGGAAAAATCATTCTAAACGCAAGGACCGTTAAAGGGAGTCCACATTAAATAATCGCAGTATGTGGAAAACCCGTGTCAGTCACAATTACCTTGACTAAGTTAAACAAGAGGCGTAAGTGCTTAATGACTCTGGTTAAGACAACAATTAGTCAAATACAAGTGCTCCAGAAACTGAGAAGCCCAAAGTTCTCCAGCATGCTGCAAAGGCCCACGGGGCTCATGACAGCAAGATACAAGAAAGATAAATAAAATAAATAATTAAGTGCTGCAAAAGAGGAATGAGATAGAGTGTATGGGTTCATGGACTGTTCAGAAATCTGACGGTGGAGGGGAAGGAGCTGTTCCTTAAACATTGAGTGTGCGTCTTCAGGCTCCAGTACCTCTTCCCTGATGGTTGTAATGAGAGGAGAGTGTGTCCCTTGTGGTACCTTAAATGATGGATGCCGCCTTCTTGTGGCTCCACCTTTTGAAGATGACCTGGAAGATGGGGAGGCTTGTGCCTGTGATGGAGCTCGCTGAGGTTGCAGTCTCACTCAGCCCTGTGTATTTGTGTCTTCATATCAAGTGGTACTGCAACCAGTCAGGATGCTCTCCATGGGATAGCAGTAAGGAGTTTGCTAGTCTTTGGTGACATACCAATCTCCTCAAACTCCTAATGGAGTTTAGCCACTGGTGTGCTTTCTTCGTGATTGCATCAATATGTCGGACCCAGGATAGATTTTATTCATCCTGTGAGCTCTGTGCGGGCAAGAAATCTCATTGTGCCCTGTTAGCGGTGGGGAAGAAACTATGCATATGTCTGAACATGTGGGTATAGCTTCTCCCAGAAAGTAGAATGGGTTTCATGGACTCAGACTTGCTTTCCTTTTTGGATCGTGTGCTTCTACATTTGGTGTCTCTGCTGGAGGGGCTCGATTGGCAGCCCTTGGAGCAAGGTACATCTGCAGGTAGACCAACACAACAGGTGTGGGTGGCCATGGAAAGCTGGTACTCAATAAAAAAATCAAAAAATGAGAGAGAGAGAGAGAGAGAGAGAGGGGGGAAAACGCTAAAGTAAAATAATAAATGGAAGGAGGATTGTGAATATTTGGAGATCTCAACCCCAGTGGGGGCTGGACAGACAAGGTTAAGATAGATATTGGACCAATAAAACAATAAAGTATTTTAAGAAACAAGTAGGAAAGAGGATATGGTCAAGACTGGATCAGCCTGTTCTTAACGATTGATGGGACACTATCAAGGAGCTTTCTCCTGAACTCTTTCTTGAAATTTTATTTTACATAAATACATAGAAGAGTACAGCACAGGAACATGACCTTTGGCCCACAATGTTGTGCCAAAACAACTAAAAACTAAATCAAAGACCCCCCTCCAAAACTAATTCCTCTACCTACACAACGTCCATACCCCTCCATCTTCCTTACATCCGTGTGCCTATCCAAACGTCTCTTAAAGGTCTCTAATGTAGTTGCCTCTACCACCATTCCAGGCAGTGTATTCCAGGCACCCACCACTCTCTGGGTATAAAAACTTATCTCTCGCATCCTCTTTGAACCTCCGCCTCTCACCTTCAATGCATGCCCTCTGGTATTAGACATTTCTACCCTGGGAAACAGATACTGTCTGTATGTTCTATCTATGCCTCTCATAATCCCATGAACCTCAGTCATAGAGACTGGTGAACCTCTGGAATGTTGTTGCCCAGAAGGTTGTGGAGGTGAGTCTGAAGGGGTATTTAAAGAGAAAGTAGATAACTTCTTGAGAGATCAGAGGATTGAGGGCTATGGCAAACAGACGCAAAGGAAGAGATGAAGACAAATCAGCCATGGTCCTCTTGAATAACAAGGCAAGTTTGAGAGGTCAAATAGCTTCCTTCTCCTGTGTTCTTATATTCTTACATTATAGACTCAGAGTTATAGAGCTTGGAAGTTATAGAGAAGGAACACATACCAATCTTCACAGAGGGATCAGAAGTGGAGAGAGTGAGCGGTTTCACTTTCCTGTGTGTCAAGATCTCTGAGGATCTAACCTGGTCCCAACATATTGATGTAGTTACAAAGAAGGCAAGACAGTGTCTATACTTCATTTGAAGTTTGAAGAGATTTGGCATGTAAACAAATACACTCAAAGACTTCTTTAGATGTACCATGGAGGGCATTCTGACAAATTACATCACTGTCTGGTATGGAGGTGGGGCTGGGGGGTTGTCACTGCATAGAACTGAAAGAAGCTGCAGAGGATTCTAAATATGGTTAACTCCATCTTAGGTACTAGTCTACAAAGTACCCAGGATATCTTTAGGGAATGGTGTCTCAGAAAGGCAACGTCCATTATTAAGGACCTCCAGCACCCAGGGCATGGCCTTTTCTCACTGTTACCATCAGGTAGGAGGTGCAGGAGCCTGAAGGCACACATTCAGCAGTTCAGGAACAGCTTCTTCCCCTCTGCCATCCAATTCCTAAATGGATACTGAACCCTTGGACACAACCTCACTTTTTTTAATATACAGTTTTTCTGTTTTTGTATGTTTTTTTCATCTATTCAATATACATATACTGTAATCTATTTATTTATTTATTTATTTATTATTATATTCATTATTTTTTTCTCTTCTGTATTATGTATTGCATTGAACTGCTGCTGCTAAGTTAACAAATTTCATGTCACATGCTGATGATAATAAACCTGATTCTGATTCTGACTCTGAAGAAGGTCCTCATCCAATTGCCACTATTGTGCCTATTTTATTCTCCACTGATTTTGTCTCTCACTTACATCTTAGAAGCAACTTACAATGGGAAATTAAGCTCTCAAAGCCAAGTCAATATACATTTATTATCAAAGTATGTATGCAGTATACAACCCTGAGATTCGTCTTCTCCACAGACAGCCACGAAACAGAGAAACACCGTTCAAAGAAAATTGCCATTCACCCAACGTGCAAAAAAAATTGTGCAAACAGCGAAACAAGGAGCGAATTACACACAAAATAAGAAACATCAAACCGCAGAGTCCTTGAAACAGTCTAGGGATGTTCAACTTGCATGCCTCTGGGATGAGGGAGGAAACGCACACGGTTCTATTGAGGATGTGTAAAACTCCACACAAACAGCACCATAGGACCGGATTGGAACTACTTGCTGGATCTGCAAGGCAGTTACTCTACTAGACACAGCTGAGTGCCATTGTGAATGTTATATTTTATTATAACACTTTACTACAATAGGTGTTCAGGTGTACCTAATAAAATGGCCACTGAGTGCACTTTGGTCAGAATCACCAGATTCTCAGTAGAAGTGTAAGTAAAATTAAACCAATATTTTATCAAGCTCACAGAACCCTGTGCCTTTAGTATTGTTGCAGCAGTATTTGTGCCTTTATTATATATTAAAATATAAAGTTCAGAATGGCACACGGGTGCATCTAGTAGAGCTGCTGCCTTGCAGATCCAGCAAGCAGTTCCATCCTGGTCCTTTAATGCTGTCTCTGTGGAGCTTTACACATCATCACAAGCACTGTGTGGATTTCCTCTGTGTGCTACGGTTTCCTTTCTCATCTCAGAAGCATGCAAGTTAAACATTCCTAGATTGTTTCAAGGACTCTGTGGTTCAATGTTTACTATTCTGTGTGTGATTCACTCGTTTTTTCGTCATTTGTGTGATTTGCTCCTTTTTTTTGCAAGTTTGTTGCATGGTGTTTCTTTGTTTCGTGGCTGCTTGCGGGAAGATGGACCTCAGGGTTGTCTACTGCATTATACTTTGCTAATAAATGTACTTTGAAATTGGAACCTGATCGTGTCTTTAAGCTGGATGCAAAACTTTGCATGGGACTATTTTGAAGAAGAGTGCTGAACTACAAACAGTGTCTGAACAAATATGTATCCTCCATCAGCACTCTGAAAGTGATTCCCTGGTCATAATTTCATTGCCGCTGTGGGAGCTTGCCATGTAGAAAGTGGCTCTCAGGTTGCGTGAGTCATGATAATGACGCATTTCAAAGATTCTTTATTAGTTGTATGGTATGGTCAGTGGCCACTCTATGAGGTACACCAGTTCATCTGCGCATTAATGCAAATATCTAATCAGCCAATTATAAATATATCTAGGCAGCTCAATGCATAAAAGCATGCAGACATGGTCAAGATGTTCAGCTGTTGTATAGACCAAACATCAGAATGGGGAAGAAATGTGATCTAAGTGTCTTTGACCGTAGAATAATTGTTGATGCCAGAGTATCTCAGAATTTGCTGAGCTCCTGGGATTTTCATGCACAGTAGACTCTAGAGTTTACAGAGAGTGGTGTGAAAATCAAAAACTTTGAGTGAGTGGCAGTTTTGCGAGTGGAAGCGCCTTGATAATGAGAGAGGTCAGAGGAGAATGGCTAGTCTGGTTCAAGCTGACAGGAAGGCCACAGTAACTCAAATGACCATGCGTTACAACAGCAGAGTGAAGAAGAGCATCTCTGAATGCACAGCACATTGAACTTTGAAGTGGTTGGACTATGATGTGGAAGACCGTAAGTCAATGGCCACTTTATTAGGTGCAGGAGGTGGCTATTAATGTGGTCCCTGAGTGTGGACCAAGTTTACCCAGAGACATGGAACATTAGGCATCAGGAATGGAGCAGGTTTGGAAGAAGCGCTTGCATTATGTGAGATTTTGAGTCTCTTTCCACCCTGTTGATAAGATTCTCAGGAAATGCAAAGCACCGGTGGCATTAAAATGGAGTCGGACCCTTCTCTAGACAACATTCTAAATCCTGACAGATTCTCTCCTTGGCTCCAGATTTACATAACAGTGACATGCTGCTCAGTGTTACATAGAAATGCAAAAGCTCCACTGTGGGCATGCCCTTACTTTTGCATCAAATAATGTGCACTGAACATCAAATCATATCCATCTATGCATAAGTTCACTGTGGATTTGTTTGTGTCGTTTGCTTTCCTGCTGGGCCTTGCTCCCACTCCTACAGACTTCATTTCAATATTCTGAGGATGCAGCTGGGCACCAGGCAAGGAGACAGAGACTTTGAGATCAAAAAAAATGTCAGACTGACATTTGACATTCAGAGTATACTGCAGAGGTCAACGTTACCTGCTCATTTACATTTTCATTTCAATAGCAGACGGAGTGTTTTAACCCCATTTCGCCCTGTGTCTCCTGCTATTAAAATATGTTCTGTTATCTTCTGCAGATCAAAACAATTAACCCCTGTCAGTGCAGAGCAAGGTGTAGAATGGGCCAGGAGACAGTGTCATGAGGGTAGTGAACATTACTGTGTGATATATTCAATTATAATTTAATAGTTTGTTCTGCTTTATTCTCCCAAACTGCTACCTTAGCAACAAGGTATGGTTGAAACAATTGTTCCTTCCGAAGAATTTTGTCTGCGGCTATTGGTCAGACTTCATGTGCAACGTGACTGGTTTCTCTGCTCTCCTCATCCATTGCCTTTGTAACCTAACATCTGGCTTTCTGGTGAAAGAGGCAGTAGGACTACAATAGCCTCAAGCTGCAGTGAGTCTTGGCTCGATGGTTATAACCTATCACATTTTGAAAGGCCTCGTTACAGTGAGTGTGGAGAGGATGTTTACAACACTGGGAGAGTCTAGTATCAAAGGGCACAGCCTCAAAATAAAGCAACATCCCTTTAGTACAGAGATGAGGAAGAATTTATTTAGCCAGAAGGTGTTGAATCTGTGGAAATCATTGCCACAGATGGCTGTGGAGGCCAAGTCATTGGGTATGTTGTACTTAGAGCGGAGGTGGATAGGTTCTTGGTTAGTAAGGCCGTCAAAGGTTACGACCTCCAAGAGGGCTACAACCTTGTTGTGGGTTCGGAGGCTTTTGTGCCTCATTGACCCAGAGAGCTATGTTGGCTGGAGTCAAGACTTTATGCTTTGGATCTTATGCCGAACAGGTGAAAGGGTAGAGGCCAGACTAAGAGTGGCCAATCCGTCCTCCAGGTTTGGTGGCTCAGCTCAGGACTAACAGCCTTAACTGGGCAAACATAATTGTTACGGAAACAGCAATGAAGGCTCCTTCTACATCTGAGTGCGACGGTATTCCTGAGTCTCCATCCAAGGAGCAGTGAAAACCGAGAGGAAACCACCGACATGATGAAGGAAGCCCTGAACACCACCAGAGATGGAGGAGCTTCATTGCTGCCCTGAGCAGCAGCAGCATAAAGGGCAAAAGAAAGACAGAAAGGTAACGAGGAGTGGACAGGAGAATGGGGTTAAGAAGGATAATAATCAGCCATGATGGAATGGCAGACCAGACTTGATGGGCCAAATGATCTATTTCTGCTTATATGTCTTATGGTTATGGACTTATGATAGGGCCATTCAAGATTTCAAGGCCAAGCCAGACACTTGAGCATATAACTTACAAAGATCCTCTTGGCAGAAATCAGAAGCAAAAACAGGAATGAGGCAGTACTTACGAGAAAAAAAAATCACAGGGCTATCATGACTTTCATTTGGAACTCAGATCCCACCTGTCCCTCAGGTGAGATCTGAGCTCAGAACTACATAAGCTGGAGGTTAGCCTGGTGGTGATGGTATTCTGAGGAAGTGCCACACAAAAGGGTCCACACAAAAGATTCTTCAGATGCTGGAGATCTAAAGCAACATACACACACACACACACACACACACACACACACACACACACACACACACATTGCTGGTGGAACTTAGCAGATCAAACAGTATCTATGGAAGGAAAGAAACAGCTGATGTTTCAGCACAAGATCCTTCATCAGGACTGTATATAGTCTGGTAAAGTGTCTTGGCTTGAAACTTGACGACTTAATTCCCTCCATAGGTGCTGGCTGACCTGCTGAGTCCCTCTAGTATTTAGTTGTGTGCAACAAATTAGAGGTTTCAGCTGCAGTATGTGACTGGATCGAATCTTACTTAACTAAATAATACCATAGCAGCAGTCACAGATTGTACAGCAAAGACTAAAATTCTGTATCACAGACTTCAGCTATTTTTTTGTATAAGTTCTATGAAATGCCCCCCAAAAATATTGAATTATTGAGATACAGCATAGAATAGACCCTTCTGGCCCTTTGAGCCACACCACCCAGCAACCTCCCGATTTAATCCTAGCCTAATCACAGGACAATTTATAATGACCAATTAATTTACTGACCGATACGTCTTTGGACTGTGGGAGGAAACCGGAGCACCCGGAGGAAACCCACACGGTCACAGGGAGAATGTACAAACCCCTTACAGGCAGCAGTGAGAATTGAACTCCAAACTCCGACGCCCCGAGCTGTAATAGGGCCGCGTTAACCCCTTCGCTACGGTGGTGTAGAGCATTTAATCAGCATCTAATGTGGAACTTACAAACTGCTCACAGGCAGTAGTGGGAATTCAACTCCGGTGCTGTGACTGAAGAGTTATACAAACTACCACAAAACTGTGCTGCCCCAAATGTGGAATCTAAAGTCTCTACAATGAAAAGAAAATGTTCTGAAAGCATCCTCACCCATCCATATATCATCATAAATGGAAATTCTCCGCCAGTCAGACAGGATCTGTGTTCCAATGGAAGGTCATGAAAGCGCAGTTTTTCTTCTGATCAATACTGCATTTCCTGTTTCTACCTTGATTTCCACCAACTTCACCTCGGCAGTGATGTAAATTTGTTGCTGATCTGCTTGAAGGAGAGCAGAGACAACTTACAAGGATGTTGCCGGGATCTGAGAATTGGAGTTATTGGGAAAGGATGAATAGGTTAAGACTTTATTGACTGGAGCACTGGAGAATGAGTGGACAGCTTATAGAGGTTTACAAAATTATGATGGGGTGGACATTTCCAGGCTTTATCCCCTCAAGTTGGGCAAGACTAAAGCTAAAGATCATAGGATTAGGTTAGTATTTTCCGGCCTGCAATTCACAGACCCTTGCCTTATTGCTATTGGTCCGCGGCGTAAAAAAAACGATTGGGAACCCCTGGTTTAGGGTGAAAAGTGAAATATTTAAGGGTAATCTGAGGGGAACTTCTTCACTCAGAGAGTGGTGGGAGTGTGAAACCAGCAGCCAGGGGAAGTGGTAGATGTCAGTTCTATTGCAGCATTTAAGGGGAGTTTGGATAGGTAAGTGGATAAGGGAGGAATGGAGGTCTATGGTCTCGGTGCAGATAGTTGGGATGAGGCAGAATACCAGGCTGGCACAGACTAGGTGGGCTGAATGGCCAAAGCCTGTGCTGTAGTGCTCTCTGAGTCTGTGGCTCTATCTTCCTGGAATCCCCTACCTGATGACATTGTGGAATCAATGCACTCATTGTCAGCAAGACCAAAATGCTGATGGTGGACTTCAGAAAGGGTAAAATGAAGGAACACAAACCAATCCTCATAGAAAAATCAGAAGTGGAAAGAGTGAGCAATTTCAAGTTCCTGGGTGTTAATATCTCTGAGGACCTAACCTGGACACAACATATTGATGCAGCTGTAAAGAAGGGAAGACAGCAGCTATATTTCATTAGATGTTTGAGGAGCTTTGTTTTGTCAACTAAAACACTTGAAAACTTCTACCAATGTACCGTGGAGAGCATTCTGCATTCTGACTGGCTGCATCACTGTCTGTTATGGGTACAAGGTACTGCACAAGATCGAAGTACGCTGCAGAAATTTGTTAAATTAGTCAGCTCCATCATGAACACTAGCCTCCGCAGTATCCAAGACATCTTCAAGGAGCACTGTTTCAGGAAAGTGCAGTCCATCATTAAGGATGACCACCATGTAGGACATGCCTTCTTCTTATTATTACCATTGAGGAAGAGGTACAGAAGCCTGAAGACACACACTCAATGATTCAGGAACAGCTTCCTCCCCTCTGCTATCTGATTTCTAAATGGACATTGAACCCAGGAACACCACCTCACTACTTTTTTAATTTCTGTTTTATTATGCACTACTTATATTAACTGAACTATTTTATATATATGTAATGTAATTCAATTTTTTCTCTGTATTTATTTATCATGTATTTTATTTTACTGCTGCAGTAAAGTTAACAAATTTCACGACAAATGCCGGTGATATCAAACTCGAATCTGATTGTAAGACATGAACGTACACGGGTACTGGGTGGTATGTGCCAGTATTGTGCACATCCCCAGAACAGGCACTTGGCAAAAAAATTGATAAAGCCTGATGATATTTTAAGAATGGAGACATTAAACTCTGTTACTCTCCCTGCAAATGTTGCCTGACCAGAAGTTTTCCCTTTTCATGCACACAGGCGTCAGTACAAATCAGCAAGAGTGCTTCTAACACTCCCCAAAATGGCTCTCAGCATTTCAGAAGTAATATTGATGAATTTGTGCTCATAGTGTGCACAGCAGTTCACACAAATTACTACACGCACTGTCATTCATGTAAGTTATTTTCATTATTCCTCTCTGTTTAACATTGGAAAATATAGGGAAGCATTTATTGCAAGTGAACGTTCCGACAATCACTGGCTTTGCAGTTGAGGACTTGATTGGTTATTACAAGGTGTAAACAATAGCGACTTCACTTCTGAATTACATCTGGTGAAATCTGACAAACCAGGATGAGTGGCCTTTCTGGTGCCAGTCTCCGAAACATAACTGCGTGCGCTTTGAAGATCCACAGAGACAGATGTTATTTCAGCTGTCTGGATTTCCACTTTAATGACAACAGCAGCTCTGCTTCCTGGCATTCTAGCAAAAGGGCCACCTCTGCCATGCAAACATAGCTCCACTAGGGTGAAAGGGGAATGGCTGTCAGACAGAATGAGTAGGCCCTTTTCTTTAAAAAAAAAGCACAGAAATGGATTTCTGAGCGTCAGGAGCAGAGCACTGTTCTCTCTATCGATTAAGGATATGAATGAAGTTCTATGGGTCAGCTGCTGAGATTAGACACAGGCAGTTTGAGAAAGCTTAAAGGAAACGAAAACAGCCTTTGATGATCTGCCCAATATAATTTGACATTTGCAGGAGGGAAACGAAGCTGATGTACTGCTGACCTGCGCAGACTGGAGAAAGACCTCTCTGAGCCGAACTCACAGTCCGGGGCAATCTGTCCTGGCAACGCCAAGCTTGTGTTGGCAAAGTGCATGCGTTATTTCGTAGGTGGGCAACTGAATGGAGATTTTGAAAAACTTATGAAGCAGGGTTATTTTCACCGGAGCAGTGTAGACAGAGACATCTAAGTGCAGACCGTCCAAACCCTTCACTTCCACTCAGCAGCAGAGCTCCAGAAAGACATTAGTCAAAGACGGAAACAGAATTGACAATTGTAGCATGAGATAGAAAGGAGTCTGAGAAGAGCCTCAGCTGTAGCACATCTTGTTACAATATCCTCTTTCTGGCTAAAATCTACACTGTATTAGCATCATATTCTCACCATGTTGAATTGATGGTTGACAGAGCATCAGAGAATTAGGAAATACCTTCAGTGGGAAAGGACCTGGTTGAACTCCAGAACTGGCCTGTGGAAGTAGAAGGAAAAAGTGAAATGGATTTCCATCCCTCCCCCTCCTGTCTTCTCCTATCATTTTGGATCTCCCCCTCCCCCTCCCACTTTTAAATCTCTTACTAGCTCTTACTTCAGTTAGTCCTGACGAAGGGTCTCGGCCTGAAATGTCGACTGTACCTCTTCCTGGAGATGTTGCCTGGCCTGCTGCGTTCACCAGCAACTGTGATGTGTGTTGCTTGGATTTCTCTGTTTGTCAGTTTGTTCTCATTCAGGCTACGTAGTGTGCTTAGCAACAGCGACCCTTGTTTCACTTGTTAATATTCATACCTCTGAGTCGCAAAGCTGTGAGTTCAAATCCTACTTCATGGACCTGAGCACAGGCATCAGAGATGAAACCCCATTGCAAAGCTGAGAGAGTCCTCCACAGCTGCAGGCACAGTCATTTGGATGAGATGTGAAACTGGGGCTCAGGCTGATATCAGACTAATGTAAGGAACTGCATGGCACTAATTCAAAGAAGAGGAAGGAAGGTATGGCCGATGTCCTAGCCAACAATTATCAATCTCCAAATGCTAGTAAAATACTGATAATCAGATTATTATTGCATTGCTTTTTACAAATAATCTGTCATAATTCATATTATACTACAATGATTCTACATCATATTATTGCTTCTGAAAGACACCACATCATAACAAGCCAGTCTTTCCTACTTTTCCTGAAAATATTGATATGCTTTTACCTCAAACACGAGATTCTGCAGATGCTGGAAATCCAAAGCAACACACACAAAGGGCTGGAGGAACTCAGCAAGTCAGGCAACATCTCTGGAAATTAATAAACAATTGGCAGTTGGGGCTGAGATCTTTCAGGACTGACAAGGAAGGGGGAAAATGCCAGAATAAAAAGGTTGGGGGTGGGGGAGGTAAAGCAATGCACCATGAACTGCTGGAGGAACTCAGCAGGCCAGGCAGCATCTATGGAAGAGAGTATAGTCGACGATGAAGGCCAAGATCCTTCATCAGGACAGAAAGCAGGCTAGCTGGAAGGTGATAGGTGAAGCCAGGTGGGTGGGAAAGGTCAAGGGCTGGAGAAGAAGGAATCTGATAGGAGAGGAGAGTGGACCATAGGAGAAAGGGAAGGACAAGGAGATCCGGGGGGAGAGTAATAGGCTGGTGAGAAGAGGTGTGGGGGGGGGGAGTTTGTTCAGCCAATGGAGAAATCGATCTTCATAAGGTGTTGCTCCTCCACCCTGAAGGCAGTTTCATCTCGGCACAAGAGGAGGCCATGGGCCGACATGTGAGAACGGGAATGGGAATTGGAATTAAAATGTATGGCCACCGGGAAGTCCTGTTTGCGGCAGATGGTGCAGAGGTGTTTGTCGAAGCAGACCCCCAATTTATGACTGGTCTCACTAATGTAGGGGACACCACATCAGGAGCACCAGACACAACAGGCGACCCCAGCAGATTTGCAGGTCAAGTGTTGCCTTACCTGGAAGGACTTTTTGGGACCCTGATTAGAAGTGAGGGAGGACATGTATGGGTAGAAATAGCATTGCGTTGCTTACAGAGGTAAGTGGCTGGAGAGAGGTTAGTGGGGAGGGACGATTGGATAAGGGAATCACAGAGGAAGCAATCCCTGTGAACAACGGAGAGAGGTGGGCAGGTAAAGATATGTTTAGTGGTGGGATCCCTTCGGAGATGGTGAAAAGTGAGGAGGACGATGTGTTGGAACCAACGGCTGATGGGGTGGTATGTAAGGACAAGAGGAACTGCATCACTGTTGAAGTGGTTGGAAGATGTGGTGAGTCAGGATGTATGGGAAATGGAGGAGATGTAGGTGAGGGCAACATCAATAGTGGAGGGAGGAAACCCTATTCGTTGAAGAAGGAGAACATCTCTGATGTCCTGGAATGGAAAGCCGCATCCTGGGAAGAGGGGCGGTGGAGGTGAAGAAACTGAGAATAGGGAATAGCATTTTTACTGGAGATAGGCTAAGAAGAGGAATACCCTGCCAGGATTAGTAGCATGTCCAGGTATTTGTTAACGATATTCTTAAACATGATGGCAAGCTTATGTCTTCTGTAATGTAGAGTTATCAGACCTTATGTGAATGGTCAAATTTGAATTATTGAGAACTTTCACCTCCTCACTCTTCCAGCAATCATTCATATGTTTGGTTTGATTCTTATCCTGTCATAAATCTGGAACATCTGGAGTATTCACAATCAGGGGTGCATGAGGAGGCAGAACATCATTTATATTTTTAGCAATATCCATTTTCCTTTCAGTAGCAAGATCCTAACTGAGGTGTGAACAGAAATAAATTGCAGTGTTGCTTTAGACCAGTTGGTAGCATTCTTGCATTTAGGTCATAATGCCTGAAAGAAACAACAATTTTGATATCACTCTTCATGTCCAGAAAGACATTAAACAGAGCTTTATCTTGCACTGGGAAAGAAGAGGGAGGAAAAAAAAATCCGAGAAGAATTCATTCTGTGTTGTCAGATGTGCTTTTCCTGTAATGGAATTAAATTGAAGTTATGTTTCTCAGTTGATGCTGTATGAAGAAGAACTAATCTTGATGAAGATCATCACATATCAACAAAGAAGCAGCAAATACTACTCTTGACGATTGCATTAGTGAAGAGCTAGCACTGATGAGGCTGGTAGTTTGCCATGAACAAGAAAGCAGCATTCATCATCAAGGACACCTTCCGCTGTCCAGGCCATGCTCTCTTCCAGTTGCTGCCATCAAGAAGGAGGTACAGGAGTCTTAGTTCCTATCCGAAAAGCTTTAGGAGCAGTTATTACCCTTCAACCATTAGCCTGTTGAACTAGCATAGATGACTTCTCTTATCTCAACACTGAACTGATTCCATAACCTATTGACTCACTTTCAAGTAGTCTGCAACTCATGTTCTCAATGTCGTTTGTTTATTTATTTATTTATCTATCTATTTTTGCATTTGTCCAATGTATCTTGTTTTGCACATACGTTGTGTTTCAGTCTTTTTGTGTAGTTTTTCATTGATTCAATTTTATTAAATTGTATCTGTTAAATAGGGGCCGTGGACAATTCTGATTTGATGGAGAATGGACGTGAAAGCACAGAGGAACATCCGGAGAAATTTCTGAAACGCCCGTCTGCTGCTGTCGTTACTGTGTGGTCGGGAATCTTTCGGAGGGCAGGCCTCAAAATCCCCGGCCTTGCCTGCTTTTGGCGACCGAGAAGGAGGTCGAATCATTCGGACAGAGATGGCGCTCAGGACTCGGTGTCAGAGAGCTGATCAGAGCTCGAAGTTTTCGGATGACTCAGAGTCAGATTGTGGTTGGTGTGGCAGGGAGAGTTTTTCTTCCTTCTCCTGTCTGCATGAGATGTGGGACATTTGAGAAACTTTGAACTTTACTGTGCTCACAGACTTCTTCATCAGGTTATGGTATTGTTACACTGTTTGTAACTATATGTTATAATTATGTGGTTTTGTCAGGTTTTTCAGTCTTGGTTTGTCCTGTGTTTTGTGATATCACACCGGAGGAAATAATGTATCATTTCTTAATGCATGCATTACTAAATGACAATAAAAGAGGACTACGTGTCTTCATAATCATATTACTTTGTTCTAATGTGAATGTGTGCAAGGAAATGAATCTCAGGGTAGTATATGGTGACATATATGTATTCTGATAATAAATTTACTTTGAACTTTGAACTTTGATGGCCTTGTCCTCCAGTGCAGTAGTCTATACTTGTATTTATTATTTCAGACTGGAAGACAATGGAATTGAATTCTACTGGAATGCTTGGGAAAAGTTTTGAAGCAAGGAAAGCAAAAGGAGAGAAAGAAAAGCCTGCACTTTTGGTAGTAGAGTCATTACATTACTGGACTAGTTGCCAGATTATTGACCAGGACATGAATTTGAATCCTGATAATATTTGCACTTGTTACTTGTTACATACACCTGTTAGGGTACATTCTCCAATTACCTTATAAGGTAACCATAGCCTTCATCCAGGAGCAGCTGTCATCACATGGTTCCCAACCCTCACAGAGTGTTTCGACCCTTAACCACGACACTCTCCAGTTGGTGGGCTGGCAGTGGTGGCAAAATCACTGCCCATCTGCTCCTGGCTTCCAGCTCCCCTCCTCTCGCCTACTCCAAATCCAACAAGAGGCTCGTTCTGCCTCTTCCCCCATTCTACAAGCTGCTTTTTTTTTGCTCGTTTTGTCCAGGCCCAGATCTGACAACAACCGCCATGCTGATTTGACTGGGAAACCTCTGCAGCCGATCTCCACAGGGAACAACCATGCCTGCCATCCCTTGTCTTTACACTCCTGCACTAAGGGCTGGTACTTCAAGGCCTTTCTCTCGTGGGTCTCTTCCAATCCCTCATCCAAAGGCACAGTCAGCTCAACCAGAATTATTTTCCTGTCTTCAGTTGACCACAGTATAACGTCCACGTGTAGGGCTGTGTGCACCACATCTGGGAACTGCAACCTCCTTCTCACATCGACCCTCATCTCCCAGGACCTGGCTGTTAGCAGCAGATTGGGCTTTGGTTGTTTGGTTACGAAAGGCCTGGCTCCCTCTTTGATGAAGGTGATGGCCTTCCTCAAATCTGTGCCAGCCGTCCTCTTCTTGCGTCTCTCTCGCTCTAGCGTGTCAGCAAGAGCCAGAAGCACCTTATCATGGCGCCACCTATACCATCCTTGAGTTAGAGCTGTTTTACACCCGGACAGTAAATGAGCCAGTGTCCCCTTTTGACCACAGAGCCTACAGTTCGGGTCCTCTTTCATCCCCCATGTGTACAGATGTAATGGCAAAGGAAGGGTGTCATACACGGATCGCAAGAGGAGGGAAATACGGAAGGGCTCTAGTCTCCATAACTCTGCCCATGAGATCTTACGCTTGGGCAGATCCCATTTTGTCCAGGCACCCTTGGGACCCTTGTCCCACTGCCTTTGACATCCCCTTCTCTTCCTCACTGATCCGTACTTCTGCCTGTATCATGCCTCGCCTGTTCCTTATGCTTGCGTTTCCCCAGTGCTTGGAAGTGAACTGAGCCGAGGCCTTGCCGCCCGACGCTGGGGTTGCTGATGATATCTCGCAGCTTCAGAGTACACACTGCCTGCTCCACAGCTGTATTGGCTGCCCACTTGCGCCCAGATCCGGTTGTAACGCCTGCTTGCTTTACCAAGATGTTATTGGAATCTCTCAAGCTTAATAAGGCTCTGCATTTTGCCACCTTGAATTAAGACTCCAATGAATAAATGGATCTGGAATTTTAAAATAGTCTCATGGTGATGGTATCCTATGATATTACAGGTTTGTGAGAAATCTCCGTTTGGTTCAGTAATGACCTATAGAGAAGTTAAGTCTGCCACCCTTTCACCAGTCTGACCTATATGTTACTTGAGGCCAATGTGGCTAACTCATAACCATCTCTTCAGTTCAAGGGTGAACAGTGACAAACTATAAACAACAACATTTCCAGCACTAAATGAACAATTAAACTAATTACTGTTTGAGAGATAATCTGTGGAATATTGTTCTTTCCTTAAGAGAGAGCCAAAATACAACTTTCATACATATAGAATTGCCATTTCTTTAAAACTACCACACACCATCAGTACTGCATCAAAATTTTGTGCAGGGTCCGTGGATTCTGTTGCCATGGATTCCAGTGATTTTTTTGCCTCACTGGCTCTGTTAATCTAAGCGAAGTGTTTAAAGGTTTCACTCCTTCTTGAGGTAATCAGTCTGGTGTGGTGTGCCTCTGAGCTGCGCTAACCTTCGTGGGGATCTACATCAGGCAGTGAATGTACAAACAAGTGAATAGAGCTTAGAAGACTAGTCCTCAGCTCCGGATCTGCAGGCAGAATGAACGGGCAACGTTCCATGCGAAGCAGAGAAGGATTAACAGGGCCTTGGCTGGGCACCAAACACTTGTAAGTGGAAAATAAGTGGAAACACATTTGTGATGAGTTAAAAGAGTCTCTGGTGTGCTCTGAAGAAGAGCTCTTAGCAATACAAGCCTTGTAATGCACACTGAATGCTTCTGGAGACTTGGAGTTATCAGTGGCAACATAACCTTGAAATCCTGTACAAGAGCGGCTGGGAATGAAGCCAAAGCCTCCCACTCACAAAATAACAAATGCGCTATCCTGCCTAGTACAGGGATAATGGGAGATAATCAGAGTTATTTCTGTTTCCGCTGAGTTTCAAACAAAATCTGTTTCCTCTGTAAGTATTTGTGGCTTGAAGTTTGACCCAGTTTATGCCTCTTTACGAAAAGGAGAGTTTGGACCCAGTCCAACTGTGCCAATAACAAGTAATGGAAGAGGCGTTCGGTGTTCTCAGAGGCTGATGATGATGTGTCTGGAATTCCCATGCTTGAAGCAATTTCAGACCATGCACTGATGACGTCTGTTGTCATTTGGTTCTGTTATGTACCCCAACTTTTAAAATCAAAATGTTATTCAAAAGACTTGCATTCCTAATGCACCTTTCATATCTCTTTCAGTGTGCTACCGCCCGTTACGCTGCTGGCATTTAAGGCAGCAATGAAGGTCCTCCATCTCTGGTGGTGTTCATCGAGTCAGTAGGTTCCAATTGGTTTTCACTACAATGCAAATCCTAGGTGGAAACTCAGGAATATCATCACACTCAGATGTAGAAGGTTTCTTCTAGCACTAAATGAGCAATTAAAACTAATTATTGTTTGACAGATAATCTGTGGAATATTATTCTATTTCCTTAATACCGAGCCAAAATACAACTTTCCATAACAAGTCAGGGTTGTTAGCCCTGTACTGAACTTCTCAACCTGCAAGTCTGGTGGGCACTCTTAGCCTGCCCTCTACCCTTTGACCTGTTTGGCATGGGTGAACCTACCAAGAGTCAAAACATAAAGCCCTAACTCCAGCCAACATAGCTCTCCAGGTCATTGAGACATGCAAGCCACCAAACCACGACAAGGTTGTGGTCCACTTGGAGAATCCTTTCCAGAAGTCTGAAATCTAATTAAATAATTTGAAGTCCAAATTGCGATGTAAGAAACACACACCCACAAACACACACAAACACACCATCATCATCATTTACGATCACTTGTAGTTGAGTATGATTCTTCTCCTGATGATTGATCTGGTCACTTATGGATCTTGAGATGACTGAAGAGGCTGATTTGTGATCCACAGTGTTGGCAGGTGTAGGTCATTGAGGTGGTGGTGAATGTAGCTAGTTGGGCCTTTCCCAGTCTTTCCTTATGTTGAAGCCACTTAGTCTCAATGGGATGGTGTAGATATTTTCACCAGGTTCGGTTATGGCCCAAGTGTAGAGTGAGAGATACTGACGTGGGTCGATAGTCCGCAGATTGTAATGCGAACACTGTCAAAGGGAAAAGATAACAATAAATGCTAGGCCAAACAGGGCCGTTAACTAAAACTCTCAAATGGAAAATTAGCGTACGCTGCAGCTGAAAAGAACAAATAAATATAAAACGAATACCACTAGTCTTCAGAGCCAGTTGACTGGACAGTCCTATTTCCCAGGCAAGGCCGAATGCAAACAGGCAGCGAAATGTTGCTGTGTTCCATGTCCGAGTCTCGACAAGCACTACGACGCTAAGTATGGAGTTAAGTGCTATCGCAATTAAATAATAATTAGCTGACACATGCAAGTTCACAAGTGCAATTACCGTATCTACTGCACTGCCGAATCCATGGTTGTGACAGGCATTCTTCCAGCTGTGCAGTCCCCTCACAGACAGTCTTTCTCCAGCGTTCCCTATTCTGTGCTAATTTCTCCCATCCATTCAGGTTGATCTGGCCCTTCCTCAGGTGGGTCTTGATATTGTCCTTGAACTGCTTTTCCTGCCTTCCGGGAGTTATTTAGCGAGATGGGAGTCAGGAATACAGATGATATAACCGACTCCGCAACTGGTGTTGAGTCACAATTGTAGCTATGGAGTTTAATATTAGCTTCCTCCAAGATGCTGAAGTTAGTATATCTGTTCTTCCAGGTAACTCTCAGAATCTTTTGGAGGCATCTTTTATGGCAAGTTTCTAGGGATTTTATGTACCTGCTGTATGTTGTCCATGATTCTGCTCCAAATAGCAAAGAAGGAGGACTATGCTTTATCGACCAGAAGCTTAGTGTTGGTCTTGGTATCCCAAACTTCAAAAACCCTCTTTCTCAGCCTGGCAAAAGCTCCACTCACGCAGCCTTTTCTGCGATTTATTTCAAGGTCAGTGTTGGCTCTTGAAGCAAAAAGGCTGCTAAGATATGGGAAATGCTTAGTGTTCTCCAGAGGGATGTTCTCAGCTTGGATGGTTGGAGGTTTAGGAGCTTGATCTGGAGCAAGTTGGTGCAGGACTTGGGTTTTCTTGATTTTTAGATCAGGTCCCAGGAGTTTGCATGCTCTGGCAAAAGCATCCATTGTGCAATGTAGATCCTCCTCAGAGTGAGCCACAATGTCATTGCTGTCTGCATATTGGGGGCCCTTGATGGAAATAGTCGACACCTTGCTCTTTGCCTTGAACCTGCTAAGATTAAAGAGCCCCTCATCTGTCCTATAGAGAATCTAGACTCCTTGTGGATGGTCATGGCCTGTGAGTTGCAATGGTTGTAATGAAAACAGCAAACAGAGTTGGGGCAATGATGCACCCCTTTTGGACCCCGGTCTCAATCTTGAAAGGTGCTGTTTCAGAGCTGCTGTTGCTGATGACTGTTGCACTCGTATCATTGTGTAAGAGCTGCAGGATCTTGAGGTATTTCTCCAGGCACCTGATTTTGGACAGTACCTACAAAAAGGCAGCATGATTTCCAGAGTCAAATGCTTTCGTAAGGTCTATGAAGGTCATATAAAGTGGGATATTTTGTTCCCGGGCTTTCTCCTGCAATTGATGTGCTATAAAAATCATGTTAGATGTTGCTCTGGCTAGATGGAATCCACTGAGACTCAAGCAGGAGATCTTCTGCCAGAGGTGAAAATTGGTCACATAAAATTCGGGTGAACACCTTTCCTGTTGTAGAGAGGAGGGAGATGCCTCTATAATTTCCACAGTCAGCATTGTCACCCTTTTGAAGAGTGTGACAATCAGGGATTCGGCTGGAATCTTCGCCTAGTCCCAGATCTTGAGAAGCAGGTCATGTATATGATTTAAAGGTTCTGTGCCACTGTCCTTGAGGATTTCTGCTGGAATTCCATCAGCCCCAGTAGCCTTGTTGTTCTTCAATTTCTTGCAGGCCGCCTGAACCTCTTTGATAGTAGGAGGCTTACTCACATCCTCCTTCGTGGGTTGTTGTGGGAGCTTGTTGATGACTTCAATGTCAATAGTGGTGCTGCAAGTAAGTAGCTCCTAAAGTGTTAATTCCATTGAGAGTTGATGGCTTCATTGCCTTTCAGCAGCCTTTGTCCATCTTTGGAGCGAAGGGGATTTAGGCCACGATGGTTTGGGTCACACACTGCCTTGGTGGCAATAAAGAAACCCTGATATCACCAGAATCAGTAGCTGATCCTTTATTTCTCTTATTCTACTCTGGACTACAGCCTTAGCTTTGGAGTGGGCTCCTCTTTTTGCTTCGGAGCTGATGTCCTTCTGCCAGTCACAGAAAGCTTTCCTCTTGTTGTTGATTATCTCTTTTATTTCACTGTTGTTTTCATCAAAACAATTTTTGTTCTCCTGGTCTTCTATCCAACGATGTTTTTACAACTATCAAGGATGGTGGTCTTCAGAGTGGTCCAGAATGCTTCAATGTCCTCTGGTTACTGCTTTGGGAATCTTTCAGAAAGGGCAGCCTAGAGATATTGTACCTTCTCTGTGCATTTTAGGCTCTCAATCTTGAACCTGGGATGGCTCAACTTCCTTTGCAATCTACTCCTCGGCATGATTTTTATGGCCATTTGTGAGCGAATAAGCTGCTGTTCTGTCCAGCCATCATGGCTCTTGTATTCTTTACGTCTCTGCGATCCCTCCTCCAAATAATGACATAATCTATAAGATGCCAAGTCTTTGAACAGGGATGCAAATATGACATTTTCACCTTAGTTCTCTGGCAGAACAGGATGTTAGTGATGGCCAGGTCACGTTCAGCACACTTGGACAGAGCACTCCACTGGAGTTAATGTTGCCAACATCTTCTTTCCCAATTGTGCCTTTCCAGGAGTTGCTGTCCCTGCCAACTCAAGCATTGAAATCTCCAAGAAGAACTACCTTATCCTCCTTTGGAATATCTGATAGTATGTGGTCAAGGTCAGCATAGAAGGTCTCTTTAACATCGTCTGGTGAGTCTAGTCTAGGGTCGGAGCATAGGCACTCAAAGTTGTAGCCATTTGGTTGTTAGCGGTCTGAAGGCGCATGGTCATGAGACATTCATTGATGCCAACTGGCAATTCAGAGAGGTGACTGATGATGCTGTTCTTTATGGCGAATCCAACTCCATAAATTCTGGATTCATCTGCTGATCTCCCCTTCCAGAAAAGGTGTATCCACCCTTCTTCTCCTTCAATTAACCTTTCTTGGCCAATCGCATTTCACGAAGGGTAGCAAGGCCAATTTGGAACCTTCTCAGCTCTCTTGAGATGATGACAGTACATCTTTCAGGTTGATCACTGGTTACACTGTCCACACATTCCAGGCTCCAAAATTCAGATGCAGTTTGGTGATCCAACTTAATGCAATGATCCAATCAGGAGTGAGGAGGCAGGCTTTTTTAGGGCACCTTTTCTAGCCTCTTCCCCATGTAGGGCGATCAGAGCGGGTCCTGAATAGAGCTGCTCAGTCACGAGTGCAGCTGCCGAAAAGTTCTATCTGCCTCAGTCCAAGAGCAAGGTGACTGTACCTAACGCCCACCGCCTGTGTGCCAGGTTGTGACTGGGAGCTCTCAAGCTTCACTATCTTGCTACTGTCACCACTTCCTGATCACAGGGCTTTGTCCGAGTTATCAATCTGATAACCAAACCAGGAGAAGTGACCGTGCGTGAGTTCTTTTAATGTGGGAAGACTGCTGCACAAGCACATGATCCTTGACAGAGAAAGGGCCAAAATCCAATGCTTGGAGAGCAAGAGAATTGGGGGCCCTCTTCTCCTGTGTTCCTTCTCTGCCTTCACAGCCATTGTGGTGGTCCTCGTAGTCCCGAGATTCCGGAGACACGTGGTTGAGGGTGTGCTGACATTTTGCATCACAACCTGGTACTCCAGCTGCAGTGCTGTCGACAAAAAAGCCTTGCAGAGGGTGGTTAGGGGAGCAGAGACGGTTATTGGGGTCTCCCTACCTTCTGTCCAAGACCTCTTTCAGAGTCGCTGCCTCCAGAAGACACGGTACATCATTAAAGATCCTTCACACCCTCTCCATGAACTGTTTGTTCTTCTGCCATCAGGCAAACGTTACAGAAGCATCAAAACTAAAACCACAAGGCTACTAAACAGCTTCCTCCCACAGGCAGTCAGACCGCTAAATAGCTGCTCTACCTGACTCTGCTTTTGGACTCTACTTTTAACTCCCACTGGACACTCATAACTTGATTTTAACTGACATGTGGCTGTTGTGTTTTACTATTTATTGTTATGTTTATTATTTAGTGTTGCGTTTGTTATGTTATGATTGCACTGCTCCTGGGAAACGCTGTCTCATTCTGCCCTGCAGAGCTGATGTACAGTTAGAATGACAATAAAGTTTTTTTGAATCCTGAATCTTCTGCTTGTTCCGGCATTGAGGTCTTGGTTGGGCTGTGCTTTGTCTGGACCTTCCCCCTTGACCTTATCGCCATGGGTGACCCCATCAGGAGCTCAGCTCCAGACGGCAATCCGGCATCACTGTCAGGTTCTCAGGATCACACAACCCTCTCCACCACGACAAGGTAGAAGTACCCTAGAGAGGTACACACACACAATGAGCCCACCGGCCACAACAGAGCTGTCAAGTTTATTTATTTATATTGAGATAAACCCTTCTGGCCCTTTTTAACTGCATCACCCATCAAACTCCAACTTAACCTTAGCCATTACATGGGACGATTTACAATGACCAATTAACCTACCAACCGGTACGTCTTTGGACTGTGGGAGGAAACTAGAGCACCCAGAGGAAACCCACACATTCCATGTGGAGGATGTACAGAATTCTTACATGTGACATCGGAATTGAACTCTCAACTCCTCCGATACCCCAAGCTGTAGTAGCGTCATTACGCTACCAGGGGGCTTAGCATTTAACGTGGAAACTGACTTCTGTATCACAGCAGTGTGCATTACTGACCTACAGTTTTCTAAGCAATAATATTCTAATATATGTAATATTTACATGTTACCCAACCTATTCACTTAAAATTTCACTCTCCTGTTTGTTAGAAGAGTAAGAGACAAACATCTTTTAACCTTCAGAAAATTTCTGGTGTAGAAATTTATCCCTAATCAATAGCATTAAATACTTTAGACTATGTGATCTACTCTGCCTCTGATATTCTTTCCTTTAAAGCCGTCCGTACTAGATTTTGAAGGCACTCTTCTGTTCTCTAGTGTATTTAGTGCTACTAACAAGGCATGATTTTTCAATATATAAGTCATGTCCTAAACATATTCAAAAGATTCAACAATTCAAAGCTTCAAAGTACATTTATTATTAAAGTATGTATGCAGTATATAACCCTGAGATTCATCTTCCCACAGACAGCCAGGAAACAAAGAACAACGGAACCAACCCGTTCCAAGAAAACATCAAAACCCCCTCCCTCTATGTGCAAAAAATACACGCAATCAACTACAAACAAAACAAAGCAAAAACACAGAATATAAAACACAAAATCAAAAGGCATATTTCAGTACAGTTCAGCCCAGTGTTCATTATTTGCAATGATGGAGTTTCAAACTCCATATTTTGCCATTATCCCTCTAAGGTCGAGTTAATCAACATTATCACCTCATTAGGGAGCTCCTTTCTTTTGTCACCATTTCGGTTACGTTTGGAATAGGTATTGGTTGATTGTTGTCACACGTACCAAGATACAGTGAAAAGCTTCTCTTGCATATTTTTCATACAGATCAAATCATTACCCAGTGGATTGAGCTAGAATGAAGTAAAACAATAACAATGCAGAAAAATGAGTGAAGACAATCCAGAAAGTGCAAGTGCAGGTAAACAATCGAGTGAAAGATCATAAAGAGATAGATTGTGAGGTAGAGTCCAAATTATTGTACAAGAGGTCCGTCAAGATCTTGATAACTGAACCTGTCCCTGAGCTTGGTGCTTTCAGGCTTTTATATTTTCTTCGTGATGCAAGAGGAGGGAAGAAAGAATGCTTGGGGTAGGCTGGTTCCTGTACAGAGGCAGTGAGAAGTATAGACAGATGTAGCAGGGAGGCTAGTTCCTGTGAATATGCTGAGCTGTGTTCACAACTCTGTAATTTCTTGCGGTCACATACAGAACATTTGCCATACAAGGCTGTTGTGCATCCAGACAGTAATGTATGGATCTATTTCTTTTAGAGCAGTGACCGCCTGCCCTTAGCAATAGCTACTGATCTATTGCCTACGCATGTGCAGTGTTTACACATGTGCATTGCTCTATCCCTCTCTTGCTGCAACGTGAATACTCCAGTTAAAGTTATCACCCGCGTGTGTGCTTTTACTTAACTGATATGTCGTTGTGCTCAGGCACAACAAATTGGCGATACTATGAACCTGACAGCCAGGAAATATCACAAGCTGCACCGTCAGTTACGGAACAAAACAGCGAGAGTTAAACAGCACGAGAACGCAGAAAGACCCGTGAGTAATACTGAAAGACGCGCTGAATTTAAAGTGAAAGTAACGTGGCGATAACTTCAGTCAGGAAAGTTGATGAATTTGGTAGCGCTAATGAAGGCTGGGAGTCATATATCGCGAGGTCTAAAATGGATTATAAAGCGAACAACGTGGAGAAGCAAAAGAACACCCCGGCACTTCTTAGCTTAATGTGTGTAAGGACGTACAGTCTCTTACGTAACCTAGTTACCCCTGAAAAAACAGCAAGCATGATGCTCGATAAAATTGTTGAAATTTTACAAAATCACTTGAGCTCTAAACCGCTGGCAATAACTGAGATATTTAGATTTTTCAAAAGTAACCTGTCAAAAGATGAAAGCATTTCTGAATACATTGCAGAACTGCACAAGCATTCCCAGTACTGTGACTTTAGACATGAACTATCTGATGCAATAAGGCTAGTATCTGGCATGCATAGCACTCAAAAGAAGCTACCATCTAAAAGAGACCATTGCAATACTTCTAGAGAATGAAGCAAAGGATAGATGCAGCAAAACTACAGAAAACAAGGTTAGAATGTGAAATGCAATAAAATATCCCTGAACGGTGCAAAAAAACAAAAATGTTTTCAACATGGCTTATCCTCCCATAACGCAAATGACAGTGGTTCAAGGAAAACGCCTGCTAAAAGTTTTGCAAACAAGGTCACATAGAGAGAGTGTGCAAATCAGACAAAAAGCATGACCAAAGAGGAAATACACTCTGAGTAAACAGCTTCACACACAAAACTAAGCAAATGCATAAAGAGACTGAATGTGAAACAGACAGCACAGAGTCTGACAAAGGTGAGCTGTCATGCCTAGAATTACATAGTATAACTGAAGCAGATCACAAAATCATATGGATCACGATAGATGTGTCTGGTGTAAAACTGAAAATGGAACTGGACACAGGGTCAGCTTTGTCTGTAATTTCAGAGGCTGATTTCAAACAGACTGTTTTCAAAGCTACCATTACAGAAGATCTCAGTGATGCTAAAGACCTACACAGGTGAAAAGGTGTCTCCCAAAGGCAAACTGAAGGTAAATGTGACATATGGAGGCCAAACACAGCAGTTAGAGCTTTATGTATTGAAAAGTGGAGGGCCAGCAATTTTCGGATGTTAGTGGTTGAGAAAAATCCAGCTAGACTGGCACACAATCAAAGTTCTCAGTGTGGCATCAACAGGCAACTGCAGCCCAAATGGTAGCACTAACCAGAGACTGTCACAGATGTTTAAAGCTAATCAGAAAGTGCTTGAGAAGGGACTATATAAACAGATCAAAGATTTGGTCAGAAGTTGTTCGGAGTGCCAAAAGGTTCAAAATGCACACCCACAGGCAGTGTTACACCCATGGGAATAGCTGTCTTCACCACAGCAAAGAATACAGATTGACTTTGCTGGAAAGTTCATGGACTCCATGTTTCTGATTGCTGTGGATGCTCATTCAAAGTGGCCAGAGGTCAAACCAATGAAGTCAACCATCTCAGCAACTCTGAGGACTACCCTTACCAGAAATGGCTTACCAGAGCAAATTGTGAGGGTCAACGGACCACAATACACATCTGGAGAATTCCAAACGTTCATGAGGAAAAATGGCATCAGACATTTCAAGTCAGCTCCTCACCACCCAGCAATGAATGGGTTAGCTGAAAGGTTTATCCAGACATTCAAGAAATCCATTAAAGAGATGGACAGGGAGGACATTCCTCTACAGCACAAGGTGGACAACTTCCTTTTTGTGTATCGGAACTCTGTTCATATGATGACAAATCAAATACCTGCAATGCTGTTCATGAGTAGGAATCTGAGATCTCACATAGACCTCCTGAAACCAGACCCACAGAGGGAAGTGCAGAATAAACAGTTCAGCCGGTTGCCAAGTGAAGCAGCAAGGAGCTTGGAGGTTGGACAGGAAGTCCTAGTGTGTGATTATCGAGAAGACAAGTGGATGCCCAGTAGGATAGCTACAAGAACTGGACCACTGTTATACACAGCGGATGTTGGAGGTCAAATATCAAGATGTCATGTGGATCAAATACTGGTTGCTTGACTGAAGAACATACTGCAGTTGACTGCATCCAACAAGATGGACACATTACAGTCACCGGACTTACCTCTCAGTGATGATATCGCTGACAGCAATATGACACCTATCAAACCTGATGCCACAGGTCCGGAAGGGCGACAAGCATGTTATCATTGGCAAGACACCTGCCAAACTTGACGCCAGTCCACAGGCCCAGAGGCGGTATCCTGATAGAAACAAAGCGCCACTCTAAAGCTTGAATCTTTAGAACGGTGAAGTTAATTATGGACTGTTATTCAGAAAGCATGTTTATTTGGAATATGGTTTTATGAAAGGGAAATTGACTGTTTTATACATGTACTGTTTTATGTTGCATTAATCTAAAGGGGGAGGAAGTATAATGTATGGAAATTTCTTTTGGAGCAATAACATCCCCCCCCCCCCTTAGCACTACGTGTTGATCTGTTGTCTGTGCATGCACTGTTGTCTGTGTACGCACATTTCACTCTCTCTCACTGCAATGTGTATACACCAGTTAAAGCCATCTCCCGTGTGCGTGCTTTTATTTAATCAATATGTAGTTGTGCACAGACACAACACAGACAGAAGGCTTTCTATGGTGTATCAATAAAATATTATAAGAATCAAAGGGGGCATGCAAACTTCTTTAGCCTCCTGAGCAAGTAGAGGTGCTAGTGATATTTTTCGGCTATGACATCAATATGATTGGACCAGGAGTGGCTACTGGTGATGTTTTCGCTTCAGAACTTGAAGCTCTCAACCATATCAATGTGAACACCACTGATATAGATCGCAGCATGTACACTGCCCCCTGTTCTGAAGTCATTGTACAGCTCTTTTGTTGATATGGAGAGAAAGCTTGTTGTGTGACACTAAATTAGATTAGTTTAGATTAGATTATATCACTATGTCACTAAACTCTCCGTCTCCGTCCTGTATTCTGACATATTGTTATTTGAGATACAGCCCATTGAGGTTGTATGATCTGCAAACTTGTAGGTGGAGGCAGAGCAGAATTTGACCACACAGTCATGAGTGAACAGGTCCTAACTCTCTTTGGTATATTTGGGTGTACTTAGTGGCACCTGTTGGCTGCGAACATTATGCAGTGAGTTACTCAGTCTTAGTCATAGAGATGCTATAGTTGGCCTGGGATCATGAACTTGGTTGAGGAAACTCAACCAGGGCACTTGTGCATGCTAACTCCGCCATGGACTGTCCCAAACCCAGATGTATTGACTTTATTACTGAAAACCTTCACTTACATGAGGAGTAAGATTCTTTATGTTACAGCTCCATCTAAATGTGCATTGTGCGGTTTATAGTCATTTGTAGTGAATAGTATGTACAACAGGACAGCGAAACTAGCATAGAAATACAATTGTAGCAGTGTGAATTAATCAGTCTGATGGCCTGGTGGAAGAAGCTGTCCCGGAGCCTGTGAAAGGAGCTAGCAACCCCATCTCATAAAAAAACCAGAGCTACAGAAATTTCCACAGAAGCTCCAAAGGCGTCATCCCTGGGAGATGAAGGAAACGCCAAAAAGATGGGCTGCACCTGCAAAACAACATGAAAGAAGGGCCTGGGACCGAGGATCTGGCGAGCTACTGTCGGCGGCCTGTGCCCCAGTAGGAGTGATAAGCTGAAGAAGAAGAAGACTTGGGTGGGCTAGCTGCCTGGCCACCCTCGTTGAGATGTTGGGAGAGGGTTTTCTTGTTCAGAAATCTCCTCCTGTTCATTGAAGCTCACAATGTCACTAGTGCCGCATCCATTTTCCAGATGCTAAAACAAGTAGTGGCCTCCAATACAGTGGACAGGTTGCTCATTATAAGGCAAAATCACTGCCATTTGTTTCAAGCAAAACACAGAATAAGTTATTGAAAATAAAGGCAAATAACTACAGGTATGCATCAATAAGAGGAAGAGCAACAAAAATGAATGGATTATTTCATACAAATGTGAAAAAGTCTGCAGATATTATAAATCCAAAGCAACACACACAAAATGCTAGAAGGACTCAGCAGATCAGGCAGCATCTATGGAAAAGAGTAAACAGTTGACGTTTTGGGCCGAGACCCTTATCTCTATATTTAATACATCAAGAAAGCAGAGAACAAAAGGCATAATGGAGCAAGATTGAAACACTTCCTTTGTGTATCTGAGCAGAGGTCGAACATTGTTCTGGGTTCCTTTGTCAAGGCTGGGTTCCCCCAGGTGCTGCAGGTTGCCGTTAGCTAGACCAAGCCCAGATATACTTTAATCGGCTTACCTTAAAAATGAAAGTGGAAATTTGGAGAGATGTGAAGTACAACTCCCAAAATGTCACAGTGACCTCTGGAGCTGGAGCGAAAAGCTAGTTCCAGCATTATTGGAAAAAGTTGAGGTGAAGAGGTAGTGTAAGGGGTAGCCTGTCATTATGGTGAAGATAACATGGGGTTCGAAGATCAGCCTGCTATCAAATGCAATACTGCTTGGAAGTAAATTGGTTCTGGAGGATAGATCAAATGGAAAGAGAATGAGGATTGCACTAGGGAAAAGAACATCGGCTTGTAATTATGTTATACAGGCAGCCAGCTAAAGAACGTCTGTGAATTGGAGAAGCAGCGAAGACAGTTGGCTTCAAGAAAACTTTTGTCACATTGGCCTTCATAAATCAAAGTATTGAGTACAGAAGATGGGATGTTATGTTGAAGTTGGTGATATTGGTGAGGTCTAATTTGAAGCAACGTGTGCAGTTTTAGTAACTTGCACACAGGAGTACAGAGAAAGTTTACCAGGATGTTGCCCAGTCTGGAGGACCAGAGTTATAATTAAAGATGGAATAGGTTAGGACTTTATTCCTTAAAATGTAGAAGATTGAGAGGAGACTTGATAGAGGTACAGCATACAAAATTATGAGGGGAATAGATAGGGTAAATGCAAGCAGGCTTTTTCCACTGAGGTTAGATGGACTACAACTAGAGGTCATGGGTTAAGGGTGAAAGGTGAAAAGTTAAAGAGGAACGTAAGTGGAAACTTCCCTACTCAACTCATGGAACAAGCTGCCAGAGCAAGTGGTGCATGTGAGCTCAATTTCAACGTTTAAGAGAAGTTTGGATAGGTACATGGATGGTAGGGGTATGGCGGGCTATAGTCCAGGTGCAGGTCAATGGCAGTAGGCAGTTTACATGGTTTGGCATGGACTAGATGGGCCAAAGGGCCTGTTTCTTTGCTGTACTTTTCTATGAATCTACGATTTAGTGTAAGTAGACTGCTTTTAATATGAACAGTTTCTGTCCTTTGGACATTTATTCATGGAGTGACATTAGATGTCATTGACGGAGCTCTCAGTGCAGGCCAATTCAAATACCAGCCTGTTATTGACCCACATGTTCAGTGATCAATACCGCACTATCTCCCAACCTCATAATCCAAGGCGCACAATCAACTGTGAGTGAGATCAATGATTTGTCCAATAGATGACTAATTGGTAGAGTCTCAAACATCACTTCCAGAAGGGAAAGTGCCTTACAAAGGAGGATGCACCCATTCACTTTGGTTACAAAAAATCATTTTGTTTTGCTGACTTTTATCTCCAGAGAAAGACAGGGGTTGAAGCCGTTTAACTCTGTGCTAGATGTCATCTCAGCCTGTAATCCAATCAAGTGTCCAAATAGATGTGATTTATATTCTGGAAGCCGAAGTGCAATTAAGTCTTTGTTTTGTGCTCCTGGGGGTGAGTGAATTGTAAATGATGCTTGATATTTCCCAGATGGCTGCTTTCTCTAGACACTCATTCACTCTCCGTGCTTGTCAGCTGGCACGACTCTCAACAAATGTACCGAAAATATAGTCCCCCGCTATCTCTGCTCATATATCAGCCCATAGCAGTCTGCCAGAGTAGGGATGTCCGCTGACGAGAGAGTACCCTGACAATTCCCTGACAAGAAAAATCATCAGTGGAAGTGAACACTGAGAGCAGCACAGCCTGTGTTCCACGATGAAAAGAAGATAAATGGGCCACCATTTTACCTCAGGATACGTTTTTTCCCTTATCCCCCCTCCACGCCGTTTTGCCTAGAATCCGTCCATTGTCATTCAGCCCTAACACGCATCAGCAACATCCTGCGATGCAGTTAACAATGACTCAGAACTTGTGATAGTCATAATGCAAAAATTGGCTATGTTTGGCGCCATTGCTGTGCAAGTTTATCAACAACTTCTGGAGAGACCCACACACAATTACTCATGAAGACCCGCAGGTTCCTCCTGCGAGTGCTACTGTTACTTGGGTGAGCTTTAACCAAGTTTACCATTGAAATTACCATAGTGAGCAAAAGCTTTGTAATGAGAAGGAGATTCTTAGGCAAGAGGGTGGTGAATATGTGGAATTCATTGCCAGTGACAGCTGTGGAGGCCAAGCCGTTGAGGATATTTAAAACAGAAGCTGATAGGTTCTTGGTTAGTTGGAGCATCAAAGAAAGCAGGAGAATAGGATTAAGAGGGGTAATTATTCAGCTATGAAGGAATGGCGGAGCAGACTCGATGAGCCAAGTGGGCTAATTTTGGTCCTATGAAACACTCTCAAAATACTGGAGGATCTCAGCAGGCCAGGCAGCATCTATGGAAAAAAAAACACAGTCGACGTTTCAGGCCGAAACCCTTTGGCTCCAATGTCTTATGGACTTAGTGTGTTCTTAGGTGTGTTTTATGTGAAAGAAACTAGCACAAAATAATCATGTGCAAGAGCAGCTGGGAAACAAACCAAAGCAGGTCAGGCAGCATCTATGGAAATGAATAACCAGTTAACATTTTGGGCCAAGAGCTTTCTTCAGGACTGAGTAGGAAGGGGGATGATTTTCAATTTTTTTTTCCTGAAATTTATGTGCCATGGATTCCGGATCTATTTAAAGAGAGTGGTTGCATTTGTTACTTTGGGAATCAATGGCTTATATCGGTCCTACTCCTTGTATAGAGTGAAAATCCAATGCAAAAAATAATGAAAAGTCAACAACAACAATAATTTGCCTTTGCATAATGCCTCTAATGCATTACAGCACTTCATGGCATTCCATATGACCATTATTAAAGTGGACAGATTAGACACAGCTATCAAATTCTCTCCACTCGATCAAAAACATGAGCTCGGAATCAGCCAGAAAGAAGGTATTGAGGGACGATTCCCAAAGCACCAGGGAGATTAGAAGGTGGAGAGGTCAGAGAGAGCAAAGTCCCCAGCCCCAGGAAGAAACAAACACACACACACACACACACACACACACACACACACACACACACACACACACAGGCATGCACTCACACACACACACACACACACACACACACACACTCACACTCACACACACGCACGCACACACAGCACGTTGGAGTAACAATGTCACTTCGGCCTTCTGCCGCAGGCCCCACAGCTTCCACATTTGTTACCTGTTACTCCTCCTCCTCTGGTTTTCTCACCATGTCAGCATTCTTTTGGGTCGTCATCTGAGCACTCTCTCCATCTGCCAGATAACCCTCAACAGCATTCTATTCAGACGTAGCTGACCATCTTTGGGAAGGAGGCAGAACCTTTGACAGTGGCAAATCTCTTCATCTGCCTGCTTACCAACGATGGTTCATGTGACACGTGCATTCATTTCCCTATCTTTCACCCCTCCTCTTGCAGGCAGTGCAGCTGAGCAAAGCAATAACAATGTCAGTATTTGAATGGGCATAGGTAGCCCACCAGCTGGCAGGCCTCTTCCTCATCTCCTTTCACCAAAGATCCATGACTGCTCATACGACTGTTCACAATGCTTCTGGGTCTACTTTGAGAGTGAGGTGCTTGGGTGGAGGAACTGTTTGGGTGGCTGGTGGGAGGGAAGGGGCAGATTTTCATGGTGAATAGAGCCTGAGACAGTAATGAAGACCATGGTTTCAGTCCGTGAAGGTGGAGCATTGAGAGTCAGTACCATGTGTTCTGCCTGTTGCCATTGTTGCGTGTAAGGTGGAAGCAAGTTCACGGGTTTGGTGAGTGAGACAGAAAACACTGATTACAAATAAGCATGTAGGAGGGAGGAGAAGATGGCGGCGTGACGCAGCGCATGCGGCTGTTCCGAATTGATATTGATATGTGTAACTAGGAACTGTGCATCAATCCGGATGGTGGGAGACAGCCGTGAAGCACAGAGGAACATCTGGAGAAACTTCTGAAATGCCCGCTTCACTGCCGCTGCTACTGTGCGATCGAGAACCTCCGGAGACCAAGGCCCCAAATCCTCAGCTTTGCGTATTGCCTGTTGCCGGGGCCAGGGTTGAAACGCTCAGCAGAGATGGTGGTCGGTGCATTGATGTCGGAGAGCTGGTCGGAGGCTCGGAGTTTTTCGGATGGACTCGGAGTCACATAGTGGTCGGATGCTTCTGGGATGCTGCATCGGCAAGTTTGTGGCGCTGGAGGTTCACCGTCTGTGTGAGATGATGGGACTTTCGAGAGACTCTGAGACTTTTACTGTGTCATGGTCTGTTCTTATCAAATTACGGTATTGTTTTGCACTGTTGTAACTATATGTTATAATTATGTAGTTTTTGTTAGTTTTTAAGTCTGTTTGTCATGTGTTTTCGTGATATTATTCTGGAAAAACATTTTTATCATTTCTTAATGCATGCATTACTAAATGACAATAAAAGGGGACTGCGTGTCCTCATAATCATAATCATAATAGTAATCATTTATTTACAAACTGTAAAAGATTCGACCAAATGTTTAAGTCCCCTCGAGTTACACTACCTACAGAACTAGATATTCAACAAACAAAACAGTATTTAGTAAAGAGTGCACATGCCTTCTAAGTCTGGAGAAGACCTTTGCAATAGTTCTGTGAAGCGTGCCCTGGGGACAAAGTAAAGAGAGATAGCAACCCTCCTGTGTGTGCTATAGTTTTACCCGAGGTGTTCGAAACCAGACACAGGTGGCGCAGTGCTCAAACCAACCAACGGGCAAGAGTGGCCGCAACTTTGAAATGGGCCAATCAATGACCGACACGGCAGAAGCAGCTCTCGACCGGCAAGTAATCCAACCCGCCCCCCCCCCAAGTGACAGTGGGCATTCGCTGAGGGAATAGGGTCGGGAGTACAATTGGTTCTAGTGGATCTGCAATGAAGTGTGGATTTAACCATCTCCATCCATGCCAACATGATAGCTCCTTGGTATTTATTTGCACAATATGTCTTATTTTGCACTTTGGTTGCTTGTCAGTTTTTGCTTATGTGTACATTTTTTCAAAGGTTCAAAGGTTCAAAGGTCAAATTTAATGTCAGAGAAATGTATACAATATACATCCTAAAATGCTTTTTCTTTGCAAACATCCACGAAAACAGAGAAGTGCCCCAAAGAATGAACAACAGTTAAACGTGAGAACCCCAAAGTCCCCCCTGCTCCCTCTTCCCGCGCCTGAGCGGCAGCGAGCAACAATACTCCCTCCCTCCACCAGCAAAAAAAAGCGCATTGGTACCATCACCAAGCCCAAACATGTGCTAAGCAATAGCAAAGACACAGAACAAAATTAACCCAATGGCTTCGCATTTCACCCAACATTCGACAAACCACAGGTTCTCTCTCTCCCTGGCAAGGGAGAGGGAGGTTTCCCCGATTTTTACAGCGAGCAGGAGACATAACAACAACCCACTGGTTTATGATGTTAAAAGTCCATTTTGTTGCTTTTTTGAGCTCCATTTCCGAAGATTGCAAAGACCTTGGGTCTTTGGGCCCACAGCAGAAGATTTTCCGGCCTCCCCGACGACACAAAAGTCTCCTACAAGGACATTGACCCTCGACCCACCCATCTCCAGAGCCCCGAGATCTTAGGCTTCTGAACACGACCGAGACTCTCAGGCCAAACTCTTGGCATGTCGAATAACGGCCAGTCGTGGAACCCCGAGAACAGGTCCCATTCCCGCAAAGAACCGAAACCTGCACGTAACTCCAGGTCAGGATCTTCAAAAGAACCCTGAAAGGGAAAAAGAAGGATATTAAAGGTGGAAATAGCTCATCAGAAAATCAATTGTATTTCTTTATTTTCCTGTGAATGCCTGCAAAAAAACGAATCTCAAGGTAATACATGGTAATGTATACATACTTTAATAATAAATTTACTTTGACCTCGACTTTGATTGATGCCTCAGCTCTCCTCATCAAAAGATATGTTGAGGTCATCAACATAATAGCCGTAACGCTAGGGTTGAGTCATTCTCCGATCGTGGCGATTTACTTGTAAACATTTCAGCACCATGTGAGAAGACATTGTCAGTGCACTGTTGATTGTGGAGTGCCTTGGCTTTCATATACTTTTCAATCAGCCTACTGGATGTCATTTCAGAAACTTTGTGCGTAGTGGTCTCCAATTTTGACCTGGAATTGTGACACTTCTTCAGCTATCTTCTCTTGTGAGTAGTTTATTAAAAAAGTAATAACAATACAAACTGTATTCAAATTTTCATCAAGTTATCTATTGTATTTTGTCACTTTATGAAACATTTTCAAAGTTTATAAGATATTCCTCTGCAATTGCACCAAGTTTAAGAGTTCAGTTAATTACCACTCATCTCACCTATAGCCCTGGCTGAATTTGAGGCTTGTCTTATTACCATCCAGATTTGTCTAACTTTGTAATTCCACTTCATCCTGATTGCCTCAAATGATCTGATATTTTCAACTGGACTATGGAAGGGCATAAATAGCACATAGAAATCCTTCAGATTCCATATGATTGTCACTTGCAAGATGACAAAAATTATCGGCCATCCTCAGTTGCCCTTGATAACTGAATTGAATTAAATTGACTTTATTACTTACATCCTTCATATACATGAGGAGTAAAAATCTTTACATCTCCATCTGAATGTGTTATGTGCAATTTATAGTAATTTATAATAAACAGCATGTACTGTTTCTCCGATGGTAGTAGCTGGAACAGTTTGTGGTTGGGGTGACTCGGGTCGCCAACGATCCTTCGGGCCCTTTTTATACATCTGTCTTTGTAAATGTCCTGAATAGTGGGAAGTTCACCACTCTCCGCAAAGTCCTGTGGTTGAGGGAAGTACAGTTCCCATACCAGGCAGTGATGCAGCCAGTCAGGATGCTCTCAGTTGTGCCCTTGTAGAAAGTTCTTAGGTTTTGGGGGTCCATACCAAACTTCCTCAACCGTCTGAGGTGAAAGAGGCGTTGTAGCACCTTTTCCACCACACAGCCGGTATGTACAGACCACGTCAGATCATTGGTAACGTAGATGCCGTCTCAACCCCAGAACCACTGATGTCCATAGGGGCTAGCCTGTCTCCATTCCTCCTGTAGTCCACAACTAACTCCTTTGTTTTTGCAACATTGAGGGAGAGGTTGTTTTCTTGACAAGGTGATGGTGAACAACGTCCTTGAGCTTCTGCAGTCTTCCTGGTGAAGGTTCTCACAAAAAGCTGTGAGGTAAATTTTGCAAGATTTAGTCCCAGCTGCCATGCAGGAATGGCAATGTACTTCTAAGACAGGATGACTTGAAACCATAACAGAAATTTTGCTGCAAGGATCGGCAAAGCTTGGTGGCAATGGTCAGATGGATGAATGGGAAATCTCATTTATTTGCTATTGATTGCAAAATGTACACCGTTACAGAGGATCAAAATAAGCTGCTGAAAGTTGTGAACTCAGTCAGCTCCATCATGGGCACTAGCCTCCCCAGCATCCTGGACATCTTCAAGAAGCGATGCCTCTAAAAGGCGGCGTCCATCATTAAGGACTCTCATCACCCAGGACATGCCCTCTTCCTATTTCTACCAACAGGGAGGAGGTACAGGAGCCTGAAGGCATGCACTTAACAATTCAGGGACAGTTTCTTCCCCTCTGCCATATGACTTCTGAATGGACATTGAACCCATGAGCATCACCTCACTACTTAATTAAAGTTTTTAACATACATATCTTTTTTTATTTTGATACAGCATGGAATAGGTGCTTCCAGCCTTTGTGCCCGTGTTGCCCAGCAATTCCCTGATTTAATCATAGCTTACTCACGGGACAATTAACCAACCAGTGTGTCTTTGGACTGTACAGGAAACTGGAGCACCCGGAGAAAACCCAGATGTGTACGAGCAGAACATACAAATTGCTTACAGGCAGTGACAGGAATAGAACCCGGGGCGTTGGTACTGTTATATATATATATATATATATATATATATATATACACACACACACACACGCACGCACGACGGGTGATTGATAAGTTCGTGGCCTAGGGTACATAGTCTCCTCCTACGTTGACACAATTAGTCCAGCAGTCGTGGAGCATAGGGATTTTGGACCTCCAGAAAGTGTCCACAGTAGGGGTGATTGGTAAATTCGTGGTCTAAGGTAGAAGGAGATGAGTTATACAGCTTTCATTACATGCACGTGCAGTTCAACTCCTTGAGTGATTATGCAGAAAGTTTGAAGATAATAACTCATCTCCTTCTATCTTAGGCCACAAACTTATCAATCACTTCTGATGAGTTATTATCTTCAAACGTTCTGCCTACTCACTCAAAGAGTTGAACTGCACATGCATGTAACGAAAGCTGTATAACTCATCTCAATAGACAATAGACAATAGGTGCAGGAGTAGGCCATTCTGCACTTCGAGCCAGCACTACCATCTCCTTCTACCTTAGGCCTTGAACTTATCAATCACCCATGCTGTGGACACTTTCTGGAGGTCCAAGATTCGTATGCTCCACGACCGCTGGACTAAGTGTGTAAAAGTAGGAGGGGACTATGGTGAAAAATAAATATGCTAGGTTTTCAAAAATTGACTCCTTCTACGTTAGGCCACGAACTTATCAATCAGCCCTCGTGTATACATATATATTTCTAAGCAAGTGCGCTACAACCATACTTTGGTTAAGGTAGAAATGTAAGGTAAAAAAAATAAATAATGAAAAGAGAGTGGGAGATATAGTTTGTTGGTCACTATTGCTCTGTGCATTTGAATGCATTGTTTGCAAGTTGCACTTACCCTTCCATTTAAATCCATTGGTTTCTCCAGCAATGGGATACTGTAAGTGGTGTGCCGGCCTCCTGCTATAATTGTTGTGCTTGTGACTGTGCTCAGTGGTGAACGGAAAATGGGACGATATGGCACTGGAGTACTTTCCAACGCATCCTCCCCATGAACTAGAAATACGGGGAGCTTCAAATGGGGATCCAACATTTTGATAACAGAGTGGCAGATACCAAGGGGGTCATCCCAGCAGCTCAGGATAAACATCAGCAACAAGAGCAAAGTTTCATGAAGGGTGGTGAATCAGGGGAATTTGTTGCTGCAGATGGCTGTGCAGGCCAAGTCATTGGATATGTTTAAAGTAGAGTTTGATGGGTACTTAATTAGTAAGGCTATCAAAGGTTATGGGGAGGAGACAGGAGAATGGTGTTGAGAGGGAAAATAAATCAGCTGTGATGAAATGGTACAGCAGACACAATGGGCTAATTGGCCCAGTTCTGCCCCACTGTCTTCTGGTCTTATAAAAATATAAAAGAGCAGCAGCTTAAATGCTGGTTTCTTAAAACTGTTCTTATCAGGACCACATGAAAGACTCTTAACATGTAACCTCGCTTTAACCTGCTGAGTTTTTTCCAGTATTTTGTATTTTTAATTTCATATTAATGACATTCTCCATATTTTGTGGACCTAATCATTAAAGGTCAATTTACCTGCAGAAGCCCACACACTGGTAGACAACTCCAATAGCAAATCTAGTCCCAACTTACAAAAGCACACTTACTTACTCGCTGCCCGTTATGCCGCTGGCGTTTAGTGCAGCAATGAAGGTCTCCATCTCTGGTGGTGTTCAGGGCTTTCTTCATCATGTCAGTAGCTTCCTGTCAGTTGTCACTACTGTCAGTCATACAAGTCCCAGGTGGAGTCTCAGGAATATCGTCGCAGTCAGATGTAGAAGGATTCTTCATTGCTGTTTCCGTAACGATTCTGTTTTACCAGTCAGAGTTGTTAGCCATGAGCTGAACCCCTAAACCTGGAGGACTGGTGGACTACTCTAAGTCTGGTCTTTACTCATTGACCTAATTGGCATGGGTGACCCTACCAAGAACCAAAGCATAAAGTCCTGACTCCAGCCAGCATAGCTCTTCTGGTCATTGAGGCATGCGAGCCTCCAAACCCTATGAGAAGGCTGTAGCAACACAGACAAAATGCTGGAAGAACTCAGCAGGCCAGGCAGCATCTATGGAAAAGAGTACAGTTGATGTTTCAGGCCGAGACCCTTCAGTCCTGCTAAAGCATCTTGGCCCAAATTATCAACTGTACTATTTTTCATTGCTGCTGCCTGGCCTGCTGAGTTCCTCTGGCATTTTGTGGGTGTTGCTTGGATTTCCAGTGTCTGAAGATCTTCTCTTGTTTGTGACAAGGTTTTGGTCCTCTTGGAGGCACAAAAGCACCATAGCTACAAAACTGCCAGGAGACCCTGTGTAATAGGGTAATCGACCCAATTTCCTGCTGAGATTGTCCACTTTACAACCAATGAATGAATGTGCCCAACAGATCAACATGTTTAGTCCTTATCAAACATTCTTCCATTTTGCCTATGGGATTAACACTTTAAATTTAACATTCCAATTAATCCTTGTCAAATACAAGTTGATTATCATATGCACAAGTACACTTACTCTACGCAGAGGAGCAATAAAAGACTTACTTGCAGCGTAATCATGAACACATAGGAGTACACACACAACAGTGCTCCCCTTGCATTGGAGCTTTTCCCTGGCTTTGCTCCAAGTACCCTTCCTCTCCCATTAATTCTTACACCTGAAAAAAACGTAATTAACATCAAGTTCCTGTATGCAGCACTGCAGCTCTTCGACTACCAGTTGTACACAGATTCTTACATTGGTACATAGTCTTTGCGTTGTGAAGAAGTTTCATTAAAATTCTTTTAAAGTGCAAATGCTGACAAAGTAAAACGAGTGGAAACATAGAATATAAAACACAAAATCAAAAGGCATTTTTCTGTTCAGCTCCATGCTCATTATCTGCAGGATGCCTTGATTCGAAAATCACCCAGAAGTAGCAAAAAAAGAGGAGCATCCAGAAAATAGAGCACTTCATAACGGGGATTGGAGTCCGATCTACAAACGGCGTTGACTAAACCTTGCTCCTACACCATCTTCTGACAGTATTGAGGGAGAGAGAGAGATCATTCAAATGCAAGGGCCTTCCATCCGGAGTAGTGAGCGAGAAGGAGAGAGAGAGGCCGTCACACATGGCCACCTTCCTCTGGCAGCAGTGAGTGAGAGGTTGGTCATCTTTACGACTCAGCAGTAATGCCAAGCAAGATATAACACTATTACAAAAAAAAAAATCAATAGATATTTTTCAAGTCTCTTTTACTATGTAAAATGGGAAGCATTTTGAATATAAAGTACGGCAGATATTTTGCTTTCACCCATACAAAAGGCAGTGTTCGTTGCAAGATCATGCATTCATTTGCTACCCTGTGATGCTGGTAGCCTTGAGCCATCTTGGGGTTTGCTTCTTGGTTTGTGCATTTCTTTGGCCATGGCCTACAGTTGCTCGCAATTAGAGACGGCACCAAAATGAGGATGCCTGCAGCCCAGGCGCGCTGACGGGTTGAGAGTGTCAATGCTCGCCAGTGACATCATTATGAAAGGCAGTCTCACTGGGCAAAAGAGCAGAATTTAAGGCAGGTTTGCAGATCAGCTGGGACAGCTCAGCTAATATTAATGTAGTGGATGTAACTAAAATAAGTCCTTCTTTAGCAATCACCAACCTGTTTATCATGTGGGACCAGCGTGCTTAAAAAGTCTTCAATCAGCCTGTTGTGCCAAAAGCATATTACAAATGCATAGCATAAATGTTTAAGCTGATAGCCATTTATTAGGTTCTACGGTTGAAATAAAAGCTCAAATGCCATCTAAATTTGCTGACAATACAACCATTGTTGACAGAACTTCAGATGGTAATGAGGGCGTACAGGAGTGAGATATATCAGCTGGTTAAGTGGTGTCGCAGCAACAACATCCCACTCAACATCAGCAAGACCAAAGAACTGATTGTGGACTTCAAAAAGGGTTAAGAAGAGGGAACACACATTAGTCCTCATGGGGGGATCAGAAGAAGAAAGAGTGAACAATTTCAAGTTCCTGGGTGTCATTATCTCTAAGAATCTAACCTGGACCCAACACATTGATGCAGCTGCAAAGAAGGCATGATGTGGCTATATTTCATTTGGAGTTGAGAAAATTTGGTATGTCGCCAAAAGCACTCAGAAATTTCTACAGATCTACCATGGAGAGCATTTAATTGGCTGCGCCACCATCTAGTATGGGGAGTGGGGTGGGGCTACTGCACAGGATTGAAGTAATATGCAGTGAGTTGTAACAGTCAGCTCCATCATAAGTACTAGTCCATATATTATCCAGGGCATTTTCAAGGAGCAATGCCTTAGAGAGGTGGCATTCATCATGAAGGACCCTGATCACCCAGGTCATGCCCTGTTCTCATTGCTAACATCAGGAAAGAAGTACAGAAGTTTGAAGACAAACACTCAATGATTCAGAAACAGCTTCTTCCCATCTGCCATCTGATTTCTGACTGGGCATTGAACACTACCTCACTACATTTTTCTTGCACCACTTATTTAATTTAACTAGTTAAGAAAAAATATCTATACTTACTGTAATTTGCAGGTTTTTTCTCTGTTAATATGTATTGCATTGTACTGCTGCCGCAAAGTTAACAAATCTCCTGTCATATGGAGGTGATAGTTGAGCAACCACACATACACGGTGCCTTTAACATCACTTAATGCCCTAACTGCTTTACAAAACAGAATGACGCAGAGCTGCAATAATGCAGAGACTGAAGTTAATTTATTGAAAACACAACTAAAATAAGAAAACTTTAGAGAGATGCAGGAAGGCTGAGGTTAACTAGAGACTGAAGTATTGACATCGGAATGCTTTGCTATCTGAGGGAATGGGAGGGATGGAAATATGATAGAGCATTGTAGTGCAAGGCGTGAGAGTGAGAGTGAAGGAGGATGAAGTTTGGCAGTGGGTCAGGCAGTCAGAATATTTGTCAGCGGGATAAATCCAGAAATCACCAAACATGCATTTTTCATAGTGCAATTCTCTGTGAAATTGTGACAACAAATCATGTACCTGTGCCACAGTCAGTCAAAGAGTGTGCCGATTAATTAGAACCTATCATCTTATATTAATCATGTTGGACTTCTTGAGGCTAACAACTACCTCAGGTAGTAAAGACAAGCAAATATCCTAAAATAAGTTGGAATGTATTAACAATGGTGCTAACCATGAGCAATGTCACATCTCTAGTCTTAATAAGATCTTAAGAAATAGGAACAAGAGTTGACCACTTGGCCCATCGAACCTACTCTAGCGTTAAATAAGATCATGACCAATCTGGCCATGGACTCAGCTCCACCTACCAACCTTTTCACCAGAACCCTTAATTCCCCTGTTATGCATAATTCTATCCAAATATGTCTTAAATATGGTTGGTTTGAGTTGTTCTCTGACCTTGGTAATTTACTTGCAAACATTTTGTCACCATCCGGAGAGACATCGTCAGTGCGCTGTTGATTATGCTGTGATTCAGAGAACACAACACAATTATCAGTGTGTAGATGATGCCTCCTCACATGGTGATGAAAAGTTTGCAAATACATTGCCAAGATCAGAGAACAACTCAACCCAACCATCAACCAGTTGAGCTATACATCTTCCAAATTATTTCCAATATCTTAAATAGATTCATTGAGTTATCTTTTGTTGCTTTCCTGGGCAGAGAACTCCACAGATTCACTATTCTCTGAGAAAAGCAATTTCTCCTCATCTCTGTCCAAAATCTATTCCCCCGAATCTTGAGGCTTTATCCTTCCCAGTTCTATCACAGTTAAGAGACAATTTACAGATGCTGGAAATCCAAGCAACACACTCAAAATGCTAGGAGGGCAGTTCTATTCTCACTTACCAGTGGAAACAACTGTACTGTGTCCATCTTATCTAACCCTTTCATAATTTTATGTGTTTCCATAAGAAAAATGTTTAATGTGAGTGTTTTCTTGTTCTCTCAATGTGCAAAGTGATCAGAAAATCATTATGCTCTCCACCTTCAGTTGACTTCTTTTCCACTTACAATATGACTTCAGTTGTAATTTTCCACAAGCATATAAATTTTGGCCTGGGAGATGCTGGTGCAGAAGAGTGAGAATTTCCCTGGTGTTGGCAACACTACACTGTATGATTTCTTCTAATTTGTCTGTCAGTTCTTGGTTAACTATCCACAGACATTCATCTCGTTCTTCTTTTGTAATCCGATCGTGTTTTCCTCATGCAATTCTGTGCATCAGTGACAAGCATTTGGACCACATGTTTCCTGATCTGCCTGGCGATGGACCATGCCATTGGATGGGTGATTGGTGGCCTTTAACTGGCACTTCGTTGTAGCATATTTCACCTTAAGCACTCAACGGAGGAAGAAAGTTGCTCTTTTGTGGAGGCTTGCCTGAAGACGAAGTTGTCCTGACGGGGAGCACATCTGAGCGTTTGAAGCCCAAAACTGTTACTTCCAACAATAGTGAGAATTTTCCAACTTCCAGAACCTTGGAAAACAAGCTGGTCATCTAGCTAGCAGTGACCAATCCCAGGTGGGGATTGCAAAGGACATCCTTGCACTCAGTGTCAGTTTGAGAGACCTCATGGATGGGGAGTCACATCTTCTCCTTAAAGAATTAAAGTATAAACTACCACCTGCACCCTTGAGTTCCTCAAGACCTTAAAAGAACAATATGAGCATTTAGGTGAAGCTCCCTGCTGTGGGCATCTTTCCTACTCAGAAAAACTCCTAAAGTAGAAACCAGAGATTGACAACTTGAAATAGGTGATGTGACCAGAAGAACTGGTATTGTTCTCTTTGGGGCAGAGACAACTAAACAATGATTTAACAGAAGTATTCAAACTTAAGAGTGATTCTTTTGTAGTAATTGAGACATAGCCATGCATTACTAGGTGAGATGGTAACCAGACAGTGTGGATATAAGGCAACTGAAAGAAGCAATGAATAGCATTGCAGTTATCACCAAGACCTCAGCTGTGGAGCTGGCAGAAGATGATGACACATCACAACGGCTGTGAAGATGGAGGAAGGGTGCAGCAGTGAACGGTCCCCAGACATCTTGTATTCCAATTCACTGGACTCTGATGCCAATCTATCAAGGACTGTGTAGTGGCTGCCTCTGCATCTGCCTCCCCATGTTCAACAAAGTCACACATGGGCATTCTCTACTAAGGGAATAGACAACCCTTTAGGAGAACATCATACTCAACTTGAGAAATTGCACACTACTACTACAATTATTACTACTAACTATTACTACTATGACTGACTACTACTATTACGACTACTACTATCACTGTGATGATTGTTCGTACCACTAGACACTGATTTCTGAGGTAGAGAGAGTGGAACTATCCCAGTGCAACAGCTTTTCTACTTTAAAAACTCTCCCACGCAGGATTCGTGTCGTTGTCATACGCGATGGATAACCATCACCAGCACTATCACTTTCACAATTTGGATTTTAGTTCTTGAAAAACTGATCCAATGACGAGTTTCAAAAATATAAAGACAGGGTGGGGTGATATCTTTCAGAAAGCTGGTACAGATCCAATGAGCAGAATGGCCTCATGTGCTGTATGGTTACATTCCTTTTTCTCCAGAACCTTCAGAACCTCCTGTCCTGCTTTTCATATAAATTTGCCTTGTGATGAATTACGTAGCAAGTTCTGTGCAGAAAATGCATGCTTCACGTCGAATTTTACACCTCATCTTTAAAAGGTTTGTTCTTTTTTGGAATGCTACATTTCTCAAACCTAACAAATAGAGAGAGAGAGCGAGGAAAAAATCACAGGCTGCTGTCTTGTGTGTTAATATATTCAAGGAGGATTGTTGTCAATTAAAATTAATTTGAATTTATTTTCCCATTTCCCTGGGCTTGTTCAGAAAAGAGAATGTGTATTATTGTGTGTTTACTCATAATGCACACATATCCTGTCACTACCTGCTGTTTATAACTACACACAAAAAATAATGATGGTTCACTGCTTTCACCAAGAAAGATGCTAACTTCAACACAGCAGCCCTGATACCCTACTAACGCCTCCAGTCTTGGCGTAGGCTGTACAAGTCAGTTTATATGTGTAAAGAGACAATATACTTTCATCATCTCTCCAGCATCCACCCACCCACTGTAGATATCAAAGCTGTCACCAGAATAAATCAGATTGCATCTCTGTACTGATCAGCCAATGGGAATGCTACGTAAAGGATAACGGTGAGACGAGAGGGTTTTGGTTCTGCCTTCCTTCAAGAGGAACAAAGTATGAACGACTGCTGGAACTCGGACTCCAGCAATTTTAATGTTGGACATGGCAACGGTGAGATGTTTTTTCCTGGTTGTGCCTGACCTGAGAGGTGTCCATTGACCAGTGCCCAGGAAGGTGAAATGCCTCAAAGATCTCCACCATTGGACAGCATAAAACACATTGTCTGGTTGCATCACCATGACATATTCTGCCTCTGAAACTCTTCTCTTTGACCTCAGAGAATAAATTTCAGAGTTAGCACACAGCAATGATGCTGCTACCATGCTGGGGTGGTACAGTAGCGTGGTGGTTAGCACGACGCTTGACAGTACCGGCGATCTGGGTACAATTCCCGCTGCTGCAGGCAGCGTTGCGCGCTCTCCCCAAGACCGTGAGGATATCTTCCAGGTGCTCTGGTTTCCTCCCACAGTCCAAAGACATACTGGTTGGCAGGTTGATCGGTCGTTGTCAATTGTCCCGTGTTTAGGCTCGGATTAAATCAGGGGATTGCTGGGTAGCACGGCTCAAGGGGACGGAAGGGCCTAGTCTGTGCTGTATCTCAATCAATCAATAAATAAGTTACACGCGTAGCCTTACTGAATGGTGATTAACCGTGATGCCCTCGTGCCACCCCTGGGAGATTTGACCTCAGTTTGAACACTGAATGGACTTTTCAACATGGTCCTCACACAGGGGTCGGTGCTTGCAAAGGGGAAGAAATGAGGAAAGACATAGTGAGGTAGAGATAATGTGGGAAGGCATTAGAGAGACTTGAGAGAAAATAAGACAGTAAGATATAGGAGCAGAATTAATCTATTCGGCCCATCGATTCTGCTCTGCTATATCATCATTTTCCTCTCAGCCCCAGTCTCCTGCCTTATCCCTGAATCCCTTCATGCCCTGACTAATCCGAATCTATCAACCTCTTCCTTAAATATACTCAGAGATTTGGCCTCCTCAGCTGCCTGTAGCGACAGATTCCACAGATTCACCACCCTCTGGCTGATAAAATTCTGCTTCATGTCTGTTCTATACGGATGTCCTTCTTTTCTGAGTCTGTGTCCTCTCAAGTGAGCTAAAGGAGTTTCAGTCAAGTTGGAGTTGAGGGAGGTCATTAGTCTGTCTTCATCTCCTTTTCGGTACTTATCAACTGCAACTGTCTCTTATAACCACTATGTCGCTTGTCAAGCGCACAGCTGCAGGAGGAAGCCCATTTCACAGTGTCACCATCTTCAGGTCAAAGTAGAATCAGTACAGCTCATGGAAAGAGGGAGATACATAGACAGCATAGTACAGACCCTTCAGCCCACAATGCTGTGCCGACCCTCAAACCCTGCCTCCCATATAACCCCCCACCTTAAATTCCTCCATATACCTGTCTAGTAGTCTCTTAAATTTCACTCATGTATCTGCCTCCACCACTGACTCAGGCAGTGCATTCCACACACCAACCACCCTCTGAGTAAAAAACCTTCCTCTAATATCCTCCTTGAACTTTCCACCCCTTACCTTAAAGCCATGTCCTCTTGTATTGAGCAGTGGTGCCCTGGGGAAGAGGCACTGGCTATCCACTCTATCTATTCCTCTTATTATCTTGTACACCTCTATCATGTCTCCTCTCATCCTCCTTCTCTCCAAAGAGTAAAGCCCTAGCTCCCTTAATCTCTGATCATAATGCATACTCTCTAAATCAGGCAGCATCCTGGTAAACCTCCTTTGTACCCTTTCCAATGCTTCCACATCCTTCCTATAGTGAGACTGGAATTTGGAGGAACAAGAATCTGCTGGAGGAACTCAGCAGATCAAGCAGCAACTGGAGAAGGGAAGGAACTGTTGATGTTTTGGATCAAAACCCTTCATCAGGCCATGACAAGGCAAGGGGCAGCATGGCAGCGTAATGGTTAACACAGGACTTTACAGTGCAGGTGACCCAGGTTCAATTCCCGCTGCTGCCTGTAAGGAGCTTGTATGTTCCACCCGTGATCACGCAGGTTTCCTCCGGGTGCTCCGGTTTCCTCCTACAGTCCAAAGATGTCCCGGCTGGTGAGTTGATGGGTCATTGTAAATTGTCCCATGATTAGGCTAGCGTTAAATTGAGGGTTGCTGGGTGGCGCGGCTGGAGGGGTCGGAAGAGCCTACTCTGCGCTGTATCGCAATAAATAAATAAATACACAAACAAACAAATAAATAAATAAACAGATTTCTGCTGGAAGAGATCTCAATGGATCAGAGCTAATTTCAACTGCTTAGGATGGGAAGAATGTTAGCAGGTTGAGAGAAGCACGTTACCTTTGATCAGACAGGTAAAGAGATAGCAGGGGTCAGAATAAATGGCAGAACTAAATGGGGACTGGGATGCTTCCAGTTGTTGAAATGCTATGACAGATAATTCACGGGCAGTAAAGGGAAAGTGAAGCAGTGGAGTCCATCCAACTTTACCTGAGGTTAAGTTGAAAAGGAATTTAGAATCAAAAGGAACAACAATACCTATCAAAAGAACAGACTGCTCTATAGTTTTTGGAGGGGTGTGGGTGACAACAGAGATGTATCCTCAGAAGGGTGATGAAGTTTAAGTCTCTCAGGCTTAGCGCTGGTTCACAGACTTGGGTGGAAAAGTACATTGCTGTACTGAGGGAGTGCTATGTTACCAGGGACACTGCCATATCAATTTGTGATCGAGCTGACAAGTGGATTCATGTACTGGAAGCAGTGGAAGTATTTTTAAAGAAATGCCAGATATTTATCCCTGGCATCTTGGTCAGGGCTTACCCAGCAGCCTGCACTGCCAAAACAAAAGATCATCTGGCCATTCTGAGGATGGTGTGTGAGGGAGTGCATTAACCGCCCTTCAGCACAACATTATTTACAATCACAAACATGCTCTATCAGCAGCAAAATACTCTGGGAAATCGTGAAAGATGCTCTACAAACACAAACCTTTCCATCAATTTGATTGCTAGATTTATATTGGGATTAGTAACTTCGGAAAAAAAAAGATTGTGATGATTTAATCACTAAATTTGCCACTGTTTACTTATTCCTCCTATAATTATCAAGTAGGATTAAATGTTTTTGGTTCATTTTCAGTTATTCATAGCATCCGAGAAATGTGAAGTGGCAAAGGGGCCCATTTGGCTCACAGAACCAGTGTCAGCTGTTTCCAAGATCCATCGGGCTATTTCCATTTCCCAGCACATTCCATGTAACCCTGTAATGTTTGTCCATCATTCAATTAGACAACTAATTAGCAAGATAACAGAAAAGTAGTTGTGCCAATCAATTCCTAGTTCTGTTTTACAGACATCGAAAATAATGTGTGGCATATCTAGGTTTTACCTTCAGGTGCCATTTACAGTATCAAGGTGTTGTTAGAATTGATGCAGCTCAAATGGGGACCATTCAGCCCATTAATTAGAGTGCTCATTTCCAGCTCTTTCTCCAGAGCCCTGCAAATCAATTATCTGATCAATTCCTTTTTGGAAGCCTTTGGCGTGCTTTCGCCAGGTTTACAGACACCAGGTGAAAGGAGAAATGTTTTCTGGGAATATGAGGAGAGCTACGTATTTAATATTTCAATTTTATTTGAGTAATCTTGAGTGTGTGTGTGTGTGTGTGTGTATATATTTATGTTGGTGCTTGGCCAAGTGGTTAAGGCGTTCGTCTAGTGATTTGAAGGTCGCTAGTTCGAGCCTTGGCTGAGGCAGCGTGTGTGTCCTTGAGCAAGGCATTTAACCACACATTGCTCTGCGATGACACCGGTGCCAAGCTGTATGGGTCCTAATGCCCTTCCCTTGGACAACATCGGTGGCGTGGAGAGGGGAGACTTGCAACATGGGCAACTGCTAGTCTTCCATACAACCTTGCCCAGGCCTGGAAACCTTCCAAGGCGCAAATTCATGGTCTCACGAGACTAACGGATGCCTGTATATATATTTATAGGTTGATTAAGCGTTCTTGTTTGCCTAAATAATTAATTATGGGTTATATGTAAAGATATGTTAATTGCATACGCCATTATGCTGCCTCATGACGTGTGCACACCTTGCTGAAATTAAAGATAAAGTTAAAACCCTCATTCTTCGGACTCCTGTGTTTTTTTTTTGAAGTTACAAAACGTAACAACGGGAAACCTCTTCACTCAAAGTGTGGTGAGAGCATGGAACAAGCTGCCAACACGAGTGGTGCATGCAGGCTCGATTTCAACATTTAAAAGAAGTTTGGATTGGTACATGGATGGGAGGGGTATGGAGGGTGATGGTCCCGGTGCAGGTCGCTGGAAGTAGGAAGTTTACATGTCTTCGACATGGACTAGATGGACTGAAGGGCCTGGTGTTGTGCTGTACTTTTCAATGACTCTATGACACTGAATGCCAAATCTTAATCATATTCCATGAAAAATGTTTACTGTCTTCTTCCTTGTATCTTATCCCCAGAGACTTTAGTCTGTATCCCATACTGTCCTCCTTGAACCATCTGCTAATGGGATAGTTTACCTCTGTCTAACCCACCCAGAACTCTACTGAATCACCTGTCATCCTTCTTGCCTTCAAGAAGAATAATCTAAGACTTTTCATTCTGTTAATAGCTGGACTATTTTCTGCAACTTTTTTAATACCTTAATCTCCTTCCTACTATGCAGGGTACAGAACTGGATTCAGTTTGACTTCACTGGATTTTTATGCTGGTTCAACATTATAATGGCTCTTATTTTCTACTCTGTGCATCAACCTATAAATTTCATTACATATTCAAGAAATTATGGTGCATGAAGCCTTTATTTTACCTGTTAACTGTTCCACAATTTATTTTAAACTGAGGAAGATCATGTTAGTGGGCAATCTTTCCTTCATTCATTATGTACCATGTCGTATGACAAAGGTGATCATGGTCTTTCCATGACCGTGATTGCTTCTGGTAAATTTTTCTACGGAAATGGCTTGCCATTGCCTTCTTTCGTGCAGTGTCTTTACAAGACGGGTGACCCCAGCCATTATCAATACTCTTCAGAGATTGTCTGCCTAGTGCCAGTGGTCACATAACCAGGGCTTGTGATGTGCACCAGCTGCTCATATGACCTTGATCAGGAGACTAAGCAGGTGCTACACCTTGTCCAAGGGTGACCTGCAGGCTGGCGGAGGGAAGGAACGCCTTACACCTCCTTTGGTAGAGACGTATCTCCACCCAATCACCTGGCTAGCGGCCAATACTCGGTTGCAAAGATAGTGTTTGTCTCAGTTTGTGTGTGTGTGTGTGTGTGTGTGTGTGTGTGTGTGTGTGTGTATATGTGGCAGTGATATACCTTGCAAACAAAATGAGTTTTATTGTTTCATTTTTTCTCACTGCTGGAGGAGACAACTTAAACCATCTTGTGTCAGTCTTTTCTTAAGCTGACTGTGACTGTCTTGGGACATGTGACTTTGGTCCTGGTCTTATCTTGCTGACCAATGGCTCTTAGAATATTTCTCTTACTCAGTCAGGAAACTCTCAGTATCTCTTGCGGCAACTGTATCCTTTGAAGCAGCCATTGTAGGTGTTGTTGTTGTGTGGCTGCACAGGGAAATGTATCTTTAAGGCCTGATGCCTTTGTCTATGAGGGTGGCAGCATGGAGATACTTCTCTACCAAAAGGAAGTGTAAGGGGCTCCTTCCCTTCGTTAGCCTGCAGGTCACCCTTGGACAAGGTGTAGCACCTGCTTAGCCCACCACCCACCCCCATCCTGATCAAGACCATGTGAAGCCATAGAAGCATGTGGTGAATGATCGTATGAGCAGCTGGTGTACATCCCAAGTCCTGGTTAAACGAGCACAGAGGCCAGGTAGAGTCTCTGACGAGTATTGATCATGTCTGGGGTCACCCGTCTTGTAAACACACTGCCCAGAAGAAGGCAATGGCAAGCCACTTCTGTGGAAAAATTTGTCAAGGAAAATCATGGTCATGGAAAGACCATGATTTATGTCGGTCACCTCACTGCAGGAAGGATGTGGACACTATAGAGAGAGTGCAGAGATTTACAAGGATGTCGCCTAGATTGGAGAGTGTGCCTTCTGAGAACAGGTTGAGTGAACTTGACCTTTTCTCCTTGGAGCAATGGAGGATGAGAGGTGACCTGACAGAGGTGTATAAGATGATGAGAGACATTCATCACGTGGATAGCCAGAGGCTTCTTCCCAGAGCTGAAATGGCTAACATGAGGGGGCATAGTTTGAAGGTGCTTGGAAACAGGTACAGAGGGGATGTCAGGGGTAAGTTTTTCACACAGCGAGTGGTGAGTGGGTGGAATGCACTGCTGGCAATGGTTACAATAAGGTCTTTTAAGAGACTCTTAGATAGGTACATAGAGCTTAGAAAAATAGCTATGAGGTAGGGTAATTCTAGGCACTTTCTAGAATAGGGTACATGGTTGACACAACATTGTGGACCGGAGAGCCTGTAATGTGCTGTAGATTTCTATATTCTATGTTCAAGATTGCCTGCATCATACGACATGGCACATAATGAACAAATGAACACGTTTCTCTATTACTGTACAGCAAGGTGTATCAGAAACTGCATTCACTCGACATCTGTGAATTTCTCATCCCGTCATAAGACTTATTTCTGGCTGTAGACATCCCTCGCTTTTGCTCTCCTGTCTTTAGATCAACTTCGTGATTTCTTTTAAAGGGGTGTATTCGGTGATAGTTTGTTAGTTACTGCCTGTTACGCTGCTGGTGTTTCGGGCAGCCGTGAATGTACTCTATCTCTGCCTGTCCGTGGCCATCTTTCTATTGTGCCCCCCGTGTGATTCAGGGTCCTCATTTCTGCCTTTACGGTATGGCACCAAGTTGTCTTTGATCTCCCACATTTAACACAGCCCCTTTGGTACAGTGGTAGACTTCTGGACTTCCATGCCAGAGACATGTGTTCAAGTCCAGAGAGGCATGACAACTCTTCCTGTGTACCTGTTCTGCGCACTTCACATGCATTATTCGGTGATAGTACCAAACATAACAATAATATGCGCACCAATGAAAGCTGAGAAACAGTTTCTAGGCATATTAACCGCTTCATTAACTAATCTCTCAAAGGTTATACTCATGCGTGCTTACATCTCCCTATTTCTGTACACACTTTATAACTCATAAAAAAAGTACGGCACAGAAAAAGGCCTTTTGGCCCATCTAGTCCATGCTGAAGCATTTAAACAGCCTACTCCTATTGTCCTGCACTGGGACTATACCACTTCATTACCACTAACTAGTGTCTATTCTGCCTCCTTATTCTTGTTTCAATAAGGGTTTCACTTCACACCTTCCTGCCTTAAACTTCACTTTTGGCTTGTTCGTCAATTCAACCAGCCTTGCTTTGTCTTGCAGCCTAAAGCTATTCCACATTCCTGCAAGACTTGCATCACCTAAACTGTGAAGATGTTACCCTGAATATCCCTTATAGACCACATAGGGTAATGCCCCAGGTTTTCTCTACTGAGATTTAATGGAGTAATTTGTTTTTTATGACTATCCAAAAGTTTCATGGTAATTTTTGATTATATCAGATCCTCATTTCTAGATTTTTATGATTCATTGTTTTAAAAACTGTAGTTTTTTTGAACACACATTCAGCTCTCTGTAAGATTACAACTGGCCCCTCGATATCTCAGCAAGAAGCATAACCAGAGCACAAATGTACCTGTTAACTTGCTTATTTCAAATAGATTTGGGGAATGAAGCATGCGGAAGACAACTAAATCAGAGCAGCACACATCAAAGTTGCTGGTGAACGCAGCAGGCCAGGCAGCATCTCTAGGAAGAGGTACAGTGGACGTTTTGGGCCGAGACCCTTCGTCAGGACTAACTGAAGGAAGAGTTAGTAAGAGATTTGAAAGTGGGAGGGGGACGGGGAGATCCAAAATGATAGGAGAAGACAGGAGGGGGAGGGATGGAGCCAAGAGCTGGACAGGTGATTGGCAAAAGGGATATGAGAGGATCATGGGACAGGAGGCCCAGGGGGAAGGAAAAGGGGGAGGGGGGAAAAACCCAGAGGATGGGCAAGGGACAGAGGGAGAAAAAGGAGAGTGAGAGAAAGAATGTGTGCATATAAATAAATAACGGATGGGGTACAAGGGGGAGGTGGAGCATTAGCGGAAGTTAGAGAAGCCAATGTTAATTAGAGCTGGGTTCAGAGAGTACAAAAACTGGCAGAATTTCTTCTTCTGTTGAATGAGCTAAGGGTGTATTTTAGGGAAGGACTCAAATAGAAGAAGCAACCAAAGGTATGATTATCAATTACTCTCTACTCTACCGCTCATTACCCCGCTGATTATTTAGGGCAGCAATGGAAGTCCTTTATCTCTGGTGATGTTCAGTGCTTCCTCCGTCACGTTCGTACCTTGGTTTTCACTACTGTCAGTCATACAAATCCCATATGGAGACTCAGAAATATCAACACATGCAGATGTAGAAGGATTCTTCATTGCTGTTTCCATAACAGTTTTGCTTAACCATACAGGATTATTAGCCCTGAGCTTAACCTGGAAGACCGGTGGACTGCTCTTCATCTGGCCTCTACCCTTTGTCCTTTTTGGCATGGGTGACCCTACCGAGAACCAAAGCATAAAGTCCTGACTCCAGCCAACATAGCTCTCCAAGTCATTGAGACACGCAAGCCTCCAAACCCTACGACAAAGTAATGGTCCTCCTGGAGGGATTATCAACTACAGGAGGAAGAAACCAAAGATTCATGACCCAGACCTCATGGGGAGAATAAAGGTGGAGAGAGTCAGTTTCTTTAGATTTCTTGGTGTTCATATATCCTACGAACAGCACAGAAGTTTAATCATAAAGAAGAAACTTAATTTGTTCATTCTGTGCCATGCCATTTGACATGGGCGATCGTAGTCTTTCCATGATCATGATTGTTCTTGGCAGATTTTTCTTTGGAAGTGGTTTTTCATTGCCTTCTTCTGAGCAGTGTCTTTAAAAGGTGGATGACTCTAGCCTTTATCAATACTCTTCAGAGATTGTCTGCCTGACATCTGTGGTCACATAATCAGGACTTGTGATAAGCACGAGCCACTCATACGACCTTCCAGCACCAGCTCCCATGCCTTCACATGACCCTGATCGTGGTGGCGGGGGGGGGGAGCAGGGGGCTAAGCAAGTGCTACACCTTGCCCAAGGGGGATCTGCAGGCTAGGAGAGGGAAAGGAGCCCCTTACACCTCCTTTGAGAGAGACATATATCCACCCCACCACCCGGTACTCCTAATTCCTTAGAAGTTTGCATAGGTTCGTCAAGTCACCAAGATCTTTGAAAACATCTACAGATGAACAGTGGAGAGTACCCTAACTTGTTGCATCACAGCCTGATATGGAAACACCAATGCCCAGAGCAGGGGAAGGCTACAGGTTGTTGTGGATCCAGTCCATCACAGCCAGAGCCCTCCCCACCATTCAGCACATTTCAATGGATGGTTACCACAAGAAAGCAGCATCTATCATCATAGATCCTCACCACTGAAGACACACCTTCCTCTTGCCACTAGCATCAGGCAGAGCATACCTTAGGTCCCACACCACCAGGTTCATGAACAGTCATTGCCCTAAATTCCTGAACTGGTGTGGATAACTTCTCTGAACTGATTTTACAACCTACAGACTCACTTTCAAGGACTCTTTTTATTTGTTCATTTTGTCTTTTTTTTTGCAAATTGGTTGTTGGTCAGTTTTTGTCTGGTTATGTATCGGCTTTTTTGGAGAATTCTATTGTGTTCCTTTTTTGTCTCCAAAGGCCTGCAAGAAAATGAATCTCATGGTATTATATGATAACATATACATATTTCGACTAAAAAAATTATTTTAAACTTTGAAATATGTTGCAAAAGCCATGCATTCATCCCAGGATAACACATTCCCAGTCCTTGTAGTCTCTGGATATGACCCTTCAAAATATGACCTATAGAAACAAATAAGCCAGCACTATTATCAAGGAATCTCCTGGTCATTTACAGCAATATTGCTAGAATGATTGGCAGAACGCACATAGGTGTTTTGCCAAAGGTATAGTGATGAGTTAGTATTAAACTGGAGGAAGTTCTTTGCACTTGAACGTCTCTCCATGGACAGCTCTGGGCAGAGAAGATGCCTAAATTTCAGCAGAAGAACATCAACAACACAGATGGGCTCCTCTGGATTTCCATTGGCAATGCTCCGAGTTGGATTTGGAATTCCTTTTCTTCTTGGGCGCTGATAACCTCCTATCTCCATTGTCAAAGTCGATAGTATGGTTGGAGTTCATCAATGTTTCTGTAATCCATTGTATTCACTGTACAGGAGATTGGCCTATGCAGCCTTGCCAGAGCCCTGCTGGCTGGCCTTACCCGTTGCCACCTCTCACGATGGGGGCTGGGGGCATAGGGCTGGACTTCGAGAGGCAGGATATGAAATTGGAATTGGTTTATTATTGTCATATCACAGTGAAAGGCTTTTGCAATTGGGTGCCATCCAGACAGATCATGCCATACCTAAGTATCTTGAGGTAGTAAAAGGTAAAACAGGTGAGATATGGAATAATGAGATAATTTCTGGTCTATCAGTGTGCAAATCCACATCTTTCCTGGGTTCAGGCACATGATGTAGGTGACTGATTTGAAAGGACAGGGCCACCACAAGATTTTATTTATTTATTGAGATACAGCGTGGAATAGGCCCTTCTGGGCCTTCGAGTCATGCTGCCCAGCAACCCCCAATTTATTCCTAACCTAATCGCGGGATAATTTGTAATGACCAATTAACCCAACAACCTATACATCTTCGAACTGTAGGAGAAAATTGGAGCACCCAGAGGAAACACATGCAGTCACGGGGAGAACGTATAAACTCCTTACAGGCAGCAGCAGAAATTGAATCCTGATCGTTTGTACTGTAAAATGTTCTGCTCACCACTACGCCTTCATGCTGTTGAAGAACAGAAGACAACTATCTCTCAAACTCGTGAAAGATTCAGGGCAAGATTTGAGCACCTGGGTGTCAGTGTACACCAGTCATTGAAAGTGGGCATGCAGGTACAGCAGGCGGTGAAAAAGGCGAATGGTATGCTGGCATTCATAGCAAGAAGATTCGAGTACAGGAGCAGGGAGGTACTACTGCAGTTGTACAAGGCCTTGGTGAGACCACACCTGGAGTATTGTGTGCAGTTTTGCTCCCCTAATCTGAGGAAAGACATTCTTGCCATAGAGGGAGTACAAAGAAGGTTCACCAGATTGATTCCTGGGATGGCAGGACTTTCATATGAAGAAAGACTGGATCGACTAGGCTTATACTCACTGGAAGTTAGAAGATTGAGGGGGGATCTTATTGAAACATATAAAATTCTAAAGGGATTCGACAGGTTAGATGCAGGAAGATTGTTCCCGATGTTGGGGAAGTCCAGAACGAGGGGTCACAGTTTGAGGATAAAGTGGAAGCCTTTTAGGACCAAGATGAGGAAAAACTTCTTCACACAGAGAGTGGTGAATCTGTGGAATTCTCTGCCACAGGAAAGAGTTGAGACCAGTTCATTGGCTATATTTAAGAGGGAGTTAGATATGGCCCTTGTGGCTAAAGGGATCAGAGGGTATGGAGAGAAGGCAGGTACAGGGTTTTGAGTTGGATGATCAGCCATGATCATACTGAATGGCAGTGCAGGCTCGAAGGGCTGAATGGCCTACTCCTGCACCTATTTTCTATGTTTCTATGTACAATAGATTTTGAAAAGTGCACTGGAAAAACTTAACATCTTTGGAGCAGTTCTAGGGTCATCTCACCATTCATTATGTCAGTTATTGTGAATTGTTAAGAAGAATGGAGCAGTTCTTGAGTTCACCACATGGTGTCTCTCTCTCACTAGTTTTCACCCTGGGCTTCCTCGTTTGCCTACCACCCACCCTTGAGCCTGCCACTCAAGGCCAGACCCATTCATCATGCTGAGAGTCGTTGGTCTTTCCACAGACAATGAGTTAAAATCAGGCTTTTGAGGAAAGACAGTTTGTTGTTTACACAAAAGAGTTTGGCTGTTAACACATGTAAGGTAATAGGATCCCCCACTGGTTCCTCGCAGGGTCTGCACAGGCTTAGTTGACGGATTACCAGGCCATTTGTCTAAATCATGTCACAAGCAATAAGCAAACTCCTTAATCTGCACAAATGAAGGGTTGAGTTTTACTGCCGACACTTGTCTGGGCTGCTCTTCACCACAATTACTGCCCACTCAAACCGATGATAAACTCGGCCCCACCTTTGACCCCGTGTGTGGCACATGGCAGGGAACTGACTGCAGGCCACAGCTGCAACCTAGTGGGAGTTTGTTGCGTTTGGCAGGCCCGTCTGAGGGGAAGCAAGAGGCAGCGCAAGCTGCCAAGCGGGTCTGGAGCCGGCTGCATGGTTAGGGAAATCCTGATTAAGGCGGGAGCAGTTCAGAGGGACAGTTCACTGTTCTGCTCTGCGCCTGGACTAGACCCGCATCTAGGAAACTCTTACTGAGCATGCACTCAACTGGTGTACAGGCCAGGAGAGCATTTGAGAAATTCTGCAGCCTCTCAGGAAGACTGAGAGTTCTCTACTTGAATTGGGGACAAGGGAAACCCAGAGATAAAACATAGAACATAGAGACTAGAACAGTACAGCCCAGTACAGGCCCTATGACCTACAATGTTGTGTTGACCTTTCAACCTTCTCCAAGATCAATCTAATGGCTAACTCCTGCAGAACCACCCTTTCACTTTTCATCCATAAGATTCTCTTAAATGACTCTAATGTACCATCACCCTTAACTAGTCACCCTCCACTCTCTGTGAAAAAAAAACCTACCTCTTACATCCCTCTCCCCATACTTTCCTGCAACCACCTTTAAATTGCTCTCTCGAATTAGTCATTTCACCCTGGGAAAAAGGTGCAGGCAGCTTTCTCTATATATGCTTCTTACCATTTTACACACCTCTATTAAGTCACCTCTCATGCTCCTTTTCCCCAAAGGGGAAAAAAAACCTTACTCACTCATTCTTGCTAATCCGGACAGCATCCTAGTAAATCTTCTTAACACTCCCTCCAAAGCTTCCACTTCATTCCTATAATGGGGCGACCAGAACTGAACACAATGCTCCACGTGTGGTCTCATCAGAAGTTTATAGAGCTACAACATCACCTCACAGCTCTTGAATTCAAACCCCTGACTAATGAAGGCCAACAAACCATAACCTTTTTAACCACCCTATCAAATTGCGTGACATCTTTGAAGGATCTATGGACATGGACCCCAAGACCCCCCTGTTCCTCCACACTTCTACGAATCCTGATATTAATGCTGTATTCTGCCTTCAAGGTTGACTTCCAAAGTGAACCACTTCACACTTCCGCAGGTTGAGCTCCATCTGCCTCTTCTCAGCCCAGCTTTGCATCCTATTAATGTTGTAACCTAGGGCAACCTCTGCACTATCCACATCAAGGAAAAAAATCCAACTTTCATGTCATCTGCAATGTTCCATCTCACCCTTCCACCTCCACATCCGTTATTAATTATTTAAAAAACACACATAAAGATAGGGGGCAAAAAACAATAAGCAGCAAAGTTCACTCTCGTTACTAAGTCCCTCACAGCTTTCTCAAGCTCTCCAACGATTTGGAGTCGAAGTGCTATACCTCTGTGTCTACTTGTCTACGGGATTGTTATCACCTAAAGAAGTGCAGTGGTTAAAGAAAGCAGCTAGCAGGCAAAGAAAGATATGCACACAAAACACTGGAGCAATATCCTTCTCAGTCCAAAACATCAGCTGTTTGTTCTCCTCCACAGATGCTGCCTGTCCTGCTGAGTTCCTCCAGCACAGTGTGTGCGTTGGTCAAGGTATCCAGCAGAATCCATTGTCTATGAGGAGAGGAAAGCTCTGTTGACCATATTGGTTCACTTGTCCAAGGAACCATTCCAGCCACCCCAATCCAGCCCTCTCTTTTGCTGTGCTTGATTAGTCCTGTAACAACTCAACAATTTTTACCTTCAGTACTCTCTACCTCATATTCTCAAAGAGAAATCAAGGATTGGTCTTGTCAGTGAAACTTAGATCACTTGAATAAATAGTTTTTAAGAATCTTTATACAATGCTCAATGCTGGTAGATTTATTGATTCGGGAAGGCCTTATAGCAGAGCTCGGTGTTGAATCCACTCAGTCCATTCATTACAATAGGATTAATTGGATGTTAGTAATGAATGGACGACCTATCTCATCTATTTTACGCTTCTGGGACACTGTGGACAATTGGGATAGCCCAGACAATTGTTCAACTCTAGAAATGGAAATAACGCAGCTTAAAGCACTTGGCCTCCAAGAGGATCACAACCTTATTGTGGTTTGGAGGCTTGTGTGCCTCAATGACCCAGAGAGCTACGTTGGCTGCAGTGATGGCTTTATGCTTTGGCTCTTGGTAGGGTCACCCATGCTAAACAGGTCAAAGGGTAGAGGCCAGACTAAGAGTGGTCCATCAGTCCTCCAGGTTCATGGGTTCAGCTGAGGGCTAACAACCCTGACGGGTCAAAAATAATTGTTACTGAAACAACAATGAAGAATCCTTTTACATCTGAGTGTGATGGTATTCCTGCATCTCCACCCGGGACTTGTGTGACCAAGAGGAAGCTGCTGACATGGTCAAGGAAGCTCTGCACACTGCAAGAGATAGAGGCCCCTCATTGTTGCCCGAAACACCAGCAGTCTACCGGTAGTAAGAAAGTAAAGTTCTAAAAGTACAGAAGCAAAAATCGTAGAGTCACAGATTCATGGAGTTTCACAGCTTGGAAACAGACCTTTCAGCCTAATTCATCCAGGAATATGAATTCACCCACAGTTGTCCACCCAAGCTAGTCTTATTTTCCTGCATTTGGACCATTTCCCTCTAAATCTTTCCTATTCAAGTAAGCCAACACAGGATAAACTCCTACTCCCAGCATGTAGGCAGAGGGTGAAGACCGCAGCACCGGTGGTGAGCAGAAGGTACTGTATGGTCAAGGGAGGCGGAGGAGTGCCTACAGAACTGCTTTGAGTCAGTGGACTGGACTCTCTTCAGGGATTCATCTTTGAATCCAAATGAATACGCCACAGTTGTCACAGGCTTCCTCAAAACCTGTGTGGATGGGAGACCGCTTCGCTGAACACCTACGCTCTGTCCGCCAGAGAAAGCAGGATCTCCCAGTGGCCACACATTTTAATTCCACGTCCCATTCCCATTCTGATATGTCTATCCACGGCCTCCTCTACTGTCAAGATGAAGCCACACTCAGGTTGGAGGAACAACACCTTATATTCCGTCTGGGTAGCCTCCAACCTGATGGCATGAACATCGACTTCTCTAACTTCCGTTAATGCCCCACCTTCCCTTCGTACCCCATCCGTTTTTTAGTTATTATTATTATTAATTTTTCTTCTCTCTCTCCTTTTTCTCCCTCTGTCCCTGTCACTATACTCCTTGCCCATCCTCTGGGCTTCCCCCCTCCCCCTTTCTTTCTCCCTAGGTCTACCATCCCATGATCCTCTCATATCCCTTTTGCCAATCACCTGTCCAGCTCTTGGCTCCATCCCTCCCCCTCCTGTCTTCTCCTATCATTTCGGATCTCCCCCTCCCCCTCCCACTTTCAAATCTCTTACTAGCTCTTCTTTCAGTTAGTCCTGACGAAGGGTCTCGGCCCGAAACGTCGATTGCACCTCTTCCTAGAGATGCTGCCTGGCCCGTTGCGTTTATCAGCAACTTTGATGTGTGTTGCTTGAAATTCCAGCACCTGCAGATTTCCTCGTGGATGAGTGTGTGCCTTCAAGAACACACCGGACATACCCAAACCAAAACCTGTGGATGAACCAGGAGATTCATTGCCTGCTGAGGGCTAGGTCTGTGGCATTCAAGACCAGTGATTCAGAACTATGCAAGAAGTCCAGGTACGACCTACACAAGGCTACCTTAAGAGTGAAAAAAAGGATTCCAATTCAGGTTAGAGATGGAACTGGATGCACATCAGCTCTGGCAGGGGTTTGCAGGGCATTATTGTCATGAGCCCTACACCATGATAGTTACTTCCTACAAAGTGAAACCTAACATCATGAATGGCAGTGATACTCCACTCCCAGATGAGCTCAATGCATTTTTCTGCACGCTTTCACAGGGAGAATAGAACGACATCTATGCAAATCCTTGCAACATCCAGTAACCCAGTAATCTCCGTCTCAGGCGCCGAAGTCAGAACATCTTTCAGGAGGGTGAACAGTTGCAAGGCTTCAGGCCTGATGGTGTCCCTGGTAGGGCTCTGAAAACCTGTGCCAACCAAGTGGCAGGAGTGTTCAAGGGCATCTGCTTCAAACCTGGTTCAAAATGGCGACAATCATATCAGTGCCCTAGAAGAGCAGGGTGAGCTGCTTCAGTGGCTACCCCCCAGTGGCATTCACATCCACTCTGATGAAGTGTTTTGAGCGGTCTTGGCTGGAATCAACTCCTGCCTGAGCAAGGATCCGAACCTGCTGCAATTTGTCTATCGGCACAATCGGTCTACAGCCAATATGCAATCTCACTGGCTCTCCACTCACCTTGGATCACCTGGACAACAGTAATACCTGCATCAGACTGCTGTTTATTGACGACAGCATTCCACGCGATCAGGCCCTCAATTCTAATCAAAAGGCTCCAAAACCTGGGCCTCTGTACCTCTCTCTGCAATTGAATCCTTGACTTCCTCACCAAAGGACTACAGTCTGTGTGGAATGGAAATAACATCTCCTCCTCACACAGTCAACACTTGGTGCACCTCAAGGATATCTGCTTAGCCCACTGCTCTACTCTCTATACACCTATGATTGTGTGGCTAGGAACAGCTCAAATGCCATCTATAAATTTGCTTCGGACCCAAGAATTGTTCGCAGAATTTTACATGGTGACAAGGAGGCATGCAGGAATCAGCTGGTTCAGTGGTGTCAGAGCAACAACCTTGCATTTAACATCAGTAAGACCAAAGAATTGATTGTGGACTTCAGCAAGGGTAAGTCAAGGGAACACACAGCAGTCTTCATTGAGGGATCGGGAGTGGAAAGAGAGAGCACTTTCAAGATCCTGGGCATCAATATCTCTGGGGATCCACAGTATCCTGGGCTGAACAGGAAGGCAAGACGGTGGCTGTATTTTATTAGGAGCTTGAAGAGAATGGGTATGTCAACAAAGACACTCAGAAACTTCAGCAGATGTACTATGGGGGGCATTCTAACTGGTTGCATAACCATCTGTTATGGAACGGCCACTGCACAGGATCAGGAAAAGCTGCAGAGAGCTGTAAATTAAGCCAGCTCCATTATGAACACTAGCCTCCCCAGCATCCAGGATATCTCCAGGAAGCGATGAGACAAAAAGGAAACATTCATCATTAAGGACTTCATCACCTGCCCTCTCCTCATTGCTACCATCAAGGAGGACGTACAGGACCTTAAAGGCACACACTCAAAGTTTCAGGAACATATTCCTCTCTGCCATGAGAAATCTGAATGGACAATAAGCGTATGAACACCTCCTTGGTATTTCCTTTTCCCATTCTTTTTGCACTATAATTTATTTTTTTTACATATGCTTCTTATTATAATTTATAATTTTTATTTCTACCTATTACAATGTACTGCTGCCGCAAAACAACAAATTTCACCACAGATGCTGGTGATATTAAGTCTGATTCTGATTCTGAGCATTCTTCTATATCAGCTGACATAACGTGATCTTTATCTTTACCAGAGAGAAGCCTAACATACAAATATAAACACAAGGAATTCTGCAGATGCTGGGAATCCAGAGCAATGCACACAAAATATGAGGGACTTTGCAGGTCAGGCAGCATCTATGGAAATTAATAAACAGTCTATGTTTTGAGCTGAGATCCTTCTTCAGGACTGGAAAGGAAAGCAGAAGATGCCAGAATGAAAGGGTAGGACGAGATGAAGGAGGGTAGCTAGAAGGTGATAGATGAAGCCAGTTAGGTGGGAAATGTCAAGGATTGGAGATGAAAGGATCAGATAGGGTTGATGAGTGGACAATGGAAGAAAGGAAGGAGGAGGGGGGGAATGTGATTGGCAGGTGAGAAGGTGTAAATGCCCAGTGTAGGGAATAGAAGAAGAGGGGAGGAGGAGGGAGATTTTGTTCTGCCGGAAGGAGAAATCGATATTTATGCCTTGGCCTCATCGTGGCACATGAGGAGACCAAGGACCAACATCTCAGAGCGGGAATGGGAATGGGAATTAAAACGCTTGGCTACAAGGAAATTCCGCTTTTGGCAGATGGAGCCGAGGTGCCCAACAAAACAGTCCCCCAGTTTATGACAGGTCTCACCAATGTAGGGGAGGCCGCATTGGGCAGGAGTAAGCAGTTTGGCCGCTCAAGCCTGTTCTGCCATTGAAAATGATGATCAGGTCTGATCCAATTGTAACATCAACTGTGCATTCCAGCCTACCTTTGAAAGAGAAAACAACGCTTTTTATTTGTCTTATGTGGGTGGGTGACTCCACATTGTTAAACAATCATCATAATTGAGAACAGAATAGTCAAGATCAAAACCATTCCAAGTCAATATCCGTGAATGAAATATTTCCATGCTATAAAATATTTGGCCAAAATATTCATTAATTATGTGAACTGCAAGCAAGATTTTTGCTTTTTGCAGTTTTCTGCCTATTTTTGACAAGCTGCAATCCCTCATTAAAACTGAAGGGCTCTCCACACCATCAATTAAAGTTTCTGCTGAAACGGGAGACGGGAGTGCCACTTTTTATAATGCCACATACTCCAGTTTCATTCACAAATCGCCAGCATCCCTTTCACAAACTGGATGGTGTACTTGGTTACGAGCTTGAGAATGGAGGGTAAATCCCAAGCGAAAGCAATGTGACTCTTATACCATCAAATTGCGCCACACAGTTGAATGAGTGTGCCGTGTCAATGACAGACAGAAAACATGGCATTTAGCTACAGGAAGAGCTCAAACCCCCAACACAACTCAGGGTGGGCATCTGCTTGTTATTCCCTGCTCTTCACGTTTCCCCCGACTCCTTGTAATTTTCCCCAAACCCAAGGAATTATTAATTGACACTTTAGCAACTAGGAACAGGACTCTAATCAGCATCAGCAACTTGATCTCATGCTGCCGCTCATGAATTTCGATGCCGTGGATACATTAATGCAACTAAAAGTTGTTAGTTTTCCAGTGTGAAGAGATATCCAAAGCTTCCAAGTGGCACATTCCAGGGCGCAGGAGTACGGGCAGAGGGGCATAGTGAAGCCTGGTGCAGGCACCTCAAAGTCTTTGTGAGGAAGGACCACAGTCTTACACACAAGCGATTCTGATGCCATTGGAAACCTAGAGCAATACACACAAGATGATGGAGGAACTCAGCAGGTTAGGTAGCATCAATGGAGAGGAATAAAGAGATGTCATTTAGAACATAGAACATAGAATAGTACAGCACAGTACAGGCCCTTCGGCCCACAATGTTGTGCCAACCCTCAAACCCTGCCTCCCATATAAGCCCCCACCTTAAATTCCTCTATATACCTATCTAGTAGTCTCTTAAACTTCACAAGTGTATCTGCCTCCACCACTGACTCAGGCAGTGCATTCCATGCACCAACCACTCTCTGAGTAAAAAATCTTCCTCTAATATCCTCCTTGAACTTCCCACCCCTTACCTTAAAGCCATGTCCTCTTGTATTGAGCAGTGGTGCCCTGGGGAAGAGGCGCTGGCTATCCACTCTATCTATTCCTCTTATTATCTTGTACACCTCTATCATGTCTCCTCTCATCCTCCTTCTCTCCAAAGAGTAAAGCCCTAGCTCCCTTAATCTCTGATCATAATTCATACTTTCTAAACCAGGCAGCATCCTGGTAAGTCTCCTCTGTACCCCTTCCGATGCTTCCACGTCCTTCCTATAGTGAGGTGACCAGAACTGGACACAGTACTCCAAGTGTGGCCTAACCAGAGTTTTATAGAGCTGCACCATTATATCGCGACTCTTAAACTCTATCCCTTGACTTATGAAAGCTAACACCCCATAAGCTTTCTTAACTACCCTATCCACCTGTGAGGCAACTTTCAGGGATCTGTGGACATGTACCCTGAGATCCCTCTGCTCCTCCACACTACCAAGTATCCTGCCATTTACATTGTACTCTGCCTTGGAGTTTGTCCTTCCAAAGTGTACCACCTCACACTTCTCCGGGTTGAACTCCATCTGCCATTTCTCAGCCCACTTCTGCATCCTATCAATGTCTCTCTGCAATCTTTGACAATCCTCTACACTATCTACAACACCACCAACCTTTGTGTCGTCTGCAAACTTGCCAACCCACCCTTCTACCCCCGCATCCAGGTCGTTAATAAAAATCACAAAAAGTAAAGGTCCCAGAACCGATCCTTGTGGGACACCACTAGTCACAATCCTCCAACCTGAATGTACTCCCTCCACCATGACCCTCTGCCTTCTGCAGGCAAGCCAATTCTGAATCCACCTGGTCAAACTTCCCTGGATCCCATGCCTTCTGACTTTCTGAGTAAGCCGACCATGTGGAACTTTGTCAAATGCCTTACTAAAATCCATATAGATCACATCCACTGCACTACCCTCATCTATATGCCTGGTCACCTCCTCAAAGAACTCGATCGGGCTTGTTAGACATGATCTGCCCTTCACAAAGCCATGCTGACTGTCCCTGATCAGACCATGATTCTCTAAATGCCTATAGATCCTACCTCTAAGAATCTTTTCCAACAGCTTTCCTACCATAGACGTAAGGCTTACTGGTCTATAATTACCTGGACTATCCCTACTACCCTTTTTGAACAAGGGGACAACATTTGCCTCCCTCCAATCCTCCGGTACCATTCGCATGGACAACGAGGACATAAAGATCCTAGCCAGAGGCTCAGCAATCTCTTCCCTCGCCTCGTGGAGCAGCCTGGGGAATATTCCATCAGGCCCCGGGGACTTATCTGTCCTAATGTATTTTAACAACTCCAATACCTCCTCTCCCTTAATACCAACATGCTCCAGAACATCAACCTCACTCATATTGTCCTCACCATCATCAAGTTCCCTCTCATTGGTGAATACCGAAGAGAAGTATTCATTGAGGACCTCGTTCACTTCCACAGCCTCCAGGCACATCTTCCCACCTTTATCTCTAATCGGTCCTACTTTCACTCCTATCATCCTTTTTTTTCATAATTGAAGAATGCCTTGGGGTTTTCCTTTACCCTACTCACCAAGGCCTTCTCATGCCCCTTTCTTGCTCCTTTCTTGCTTCCGTATATTCCTCAATAGACCCATCTGATCCTTGCTTCCTAAACCTCATGTATGCTGCCTTCTTCCACCTGACTAGATTTTCCACCTCACTTGTCACCCATGGTTCCTTCACCCTACCATTCTTTATCTTCCTCACTGGGACGAATTTATTCCTAATATCCCGCAAGAGATCTCTAAACATCGACCACATGTCTATAGTACATTTCCCTGCAAAAACATCATCCCAATTCACACCCGCAAGTCCTAGCCTTATAACCTCATAATTTGCCTTTCCCCAGTTAAAAATTTTCCTGTCTGCTCTGATTCTATCCTTTTCCATGATAATGCTAAAGGCCAGGGAGCGGTGGTCACTGTCCCCTAGATGCTCACCCACTGAGAGATCTGTGACCTGACCCGGTTCATTACCTAGTACTAGATCTAGTATGGCATTCCCCTGGTTGGCCTGTCCACATACTGTGACAGGAATCCGTCTTGGACACACTTAACAAATTTCGTCATCTGATGAAGGATCTCGGCCCAATACGTGGACTCTGTACTCCTCTCCATGGATACTGCCAAACCTGCTGAGTTTCTTCAGAATTTTTTATATGTCAATCTAGGGCTTTATTGCTATTGGTTTCGTAGGGTTGTTATAGCCAAGGAGTGGTAATGAGGATAAGCTCTCAAAACTAATTAATGCTCCAAACGGCATGTGTCTTAAATAGCTTCTGACAACCAAGTCCAACTCCGGGCTTCATGTGTGGCTTAGCTACTAAGCCCAGCGGGACTGTTTCTACTGACAGGAAAGAGGCAAAGGTGGGTTACTGGTGCCTTAAAACCAGTTGCTTTGGACAGATGGGGCCTGTCAGCCATGGTTGGCAGCTCATCTGGAAGAAGGGAAGCTCTGATCTCAAACCTCTGCTGCCTTGCAACTATACCCACTCACGGAGAAGTAAAGAGCTGGGAAATTGGTTGGTGAAAGGGATACAGGCTGGAGAAGGGGGAATCTAATAGGAGAGGATAGGGGGCCATGGAAGAAAGAAAAGAAGGGAGGAACACCTGAGGGATATGTTAGGCAGGCAAGGAGATAAGGTGATAGAGGAAATAGGTAATGGGGAAAGGTGAAGGGGAATGGGGAATGGGGGAGCAGGGGGCATTACTAGAGGTTTGAGAAATCAATGTTCATGTCATCAGGTTGGAGGCTAATCAGACAGAATATAATGTGTTGTTCCTCCAACCTGACTCCAACCTGAACGCGCCTCATCACGACAGTAGAGGAGGCCATGGGCTGACATACCGGAATGGGAATGGGAAGTGGAATTAAAACCGGTGGCCACTGGAAGATCTGTTTTTTTCTGGCGGACGGAGTGAAGGTCTTCGGTGAAGCGGTGCCCCAATCTACATCGGGTTTTGCCGATGTACAGGAGGCCACACCAGGAGCACCGGATACAGTAGATGACCCCAAAAGAAGTGTCGCCTCATCTAGAAGAACTGTTTTGGGGCACTGAATGGTAGTGAGGGAGGAGGTGTAGCAGTAGGTGTAGCACTTGTTCCACTTTCAAGGATAAGTGTCAGGAGGGAGATCAGTGGGGAGGGAGGAACGGACGAAGGAGTCACGTGGGGAGTGATCCCTGAGGAAAGCAGAAAATGGTGGAGTGGGGGGAAGATGTGCTTCCCATCGGATCCCATTGGAGATGGTGGAAGTGGAAGTTCCGGAGAATTATATGCTGGAAGCAGAGGTTGATGGCGTAGCAGGTAAGGACAAGAGGATCCCGATCCCTGGTAGGGTGGTGGGAGGAAGAGGTGAGAGCAGACGTTTGTGAAATGGAAGAAATGCAGGTGAGGGCTGCATTAATGGTGGAAGAATGGAAGTCCCTTTCTTTGAAAAAGGAGGACATCTCTTTTATTTTGGAATGAAAAGCCTCATCCTGAGAGCAGTTGCAGTGGTGATGGAGGAATTGAGAGAAGGGGATTGCATTTTTACAGGTAGCAGGGTGCATGCATTATAGTCCATGCAGCTGTGAGAGTCCATGGGTTTTTAATAGACATTAGTGGATAAGCTGTCTCCAGAGATTAGGCTTTTCATTCCAGAATCAGAATCAGAATCAGGTTTATTATCACCGGCATGTGACGTGGAATTTGTTAACTTAGCAGCAGCAGTTCAATGCAATACATAATCTAGCAGAGAGAAAAAAATAAATAAAAAAAAAACAATAATAATAATAATAAATAAACAAGTAAATCAATTACGTATATTGAATAGATTTTAAAAAGTGCAAAAACAGAAATACTGTATGTTAAAAAAAATGAGGTAGTGTCCAAAGATTCAATGTCCATTTAGGAATCGGATGGCAGAGGGGAAGAAGCTGTTCCTGAATCGCTGAGTGTGTGCCTTCAGGCTCCTGTACCTCCTACCTGATGGTAACAATGAGAAAAGGGCATGCCCTGGGTGCCGGAGGTACTTAATAATGGACACTGCCTTTCTGAGACACCACTCCCTAAAGATGTCCTGGGTACTTTGTAGGCTAGTACCCAAGATGGAGCTGACTAGATTTACAACCTTCTGCAGCTTCTTTTGGTCCTGTGCAGTAGCCCCTTCATATCAGAGAGTGATGCAGCCTGTCAGAATGCTCTCCACGGTACAACTATAGAGGTTTTTGAGTGTATTTGTTGACATGCCAAATCTCTTCAAACTCCTAATAAAGTATAGCCGCTGTCTTGCCTTCTTTATAACTACATCAACATGTTGGGACCAGGTTAGATTCTCAGAGATCTTGACACATGCAGGAGCTTGAAGCTGCTCACTCTCTCCACTTCTGATCTCTTTATGAGGATTGGTATGTGTTCCTTTGTCTTACCCTTCCTGAAGTCCACGATCAGCTCTTTCGTCTTACTGACGTTGAGTGCCAGGTTGTTGCTGTGGCACCACCCTACTAGTTGGTATATCTCACCCCTACATGCCCTGTCGTCACCACCTGAGATTCTACCAGCAATGGTTTTATCATCAGCAAATTTATAGAAGGTACTTGAGCTGTGCCTAGCCACACAGTCATGGGTATACAGAGAGTAGAGCAGTGGGCTAAGCACACAGCCTTGAGATATGCCAGTGTTGATTGTCAGCGAGGAGGATATGTTATCACCAATCCACACAGATTGTGGTCTTCCGGTTAGGAAGTCGAGTATCCAATTGCAGAGGGAGGTACAGAGGCCCAGGTTCTGCAGCTTCTCAATCAGGATTGTGATGGTATTAAATGCAGAGCTATAGTCGATGAACAGTGTCCTGACATAGGTGTTTGTGTTGTCCAGGTGGTCTAAAGCCATGTGGAAGCCATTGAGATTGTGTCTGCCGTTGTCCTATTGTGGCGATAGGCAAATTGCAATGGGTCTAGGTCCTTGCTGAGGCAGGAGTTCAGTCTAGTCATGACCAACCTCTCAAAGCATTTCATCACTGTCGATGTGAAAATGAAGGTCTGCTGTCAGGATGAGGCCTCCTCTACTGTCACAATGAGGCCACACTCAGGTTGGAGCAACAACACCTTGTATTTTGTCAGGGTAGCCTCCAACCTGATGGCATGAGCATCAATTTCATGAACTTCTAGAAATTTGCACCCCCTGCCAATATTCTCTATCCCTTTTTCCCTCTCTCACCTTATCTCCTTGCCCGTCCTTCGCCTCCCTCTGGTGCTCTTCCCCCCTTTTTCTTTCTTCCATGGCCTTCTGTCCTCTCCTATTAGATTCCCCCTTCTCCAGTCCTGTATCTCTTTCACCAATCAACTTCTCAGCTCTTTACTTCACCTGTCACCTTGTGTTTTTCCCTCCCCTGCCCCCTCCCCTTTTAAGTCTGCTCCTCATCTTTATTTCTCCAGTCCTGCCAAAGGATCTCAGCCTGAAATGTTGACTGTACTCTTTTCCACAGATGCTGCCTGGCCTGCTGAGTTCCTCCAGCATATTGTGTGTGTTGTTTGGATTTCCAGCATCTGCAGACTTTCTCTTGATGTGATTGGATTCCTCAGAGGACAGTGAGAGTCTGGGTCCTGTATAGCAGCTTTTCAAATGCTCCCTGGATGCATTGTCTAAAGAGAAGTCATTGACATATTGTAAATGAATGTCATGAATTGATTGTGTACTGAACATAGAGAAAGACATATCCTCATTGACTCTCCATTTTCCCCATAGTTGCTTCCTGACCTGCTGAGTTCCTCCTGTATCTTGTGTGTTGCTCCATATTCCAGTATCGGCAGTCTCTTGTGTCTTACTTGTTTACTCTTCCCTGTTCATCCGTGGCAAGAGTTACTTCCAATTAATAGCGTGTTTCATTTCATTACTTGAAGTTAAATGAACTGGTAGAATTGCAAGCTTTAATGTGCCATTATAGAGGGAATGGAATTGGAAAGAAGTGTGCCCTTTAAACATACGAGAAGTTCCATTCAAATTGATATACTCACCCACCTGGGATGGTGCCATGGTTAATGCTGCTGCCTCACAAGGTTGGCATCCCAGCTTCTGTCCTGGCTCCTATGCTGTTTGTATGGAGTTTCAATGCCCCCATTTCTACCCACATCCCAAAGACGTGCTGATCATTAAACAGCTCCTATAAATTACTGCAGTCTAGTTAACTATCAAAGGGGGATTTAATGGGAAAGTGAGGGAGGATAAGTTGCATGAAAATAAAAGGAGAAGTGGGACCCAGCATGAAGTAAGTGGGCTGAATGGCCTCATCCTGTGTGCGCTAGGACAGTATTAATTATTATTAAAACATTTAGCTTTTTGTTCAAGCTGCCAAAAGTATCTAGCTCCTCTCACCAAATTACCCCTGCAGTATACTGCCCCTCATTCAAATGTTAGCCTACAATTTCTCAGTGGAAAATGTCACAGTCTTTTTCACCCAGGCGTACAGGAAAGTCGCAGGGTGGAAATCTGTCTCTACTAGAGGAGGTGTAAGGTGTTCCTTCCCTCCACTAGCCTGCAGGTCACCCTTGGGCAAGGTGTAGCACCTGCTTAGCCACCCGAACAGGGTCACATGAAGCCATGGGAACAGGTGGTGGATGGTCATAGAGCAGCTGGTGCACATCTCAAGTCCTGGTTATGCGACCACTGACGCCAGGCAGACAATCTCTGAAGAGTATTGATAATGGCTGGGATCACCCGCCTTGTAAAGATGGGGTTAGTTTTGATTGGTTTGATGGTTGTCACTGACGTGGTGGGCCAATGGCTTATTTCTGCACTGTGTTCTGAGTTCTCTATCGTATTCAGTGCTCTAAACATTAGTGTACACACACATACACACACACACACCTTCTCCTACTAAAACATCTTCCTCCATCAGTTCTTTGAACTGGATATTTTTGCACTATCATATGTACTTCATGGCTACAATGTACAGCCACTCACCTAAACCTCACTACAGCATTGACTTCTCATTCAAATATTGCTACAGGATGTATCCTGTATATAGCCCTGATAGATCATTTCAATATCTAATTCTAACCCAACTGTAATGTTACTATGGTAACATCACACTATTACATTGATGTACTATATGGTGTTTGTCCATCCTGTCCGGCGATGACAGGAAACCTGTGCAGGAGAGTTTTTAAAGTGGGAAAGCTGGTGCACGGGGGCAGTTCCACTTTCTTGACCTCAGAAGTCTTGCTCCTGTGGTATGTACACGTGTCACAAACTGAGGACTTCCTTGGTTGCAGTGGGTGACCATGATGCCTTCTGGGCCTTGCCATGCCCTTCGCTCTCCATGGGACGTTGCAGTACCGTCTTCCCAGCCGTTTATATCTCACCGTAGATCTCATCTGCCCAGTCCACCAGACCTGACTTCGCATGCTAGGACAGGCACATCTCTATCTCACCCAGGTATCAGGGTTGCCAGTCAACCTCACCTGGTTTTGCCTTGCTGTCGCACATGGACAGCTACTTGGAGCCACAGGTGAGAACTGAGCGTCTGATGGGGACCAAAAGTGAGTGAGCTGCCCAGAATGGACATGACAAGCCCCTTCAGCAGAGGTGCTACCCCTCCCTAGGCACCCCATACACGCCATTGTTGCACAAACCATAACTATTTTATCTAATATTATGTAAACTACTCTCCACCATGAAAATATTGCTTAGTCAACCTCCTGCACTCAAATGTACAATATCCTAATGCCAAAAGACTCCTGTTCTATCCCCATTCTGGTCCCTTAAGAAATATATTATCAGGTGTCAAAATGTCCATGTATTACTGATGCCTGTAACTGTAACATTAACATATCTATACTCCATACTGAAATATGACTTTATTATTCAACCCTGCCACTCAAACAATGCCGAGCAGTTTTAGCATATAAACAGTGCTGTAGTAGCCAATTCTCAGATACAAAGTCACAAAGTTTCACCGTGCTGTCTCTGAGGGTGTTTGGTGAGGTTTCGAATGAAGCATACAGCCTCAAGGCCAAGAGGCTGGAGATGGGACGTGAGCCCATGATTGACTCAATTTCTCATCGATCTCGCTAATTGAAGCGTCGGGGGGATTGAATTTATCGAGCCGAGTGAGGAGAGCAAGCGAGTGTTCAGTACCATCTACCAGCCTCTTGTTTGCTGCTGCTAGAGAAAGGTGTCTACATGTGAGGGGCTCTCACTCCCTCACATTCACTTCTCCCAGAGGAAGGTCCCTGCATTCAAATGGTTTCTCTCTCCCTCTTGTTCAATGTCACTGGAGGACTGTGCTTGAGTCTTGGGGTCTTGGGCAAGGTTTATTCTAATCAGTTTGTAGATCAGACTTTGCAGTTCACTTTATGATGTGTTTCTGGTTTCTGGTTGCTCCTGTTTTGGTTGCTATTTTGGGTGTTTTTGATCGGGGGGGTCTGCAGATAACGAACGACACAGTGAAGGATTGAACTGAATATGCCTGGACTCTTCTGATAATGTGTTTTACATTCTGTGTTTTTTTTGCTGTTTGCATGATTTGGTTACTTTTTGTGCATGGTGGGATGTGGGTGGAGTTGATACTTTTCTTTGAATGGATTCCATGGTTTTCTTTGTTTTGTGGCTGTCTGGGAAAAGGATACTCAGGTTTCTATACTGCCTACATACTTTAATAGTAGGTGTACTTTGAACTTTGAGCAAAATATATCATGGTATACAGGTGTCCCTGCTTTATGAAAGTTCGCTTTACGCCATTTGGTTTTTATGAAAGACCTACATTAGTACCTGTTTTCGCTAACTGAAAGAAATCCGAAGAGGATTTTCACTTTTACGAAAAAAGGCGCCTGCTTTAGACTTGTGTTTACCCCGAGAAAGACTACCATGACCGTGAAGCCTTGCGCGGACAGGTCTGTGCGCATGCATGTACTGATTTTTTCTACAAATCGGTTTTGGCTAAATCTTCCCGATTCTGATAAGTGAAACTACACTGTACATACATTATTTCAACTTTATATAGGCTGTGTATTTATCGTATCATTCCTGCTTTTACTATATGTTAGTGTTATTTTAGGTTTTATGTGCTTTTTGGTCTGATTTGGTAGGTTATTTTTTGGGTCTGGGAACGCTCAAAAATTTTTCCCATATAATTTAATGGTAATTGCTTCTTCGCTTTACGCCATTTTGGCTTACGAAAGGTTTCATAGGATCGCTTTACTTTCGGATAGCGAGGGAAACCTGTAATTTGCTTTATTAATGCAACCGAACCAAATCCCTCTCCCAAAAACCTGTAAAGTGGCAGCCTTGCCTACTCAATTTCATACTCCTCCATGACCATATTATTGAAACTCTACACCAACATTTTCAAGTCAAATCTCAACCCTGTACTCGTCCCCACAATGAAACATTTTTACCGAATTTATCTCCAGCAAAGCATCACAAAGTGAAAACTATTTATCTCTTAAGATCGTAAAATAATTTCAAGAGCCTTCGTGGAACTAGAGAGAAGATGATGGGACACACAGTACATCCATTCACCTGGAAATGACTCTTTCAATGCTATTAGGGATGCTGACTATTGTTAAACGTGCCTGTTAACTCCACATTTTACTGCTTCTTGGAACTGTGATAGAAATGTGGAGCACACTGTTCAATGAAACCACAGAATCGATAATACCGAGTAGCACATTTTAACCACACTGGGAAACCACTTAAACCCTAGAAACAAAAAAAAAACGCAGATAAATGCAGACTCAGCAATTTATGTCAGTAATGGTGCCTTCTAGACTACAGGGCATATGAAATGTGCTCTAGCTACAGAGTAAAAAGTATATTTTTAAATTATTCTTTCATGATCTGTGAACACAGTTTGCAAAAGATTGGCCGCTCATCTTCAATTGTCCTTGAGAATGTGATGGTGCCATCTCTTTGTCAATTGAGTAGCTTTCATGGCAAATCCAGAGGATGCTCAGTGTAACTGTGTAGACACAGATCGGCAAGATTGCAACAACAGTGAGTTGAATGACATTTTGGTAGTTTCAAAATCACCGTTATTATTTCTAGTTTTTTTTTACAAAATGGTTCAATGGCTCCAGTTAATATCAGAGAATGTATACAATATACAACCTGAAATTCTTCCTCTTCACAGGCATCCAAGAAGCAGAAGAAAATCCCCAAAGACTGAGTGACAGGAAAAACATTAGAACCCTAAATCCCCCCCGCTCCCCCTCCCATGAACAAGAAGCAGCAAAGCATCAACCCTCACCTCCCCCACTTCACTTATTCCAGCAAAAGGCATTAGCTTCTCCATCACCCACCATGCAAGCAATGCAAAGCCCCCAAAGAGACCACAATCTAAAATCCATCAGAAAACACTCTTCACCCAACAGTTTGACATGCCACAGGCTCTCTCTCCCTCTCTCTCTCTCTCTCTCTCTCTCTCTCTCACTAACGAGGGAGAGAAAGGTATTACTCCTGCTATAGTGAGAGGGGAGACCAATAACTCGCTGTTTCGATGTTACAGTCTGCAGCGTGGCCTTTTAGTTTTGATTTCCCCAACTCGATCACTTGAATGCAGAGGCCTCTGACAGCTGTACCTGCTGTATCGATGTTCTAATGTCCCGCGACACTTTATTTGGTGATACCGGCTATTATCTAAAGTTAGAATCTCTCACTCTGGGCTAATGAGACTTGACCTTATGCTCTCAGGCTGTTAGTCTAGAAGAGACTGAAGAAGAAGAATTAGATTATTGACTTGCTCTCATCCAAGTGCATCCACTGCAATGGGCAAAGATCAAAACCAAACAAAAACTGTTACGTGTACAAGCCCCTGTTACAAGAAGTCATGTAAAAGAATTCTCTCTCCTGGCTAACCTGAAAATCCTTGTCTGATGAACCATGTTAACGAGCATTTGTAGGTTAAACATTTCAGTACATCTGGGAAAAACAGAATGAAGGAGGCTTACCATGACCAGAGATACTTCAGTATGGACAAACATACAGTGAGATGCTGCCTGGCCTGCTGAGTTCCTCCGACATTTTGTGTGTGTTGCTTGGATTTCCAATAGCTGCTGATTTTCTCTTGTCTGTGATACAATGAGAAATGCAGTTGGGAGTCATGTTAGAGTAATAGGGATTCTCAGAAACAAGTAGATTCAATTCCACCAGGAAGACTATGAAATCAAAAGCACAAGTGAGTCCGCAGAAATTTTGAGCAACACCCACACACACTGAATAGTGGAGAAACCCAACAACTCAGGCAACATCCATGAATAAACAGTCAACATTTCAAGCTGAGACGTCAATTGTTATTCCCCTTCTTCCTCCATAGATGCTGCCTGACTTGTCGAGTTTCTCCATCATTTTATGTCTATTAAGTAGCCTACTTCTTCATGTAAAGTTTAATGGTATTTGGCAAACATAAGGTGCATTACCGCCACCTACAAAATTGGAGCATGGAGCAATGAGACAGGAAGTATACTAACTAAATACCCACCAATGAAAAAGAAGCTCTATTAATATCAAAAAGTCATATGCTTCTCAGAAAGTCATATACACACTTATATATATTACATTAGCAGTGATATCCTAACAAACCTTCCATGTTAAGCTGCGTCTGTCCCAAAGATCTCTATTCAGCAATTAGATGTTTCCTTTGCTCCTGATAGGAATTGCATTTAAACAGTATATGTTGCCCCATTTCTTGGCAAATGCACTCCCTACCAATGTCTGTATTATGCATATTAATTATGAACAAGGTATTATTCAAGCTAGTATGTCCAATACGTAAACGGGTAACTATAACTTCTTCCCTTCTTTTATACCCATCTCCCTCCACCCTCTGAAATTCATATAAAAGTCATTCTTTCATTTCCTCACTGCATCATTGTTGCCACAGTGATTGAACAGACTTATTAATTATGGCTTTCACCTCCCCTTTATGCAAAGGCACCATTACATTTACATCCTTAATTTTATGTGATGGCTTGGCTAGGATGTCTTCCACCTCATTTCCTTTAATCCCAACAAGGACAGCGAATCATAAGAACTGTATTCGCAAGCCTAGACCCTGCAGCCTCAACAAAAAGTTGTCTAATCTCAAGAAAAATGCCTGGCCTACAATTTGAAAGACCTGTTTTAACAGATATTAAAACTGAGAATGAATCAGAGCTCAGAAGTACACAATCAGGGCGTACTCCGCTCCATTCCCAGGCTAAAATAATAGCAAACATCTCAGGCGTGGATCGAACCAAAGATTCAAGATTCAAAGTGCATTTATTATCAAAGTATGCATAAATTACACACCTTTGAGATTTGTTTGATTAACAAAGCAAGGAACCCGAAAGAACCCAATGAAAAAAGGTAAGAGCAATCCCCAATGCCCACAGAGAAAATAAAAACTCAAACAAATCATGCAAACAATAGAAGCAAGCAACAGCAACAGCACTCCAAACCAAACTGAGTCCTTAGATCCATAGTCATAGTCATAGTCATACTTTATTGATCCCGGGGGAAATTGGTTTTCGTTACAGTTGCACCATAAATAATCAAATAGTAATAAAACCATAAATAATTAAATAGTAATATGTAAATTATGCAAGGAAGTAAGTCCAGGACCAGCCTATTGGCTCAGGGTGTCCGAGCCTCCAAGGGAGGAGTTGTAAAGTTTGATGGCCACAGGCAGGAATAACTTCCTATGACGCTCAGTGTTGCATCTCGGTGGAATGAGTCTCTGACTGAATGTACTCCTGTGCCCACTCAGTACATTATGTAGTGGATGGGAGACATTGTCCAAGATGGCATGCAACTTGGACAGCATCCTCTTTTCAGACACCACCATCAGGGAGTCCAGTTCCATCCCCACAACATCACTGGCCTTACGAATGAGTTTGTTGGTTCTGTTGGTGTCTGCTACCCTCAGCCTGCTGCCCCAGCACACAACAGCAAACATGATCGCACTGGCCACCACAGACTCGTAGAACATCCTCAGCATCGTCCGGCAGATGTTAAAGGACTTCATTCTCCTCAGGAAATAGAGATGGCTCTGACCCTTCTTGTAGACAGCCTCAGTGTTCCTTGACCAGTCCAGTTTACTGTCAATTCGTATCCCCAGGTATTTGTAATCCTCCACCATGTCCACACTGACCCCCTGGATGGAAACAGGGGTCACCGGTACCTTAGCTCTCCTCAGGTCTACCACAAGCTCCTTAGTCTTTTTCACATTAAGCTACAGATAATTCTGCTCATGTGACAAAGTTTCCTACTGTAGCCCTGTACTCAGCCTCATCTCCCTTGCTGATGCATCCAATTATGGCAGAGTCATCTGAAAACTTCTGAAGATGACAAGACTCTGTGCAGTAGTTGAAGTCCAAGGTGTAAGTGGTGAAGAGAAAGGGAGACAAGACAGTCCCCTGTGGAGCCCCAGTGCTGCTGATCACTCTGTCAGTCACACAGTGTTGCAAGCACACATACTGTGGTCTGCCAGTCAGGTAATCAAAAATTCATGACACCAGGAAAGCATCCACCTGCATCGCTGTCAGCTTCTCCCCCAGCAGAGCAGGGCGGGTGGTGTTGAATGCACTGGAGAAGTAAAAAAACATGACCCTCACAGTGCTTGTTGGCTTGTCCAAAATCTCCAGAGCAGCCCAGAGTAGGCCCAAAGCCTTAGTATTTGGTTCATCATATTAGCAGGGCAAATCGCTGCAAGGTTCGCAGATATGAAGCACAGCAGTCGGGTCAGTCTCACTGCGTCACGGAGAGAGAAACCCCTAGACTATCTGGGTCAGTGTTTAAATTATCCGAGTCTCGTACTAGGGCCTGGTCCCACCACAGCAAATCACTCAGGGCCTAGACTTCACTGTCGGAGAAGCTGTTCTCAACCTCTCCAAGTTGGCTTGGATACTGAGACTTTGTATGATATACTTTGCATGTTTTCTTAACAGTCACCTGAATTTTGGAACATAAATAGAAACATCGAACAACCTGTCACTGGATCTTTTGAACCAACTGTGTAGATACTTAAGAAGCCATAATACCTGTCATGCATATATTGCTGGAGCTCCTGATATACAAACATTCTTCATGTTGATCTTTTCTTGAAGGACCAAATTAACCACTGGCAAAGGAAAAAAAAAACATGGATGAGAGACAGGAAGAGGTACAATGGGACCATATTCCACATTAAACAACCCAAGATTTTGTGGGGGTTTTTTGTATCCACCAAAAATAGAAGGGGTTACAAATGCAGTAGTCTCAACACTCCACCAATATTTAAGAGATTTGCCATATGACTTGAGATCAATTGCGGGTGTAATATAACTATTAAGTCAAGTTCGTCAGTTAACTATGCACCAGTGTAGCCTTAACAACTGGCATTTTATCCTTTATTCTTTCATTAAGTACTTCATCAACTGTTTGGTATTTTGAGATATCTATCATTTGCACAAATTGCTTTTTGTACAAAATTATTTCTTAAGTATGTCATGTTTTATGTTTCCAACAGTATGTAAAAGCAAACCACAGTCTTTAATAGTGGTTTCCCAAACAATTGAAGACTACATCTCACTTTGGAGAGAATCAATTCATCTAATAAGTGGGAGACTACTGATGGAATGGGGAGAGTGAAGTCAGAGCCTTCTCCAAGAGCGCTGTTGGTATCAAAATTCCATCATCAACATTTCATACTTAGCATTAATCTCAAGTTTAATTGGAGTAGTTGTGCAGGGATTGTCTCTGGATATTCATAGAACATAGAACATGGAGCACTACAGCACACTGCAGGTCTTTAGACCCACAATGTTGTGCTGACCTTTTAACCCACTCTAAGATCAATCTAATCTTTCCCCGCCTACATAATCCTTCAGTTTTCTGTCATCCATAGGCCTACCTAATGCCCCTAATGTACCACCCCTGGCAAAGTGCTACAAGCACCCACTGCCCTTAAAATTATGCCACTGGTATTAGCCATTTCCACCCTGGGGAAAAATATCTGGCCATCCACTCAATCTAACAAGTCACCCTTCACCCTCCTTATATGGAGGAATTTAAGGTGGGGGGTTATATGGGAGGCAGGGTTTGAAAGTTGGCACAACATTGTAGGGTCTGTAATGTGCTGTACTATTCTATGTTCTATGTTCTATTCCATCTGGAAAAAAATACCCTTAGCTCACTCAACCTGTCCTCATAAGACATGTTCTTTAATCCAGGCAGAATTCTGGTAAATATCCTCTGCACCCTCTCTAAGGGCTTCTACATCCTTCCCATAACCAGAGCAACACACATCAGTCTAAGGAAATGAATAAACTGCCAATGTTTCGGGTCCAGAACCTTCATCGGGACTGTGAGGAAGGTGGAAGATTCCAGAATTAGATGGTGGGGGGAGGGGAAGGAGGACAAGCTAGAAGGTGACAGATAATGGCAGGGGTGGGGGGAAGCAGAGATGAAGTAAGAAGCTGGAAGGAATCTGGGTGGAAAAGTAACAGGGCTGGAGACGAAGGAATCAGATAGGAGAGCAGAGTGCACCATGGGAGAAAAGGAAGGAGAAGAGGCAACGGGGGGATTTCTTCACCTCTTCTACGTAGACAGATGTGGAAGCCACTGCATTGGGTATACTTAAGGTGGAAGTTGATAGATTCTTGATTAGTAAGGGCACCAAAGGTTATGGGAAGAAGGCAGGAGAATGGAGTTGAATGGGAAATAAATCAGCTGTGATTGAGTGGCGTAGAAGATTTGATGGGCCAAGTAGCCTAATTCTGCTTCTATCTTTTTTGATCTTGTAGTCTTTACCATATAAACAAGGGCAAATGTATATGTGAGCTCCTTTTGCATAATCCCTCTGAGACGTGGAACATCTTGTCATGTGTCCTTCCCTGCCTTACTTCAAAATCGCGTGCCTTCCTCCCCAGTGGCAGAGGGAGTACGGGAAACCGCAGAAAATGGAATCTGGAGCCGAATCAAATTGAAGGAGGAGCTTAGCAGGTCAAGCAGCCTCTGTGGAGGCAAAGAGGTAGTCAACAGCGCAACCAGAGAACCTGCATCTGGACTGAGACTACAGAGAGTAGATAGCACTTTCTCCAGGCAGCATTTCAACAAGTAGCCCAGAACATCCTCAAGGGCGACTGGGGATGAATGTAAACCACTCTTATCCTATAAACTAATAAACTGGCAAATCCCAGCCATTGTCCTTCATTCACTGACCCCTGTCTGATGGATATGGCTGACAAGAAATTGCAAGATGATCTGATATGTGCACAGCATTGACTGGGACTCCACGTTCAGTACTTGTCTGCCGCCAGTTAATGTGGAAAGCAGATGGTATTTGATGAGCTGCCCTTGAAATTATGGACGCAGATGATTGAGTAAGAGTAAATTTGTAGGATTAAGTAGAGGTGCTCTGGCAGCCACTAACAATCTCTGTCATCTCCTCATTGTGTTGGGTAATACCATGTGGACGCCCTTGCTCCCTGGTTCTCTATGCTTTCCGTGAGCTCCACTGTGAGATGTGGTGAAGTGAGGAGGTATGCACGGCACAAGCCCGACTGGCTGGATAGCCTCCTTCTGCGCTTTATTTCTATGAATCTGGCCAACAGATGACACTGTGAGAGCGTGGGAGAGTTGTACGTCCAAGTGTTAATGGACCATCGACAATGGTGAATTGTTTCATTTTGCTATACATGAGATTTATTTATTTATCGAGAAACAACGCGGAATAGGCCCTTCTGGCCTTTTGAGCCACGCCACCCATCAATCCCCCAATTTAATGACCAATTAACCTACCAACTGGTAGGTCTTTGGACTGTGGGAGGAAACCGGAGCACCCGGAGGAAACCCACGTGGTCACGGAGAGAACATACAAACTCCTTACAGGTAGTGGCGACAATCGAACCTGGGTCCAATTCAATACAATAGGGTCAATACCATAGCGGATAAAATGGGGTCTTTTAAGAGCCTCTTAGATAGGTACATACAGCTTAGGAAAATAGTGGGCTATGTGCTAGGGAAATTCTAGGCAGTTTCTAGAGTAGGATATATGGCTGGCATAATATTGTGGGCCGAAGGGCCTGTAATGTGCTGTAGATTTCCATGTTTTATGTGCTATGTCCTGGTACTGCAAGGCATTGTGCTAATCATTACGTTACAGCACCGTCCCAATATCTTGTGCTTGTACCAATACTATCTGTCAAGATTTTGGGCAGCCTGGAAAAGCTCTTCTGATCTTGTATTTTCTTTTATACTCTGTTTGATCAGATCGACACTTGACTCTGTTCCTCATGCTGTGTTAACTCACTGGGAGATTTTTGGAACTGCACACACAGTCAGAGCATCTCAGAAACAGCCACATGTTGTTTTTATGGGTAAATCACACTTTATTGTGAAGGATGGAAGAAAGTAAGGCCATTCAAAGGGAATGGAATCTACCGTGGACTTCCCACAACTTCATCTTCTTATCTTCCATATAGGCCAATGTTCTCCTCTTGTTCCCCGGGGATGCTGGAAGATGGTTATACAGACTGGCTATTGATAATGTGTGATTCAGGTGATGAGATTAGTAAATATTCAGCAGTGGAGAATATCTGGCTGTATTCAGTGCAGTCTATACACACGCAATCGCTGATCACAGCCATTGAAAACAAGTCTTGTGAAGATTGGAACAACATTTATAAATTGAATTTGAGGTGTATTTTAGGCCTTCGCAGAGAGGCCTTTATTGAGATTTCCTTCATTTACTGTTTGTGATGATATAGCTTATTAATTGATCCAGATTATCAAATCCACAGCGAGAAAGGGTTTCAATACTTCAATAGTTCCATTTAATATCAGCAAATGTATACAATATTCAAACTGAATTTTTTGTCCTTTGCAGATATCTACTAAAACTGAAGGATACCCTAAAGAACGAGTGACAGCAAACATGTTAGAAACCCAAAGCCCCCCCAACTCCCCCATGCACAAGCAGCAGCAAAGCAACGGCACCCTCCTCCCCCACTTACTCCATCAGAAAACATCGGCATCCTCCACCCATCAAGCAAGCACCAGCAAAGCCCCCAAGAAAGACCATGATCTGCAGTACAACCAGAACTAATCATTCACCCGACAATTCAACATACCACAGGCTCTCTCTCTTCCAAATTGAGGGGAAACAGCACAGCAAGAGGGGAAACTAACAAGACAAAAACAAACACTTGCTGGTTTACAATTTTAGAGTCTACTGTGTCACATTATCCCCCCTGAGTCCTCTGACTCGAGAATCGGCAACAAACTCTCCCATAGACACCTACCAAGCACATTGTCCACATCCTGCTCAGCTCTGGTTTAGATCTTCTGAGAATTGAGGTAATAAAACTCAGTGTCTTGAATGAGTTCCTCATTTCAGACACCTTTTTCAGTCCAGCTTTTAATCCATTCTTTGTTGGTGGTGAAAGCGAAGAGGTGATGATGAAGTAGCAGAGCCTGAAACAGGTTCCTAGAAGCCATGTGGTAGGTTGGAGTGCCAGAGGGATTGCAAGTTGTGGTACTTGGTGCGTTGCAGACCTCTCTGTCTGTCACAGTATCTCGAGAGCCAGGAGAAGAAAATCTGTGTCAAGAAGGGTAATTGTCGACAACACCAAACTGAGGTGGTAGGATGGAACATGGCGGCTTTTGTACAGTTGCAATTAATATCACAAATAATTTAACCAAATCAGTGTCCAAATGTTGAAACTCTCAGTTGATGGCACAAATTTAACAATGAACGATAATGCCAACCTCCACCTTAAGGCAACCACATTGGTTATGCTGCCCGCACTGTAGCTTCTGATCTCTGGTTATTCAGCCCTGTCCTCTTCCAATTGTAGAGGAAAGGGACAAGTATCAAATGGCAGCCAATCCGTGAACTGTACATTAACTACAGTTCGAAATAAATCTGAAGTTCAAATTAACCTTACTTTCAAAGAACATATACAACCCTGAGATTCGTTTGCTTGCTGGCATACTGAACAAATCTATGGAATAGTAACTATGACAGGATCAATGAAAGACTGTCCAACTGGGGCGTTCAACCAAAGCACTGATGACAACAAACTGTGCAAATACAAAAAGAAGGAACAATAATATTAAATAAATTGGCAATAAATACCATCATTTTCAATTATTCCTGAAGAAGACAGCATGAATAGTCCGGGGAACAAACACAAAACTATTTGGACTATTATGAAATTGCTAATAATTTAAAATTACTCCTCATCTGACAAGGAAATTGGATTTATAGTAATTGAGTTTGACTTATGTGAGTAATGACAAGGTGTAAACCCCATGTAATTATTCAATGTACTCCTGAATAGCCCCAGGCCATTACCCAATCAGTGCACTGAAACCTTATTTGCCTTAAAAGGGAAAGACCGCAATTAAACGAGAAATAATGAAATTGTTGAATAATTTGCTCTGCATTGTGTTTCAATACACCAAGTTTATTGTCCTTCATTGTCCTTAATTACACTCAAAAGATTCAAAAAGCCCCTCGTCATTTGAGAGTTTTCTGTGCTCACTAACCCATAACTTGTCAGCTTGAGGAAGTGAAGTCAAGTAATTAGCTCCTTGGCTGGGTATTTTTCTGAGGGGGAGAAATGATAAATTAAATGTTTGTCCATAATTTGACCTTCAGCTATTCACGAGGTCCATAGCGACCCTTGCCCCATACTTTGATTCAACTATTGGACTGGCTGCAGAACTGATGAATTCTTTCCTTGTCAACAGGCACACGTTAAGGTGCTAAAAATAATTACAGATTCATTTGAACTTTCAACCTTCTTAAAACACTCCCAATCGCTCACTCAATAATCCATAAAGTGGTTCTGAGCTGCACACACCAGTTAGTCTCCCGGTTTCCATCTCTGTCACAAACATAGTAGCGTTGTTTAGGGTTTCAAAAGAGGCCTTCTGATGTCCCACAGCTTCTGTACATGAGGGATGGTAGTATGTAACAACCTTTAAACATTTGTTGGGCTTACAGTTCAAAAACTGGAATGGCGTTGGTGCTTTATAAACAGAATAAATCAGTTTGATAATGCAATGACTAGTGAGCATGATGCTTCACAGTACAGGTGACTCGGGTTCAATTCCTGCCACTGCCTATAAGGAGTTTATACATTTTCCCTATGACCACGTGGGTTTCCTACGGGTACTCCGGTTTCCTCCCGCAGTCCAAAGACATATTGGTCGGTAGTTTAATCGGTCATTGTAAATTGTCCTGTGTTTAGGCTAGGGTTAAAAATGGGGTTTGCTAGGTGGTGCGGTTCAAAGGGCTGGAGGGGCCTATTCCACACTGTATCTCAATAAATAAACAATGAAAATGAAGAAAGATATGTACTGATTATATTGTAATTCTTGCATTTATAAATAAAGTTTAAATTGAAGAATAATCTTAATAGCCCATAAATAAAAGTTCAAAGTAAATTTATTTTCCAAGTACATATAGTCATCATGTACAACCCTGAGATTCATTTTCATGTAGCATACTCAAGAAATCTATAGAATAATAACCATAACAGAATCCATCAACTTGGGCATTCAAACAATGTCCAAATGAAAAAAGAAAGAAATAACAATAATATATAAGCAATAAATATTGAGAACTTGAGATGATGAGTCCTTGAAAATGAGTCCATTGGTTGCTGGAACATTTCAATGATGGGGCAAGTGAAGTTGAGTGATATTATCCCCTTTGGTTCAAGAGCCTGATGGTTCTTCACCCAACTCTCACCAATGTCTACTTGAAGAAGTTCCATTTCATCTCAGTTTTAAGGGAAGTGCCTTTATTCAGAGGCTGTGGCCTTGGATCATAGATTCTCCCATGCTGGAAACATCCTTTCCAAGTCCATCTATAGGTTTCAATGAGATACCCCTACCTCATTGTTCTAAACTCAGTCAGAAGAATCAAAAGCTCAAAAAAACATCAAACAGTTGATGAGAAGGTAGGGAGAATAAAATAGCAGTGTAGGATTACTGTATAAATGGGTGCTTGAAGGTCAGCACTTAATAGGAGACAAAAAAGCCTGTTTCTGTTTTGTATCACCGTATGGCCAACTGGAGATTCGAAGAATGAGGAGGGATCTCACTAATGCCTACTAAATGTTGAAAGGCTTGGACAGAGTGGACATGGAAAAGATATTTCCAATAGTGGGAGAGTCTAGGACCAGAGGACATAGCCTCGGAATAGGATTTTCCTTCGGAACAGATATGAGGAGTTTTTTTTTGGCCAGAAGGTGGTGTATCTGTGGAATTCATTGCCACAGCTGGCTGGGGATGCCGAGTCATTGGGTATAGTTAAACTGGAGATTGATAGGCTCTTGATTAGTAAGGGCACCAAAGGTTACAAGGAGAAGGCAGGAGAATGGGGCAATGTTTGAATGCCAGAACAGACTGGATGGGTTTAATTCTGCTCCTGTGCCTTATTATCTTATGACAAGCTATACATCGTGGCTTGCCATTGATAAGCGGAGCAGAGTTATGCAGCAGGTAGTACCACTACCCTATGATTTCAGCAATCCAAATCAGACCCTCTGCTACCTGTGTGGTGTTTGAACTTTCTCCCTGTGGCATGGAGTTTTTCCGTAGGTGTTCCGGCTTTTTTTCCAAGTCCCCATACATGCTGATTATAGACTAATGGACTGCTGCAGATTACCCCTCACGTAGGTGGATAGTAGCAGAATCAGAGAGGAGCTTTTGGGCATGTGAGGCAAAATGGGTTACTAAGAAACAAGTAGGGAGTTAGGCCATATTCTGGAGTCAGGGTATATAGTAAACATTAATTTCCCCAGCAAATAATCTTCAGATTTGAATGTGGATTGCAGATTAAATTTACAACAATTAGACCTCAGCTGCCTGCATATATATGAATGTAGACTAGAATCAGTGACAATTAACATTCATTTTGGGTGTCTGGAGCGTGGGTGCGAAGAAGAAGGTGTGTGGAAATGATACGTAATACAAAGGAAGCATTGTAACTGTAGAATTGTCCTGCTGTTAGCTTTGATCTTAAGTTTATGAAGTGTCATGTAATAATGGGTTGAGCAGGTCTCTTCTTACAAGACTGTTTCAATGTGATGCCTGCTGCTCATTTTTGTGGAATAAAACACTTCCATATCCACTAGCTTCAGTGTCTCTCCAGTGACTTCATTCACAGTTACAACATAGATTAGATTATTAGATTAGACTATGAGGACACGCAGTCCTCTTTTATTGTCATTTAGTAATGCATGAATTCAGAAATGATACAATATTCCTCCGGTGTGATATCACAAAACACAGGACAGACCAAGACTGAAAAAACTAACAAAACCACATAATTATAACATATAGTTACAACAGTGCAACAATACCATAACTTGATGAAGAACAGTCCATGGCACAGTAAAAGAGCTCAAACTTTCTCAAAAGTCCCACATCTCACACAAACAGAAAAAGGAAAGAAAACTCTCCCTGCCATGCCCGACCACAGTCCGACTCTGAGTCGTCCGAAAATTTCGAGCCTCCAATCAGCCCTCCAACACAGAGTACCGAGCACCATCTCTATCTGAACGATTCGACCTCAATCTCGGTCGCCAGCCACAGGCAAAGCTGGGGATTTTGAGGCCTTCCCTCCGGAAGATTCTCCATCACCCAGTAACAGTGGCAGCGAACTGGCATTTCAGAAATTTCTCCAGATGTTCCCCTGTGCTTTCATGTCTGTCTCCATCAAATCAGAATTGTCCATGGTCCCTATGTAACGGAAACGATATACATAGGGGAGTAGGGCTGATGGGATTACTCTAAGGCAGGAGTTCCCAACCTTTTTAATGCCATGGACCAATACCGTCAAGCAAGGGATCCAGGAACCCCTGCACTAAGGGGTGGGCTAGCCTCGATGGGCTAAATATCCTACTTCAATTCCCTAGAATTAAATAGACTCTGAGGGCAGGATCAAGGAGCAGCAGTGCTGGATCTACGAAAAACATCTATGTCCAAGAATTTATTTATTTTATTTATTGAGCTTCAGCAGGAAATAAGCCCTTCTGGCCCTTTGAGCTGCCCCGCCCACCAACTCCTGATTTAATCCTAGCCTAATCACGGGACAATTTACAATGAACAATTAAACTACCAACCGGTACGTCTTTTGACTGTGAGAGGAAACCAAAGCATGCGGAGGAAACCCACGCAGACAGGCAGTGGCAGGAATTGTACCCGGGTCGCCGGTACTGAAAAACATTGTATTAACCCCTACACTACCATGCCACAGATAAAGGATAGAGATTTGTCCCATCTTTAATAAGGCTGCCACCTCTGGCAGTAGTCTGGTTTAAAGGAGAGGGGAATATGGGTTGATTATGATTTACAAGGGAATCTATATGAGAGAGAATACAATTTATGAAAGGATATATGAGAGAAACCTACTACTCACTAGCCTGAGATCACTTCTTGGGAGACAGAAATTAATTAGGCAGCCAGCTATTCTCCACTCTTTGTGTGTGGGTTTTCTTTTTAAGTCAAGTGTTCTTAAACTCTATCAATTAGTTTGAAATGTTTCGCTCAGACCCAGTGTCAGGCAGTGGAATGTGAAACTTTTGGAGCTCTGTCCTTGAAAGTACACTGGACTCGAGAAGAGCACCGTATTGCATGGAGAGCGATTGTTTGCAGGAAGGTTTTAGTCAGAAAGCAGAATGGCATTAACCAGAAGACAATATTGCCATAAAAAACTCAGGGCAAGCAGTGACTGTGCAACATATTGGAATTTCAGTCCAAAGGAGAGTCAATAGGTAGCAATTTGAGACTGAGATTCTATATATAAAGGATGAATGGAAACTGGATTGACCTTCCTGAGATTCAATATAATGACAATGAATGGAAGGAATTTGATCCATTGGAACTCTATACAATGGGATAAATTGGAAAGGATTTGTTAAAATGTATTATAAATTGTGAAAAAAGCTTTGCTGCGTTTGGATGTCACGCACAGAATGACAGAAAGGTTTGGGCAATACTCAATGTATTTGTATTCTGAATTTGCTCCCCTTCAGTTCTATAAATTGTTGGTGAAATGTAATGATTTGAATTACAATAGTTAGCGGCTAAATTGCCACAGTATTTCTGGAAATACCTGGAAATATTTGAATAAAGTCCCGAGAATCTCAGTTCACAAGGGCTCTGCTGATCAGTTTAAGTGTAGATTTCCACCAGTGGCAGAGTTCTGCAATGAAAGTTTATCCGATATTTATTTGCGAAAATTTAAAAATGACTCTCAGATATCGCTACATGTCACTTTGACATTCAGGATGAGTTAAATTGTCACTTAGAGATGCTGCGTCTGAAATTCATTTAAGGATGCCTGAGACAGATTCCGAGATATCTGTCTGTGACAATTGCACTTAAGTGCCATATCGCCCTGTCATTTAGCACTGTCTGGAAATGATGGCGTGTATCTCAACGTCACTTTTTGTTGACATTGGAAATTAACCATTTGATGATCTTTTTAAGAATGCTTTCACACCCACAAGGAGCACCATTGGCAGCAAACTGGTACAATGCGACATGGTTCCAAAGAGTGTCAGACACAGACACAAGGAGTCAGGAGTCATTTGAACATCAAACTCAGATCATGCTTACCCTAGGCACCATTCATGCTGGCAATCTTCACAGGAATGGAAGGAATCTAATTTATTTTTTTATTATTTTTTGAGATACAGCATAGAATAGACCGTTCTGCTGCCCTGGGACAATTTGCAATGACCAATTAACCAACTAGCCAGTACATCTTTGGATTGTGGGAGGAAGCCCACACGGTCATGGCGAGAATGTTAAAAACTCTCTACAGGCAGCGGCAGGAATTGTAGCTGGATCACCTGTACTGTAAAGCTTTGTGCTAATCACTACGCTACCACGCAGCCCCCAGAAGGAGCTGCCTAACGTGGGATTAGTTGTAACCACAAGAGTTTCTGCAGGTGCTGGAAATCCAGAGTAGTACACAAAATGCTGGAAGAGCTCAGCAGGTCAGGCAGCATCTATAGAGAGGAATAAAGAGTCAATGTTTCAGGCCGAGACCATCCTTCAGGTCTCTTGATCAGGTCCTGATGAAGGGTCTCTGCCTGAAATGTTGACTCTTTATTTCTCTCCATTGATGCTGTCTGATCTGCTGAGTTCCTCCAGCATTATGTGTGCATGTTACTCGGGATTAGTTGTCAAGGGTCACACAGCAAATAAGGATTGGTCCTGAAGGAGCTGGTCTGGAAGGTGGGATAAAGTGAGTCTAGAGTAAGCTAGCCAATTGAATTCAAAACTGGTTGGGCTGAAGGAGTCATAGGACAACAGTAGAGGAATTTTCAGATTAGAGGCTTGTGATCAGTGGCATGACACAGCAGTTGGTGTTGGGTACCCTGCTGTTTGCCATATATATTAACGGTTTTGAATAAAAAGGCAGGTCACATGATTAGCAAGTTTGTGGATGACACCATTGTTGGTGTGGTGGACTGAGAAGATTGTTGAAGGTTACAAAAGGATCCAGATCAATTGGGAAAGTGGGCAAAGGAATGGCAGATGGAGTTTAACCCAGGCAAGTGTGAAGATCTGCAAACTGGCAGGTACGTCCAGGTGGGACATATACAGTCTTTGACAGGTCCGCACAAGTGTTCCTGGGACTGGAGGTCTGGAATTACAAGTCAGGACTAGTTAGGGTGGAATTGTTTCCCGTGAAGTGTCAGAGGCTAAAGGATGCCTTAGTGTTCCCATCATCATTATGTGCCGTGTCGTATGACATGGGCGATCATGGTGCATATCACAAGCCCACTGGTGCCAGGCAGACAATTTCTGTAGAGCATTGATAATGGCTGGTGTCACGCATCTTGTAAAGACTCTGTCCAGAAGAAGGCAATAGCAAACCACTTCTGTAGGAAAATTTGCCAAGAACAGCCGTGGTCCTGGGACCCTGATTGCCAACATCTAATGGCACATAATTATACTGTTGATGATGATGATGCCTTTATTTGGATAGAAAAAAGGGAAAATTTTGTGTAACTATAAAGATATTCACAAAGCTTTAGATCATTGTTAAACCTTAACAATGTCCCATTCTGAAGACCAAGCCAGAGAGATTATGGAGGTTCTTTATGTGTCAGCAAGTTGCTTCTCTCAGTCTCAACAGTAGCTAACCCACATTTTTCGTAGCAAAGAATTGGTTTTCAAGTAATACAATGAGGCAATGTCCAGGCAAAGTGGCCTAAAATAATATGATCCACTTCTCGGGGAGGTAGATAGAAATTTAAGTGTAGAACTTAGTTCAATCTGTTGGGTCTCATTTGAGTTCCAATTTGCCGAGAACAAGCATGGTCGTGAAACCATAATCATCCACGTCATACAACATGGCACATGATGATGATGATGATGATATTCTTTCCAAATTCTTCAACTCACCTGCACATCAGCGTGAATTAGCCAATCTGCGCGTCCTTAGGAATCACAGGCAGAACAGACAGACTCCATGGCAATGAGACTTGTGGTCTGAATTGAACCTGGACCTGTAGCATTGTGAGGTTTCAGCTCTCCTACCTGGACCCCTGTGCCACACATTACACGTTAATTTCTTGCAGCAAGGCTGTAAGAACTGCCTTTGGAGAAGTGATTGAGTCTTCGGATAGCACACTCTAGATAAATTCCACTGGTTCGGAATTCTAGGTATTCAGGACAATGTCAGAGAAGTGAAGGAATTGACTGGAAAATGCATAGATGGGAAGGAATATGGTGTGAGGAATCTGAGGAAATGGAACATAGCACAAAATGTTACAGCGAAAGGTGTGGGAAAATTGACTACACAGCATCAAAGAGTGTGGGATGTATCAGAATATCACAGGGATGATTCTGGGGTTTGTGCAAGGTAGTTATCAGATTCAGAATCAAGTTTAATATCAACAGCATATGTCATGAAATTTGTCGACTATTGGCAGCAGTACAATGCAATACATAATACTAGAAAAAACTGTAAATGACAATAAGTGTACATATATTAAATAGTTAAATTAAACAAATAGTGTAAAAATAGAAATTTAAAAAGTAGTGAGATATTCACTGTCCATTCAGAAATCAGATTGCAGAGGGAAGAAGCTATTCCTGAATTATTGAGTATGCGCCTTTAGGCTCTTGTGCCTCCTTCCTGGTGGTAGCAATAAAACTAAGGCGTGACCTGTGTGATGAGAAGGAAGAATACAAGACAGCGATGTATTCTAGCATACTCTCAGTCACCACTGTGGCGTACCTGGACCATTGACTGAGACACTGCATTATGTCAGAGATTATTATTGTCAAGGTGTACTTTGTTCTGAAGGTTCACATTATTAAAGAAAATATTCTCTCTATAAAGCTTACTTATTCTTTTTTGGATAAACTTGACAACGTAAGACCTTGAAAGGAATAATGTGAACCTTCACTACAAAGAATGAATGTGAAATTTTGTTCCATCCTCTATTGACTTTCACTGGTTGAGATGAAAAGGAAATGAACTCCTTATTAAAAACCCTTTCATGTCTTTCTAAAACTTTGAAAAGTCAAGTCCCAAAATCTCCTCACGGTTCAATCACACAGTCACCCCTCTTATGTGCTGATAATTTTATAAATCCATAAAATATTGATGTGTTGCCAGAGGTGCTTTTGAGTGACACAATTAGGGCATTGTTTCATTGTGTTCCAGGCAAACTGTCACCAATTTATCATGGTGCCATCATTGTCTGTTGGGGGTTCTTCTGGTATTTTAGACTTTAACTTATTTTTGCATGAAGATTTCCATGATGTTCAAACGCTGTGTCAGAATTTATTTGAAGCAACTTGGAAACTTTTGCTCTGAGGTTCTGCCCTCACTTTTACCATTAAATTTCTCAACTCTAATTCTCTGTTCATTTTTATGTGCAAGATATTTTCTTTTTCTGGGAAGAGCAGTAGTGGGAGGCAGAAGGGGCAGCATTGCTCTGTAGATAAAAAATGAAATCAAGTCATTAGAGAGAGGTGACACAGGGTTGGAAGGTGTTGAATCATTGTGGATAGAGCTAAGGAACAAGCAAGGGTGTAAAGTCCCTACTGAGAGTTGTATACAGACCCCCCCCCCCCAAACAGTAGTAAGATGTGGCCTACAAATTACAACAGGAGATAGAAAATGTATGCTAAAAGAGCAATGTTACAACATTCATGGGGGACTTCCGGTAGATTGGGAAAATCAGTTTGGTGCTGGATTCCAGGAGGGGAATTTCTGGAGTGCCTACACGATGGCTTTTTAGAGCAGTTCATAGTTGAGCATCAGTTACTCTGGATTGGGTGTTATGTAATGAACCAGAATTGATTAGAGACCTTAAGGTAACAGAACCCTTAGGAGCAAGTGATCATACTATGATTGAATTCATCCCAAAATTAGAGAAGGAGAAACTAAAGTCCGATATATTATTGGGAAGTAAAGGGAATTACAGAGGCATACAAGTGGAGTTGGCCACAATTGATTGGAAAAGAACACTAGCAGGGATGACGGCAGAGCAGCAATTGCTGGAATTTCTGGAATCAATTCATAAGGCACAGGAAATATACATCCCAAAAAGGAACAAGTATTCTAAAGGAAAGATGACACAACTGTGGCTAACAAGAAAAGTCAAAGCCAACATAAAAGCCAAAGGGAGGACATATAATAGAACAAAAATTAGTGTGAAGTAAAAGGTTTAGGAAGCTTTTAAAAACCAACAGAAGGCAACTGAAGAAGTTGTTAAGAAGGTAAAGATGGAATACGAAAGTAAGCTAGCCAATAATATTAAATAGGATACCAAAAGTTTCTTCAGATACATAAAATGTAAAAGAGGGGTGAAAATGGATATCGGACAGTGGAAAATGATGCTGGAGAGATAGAAATGGGGGACAACAAAATGGCAGATGAACTGAAGAAGTATTTTGCATTAGTCTTCACTGTGGAAGTCACTAGCAGTATGGAAGTTCTAGGTGTCAGGGGGCATGAAGTGTGTAAAGTTACCATAACTAGAGAGAAGATTCTTGAGAAACTGCAAAGTCTGAAGGTAGATAAGTCAGCTGGACAAGATGATGTACACCCCAGGGTTCTGAAAGAGATGGCTAAAGAGATTGTGGATGTATTAGGAATGATCTTTCAAGAATCACTAGATTCTGGAATGGTTCCTGAAGACTGGAAAATTGGAAATGTCATTCCTCTTTGCAAGAAGGGAGAGAGGCAAAAGAAAGGAAATCATAGGCCAGTTAATCTGACCTCCGTGGTAGGAAAGTTGATTAAGGATGAGGTCTCAGGTTACTTGGAGGTACAGGATAAAATAAGCCATAGACAGCATGGTTTCCTCAAGGGAAAATTTTGCCTGACAAATCTGTTGGAATTCTTTGACGAAATTGTAAGCAGGATAGACAAAGGAGAATCGGTTGATATTGTGTACTTGGATTTTAAGAAAGCCTCTGACAAGGTGCGACACACGAGGCTGCTTAACAAGTTACAGGAAAGATTCTATCATGGATAAAACAGTGGCTGATTGGCAGGAGGCAAAGAGTGGGAATAATGGGAGCCTTTTCTGGTTGGCTGCCAGTGACTTGTGGTGTTCCACAGGGGTCTGTATTGGGACCGATTCTTTTTACATTATATGTCAATGATTTGGATGATAGAATTGATGGTTTTGTTGCAAAGTTTGCAGATGATATGAAGATAGATGGAGGAGAAGGCAGTTTTGAGGAAGTAGAGAGGCTATTGAAGGACTTAGACAGACTAGGAGAATGGGCAAAGAAGTGGTAGATGGAATACTGTGTTGGGGAATGTATGATCATTCACTTTGGAAGAAGAAGTGAAAGGGTTGACTATTTACTAAAAAAGAGAAAATACAAAAAAAACTGAGGTGCAAAGGGACTTGGGTGTCCTTGTGCAGGATTCCCTGAAGGTTAATTTGTAGGTTGAGTCTCTGGTGAGGAAGGCAAATGCCATGTTAGCATTCATTTCAAGAGGACTGGTATATAAAAGCAAGGATGTAATGTTGAGGCTTTATAAGGAACTGGTGAGGTCTCATTTGGAGTATAGTGAGCAGATTTGGGCCCCTTATCTTAGAAAGGATGAGCTGAAACTGGAGAGGGTCCAAAGGAGGTTCATGAATGAATGGTTTGTCATATAAAGAGCATCTGATGGCTCTGGGCTTGTATTTGCCGGAATTCAGAAGAATGAGGGCTGACCTCACTGAAACCTATCGAATGGTGAAAGGCCTTGATAGGGTGGATGTGGAGAGGATTTTTCCTATGGTTGGAGAGTCTAAGACCAGAGGACAGAGCCTCAGGGTAAAGGGGTGTCCTTTTAGAACAGAGATGAGAAGAATTTTTTTTTAGCCAGAGAGTGGTGAATCTGTGGAATTCTTTGCCACAGGCAGCTGTGGAGACAAAATCCTTATCTATATTTAAGGCAGAGGTTGATAGATTCTTGATTGGCCAGGGCATGAAGGATATGAGGAGAAGTCAGGTGATCGGGGCTGAGAGGAAAATTGGTTCAGCCATGATGAAATGGAAGAACATACTCATTGGACTAAATGGCCTAATTCTGTTCCTATACCTTCTGGTCTTATGGGTCCTGTGTGCTCATGGTCCTAGTGCTATGCAGAGCAGCTTGGTCTCCTTGCCAAAAGAACAGACTTTGACAGGACTGATTTCTAATCTCTTCTCCTGTTGTCTGTGAGGAGAGAGTGAGTAGACTTGACTTGCATAGTGCGGAAGTGACTAAAATGGGTGCTATGGGGAATATCTATGGATGTTGATTATTTAGGATTTCCAAAGCATTTGCTGAGATTTCTCTTAGCAAGCTATAAAGTGGAGCTGAAAGCTTTTGGAATTATTTTCTGGATGAGATACCTGAACCTCAAAAGTGGCTGTCAATGATCATCTTCAACAATATCAAATCTGAAACCACCTAGCCTTGAGCTTCAAAGGCATTAGCAACACTGATTTTATCACACTTTGGATTTTCTGAGGGTTAACAAAAACTAGAACCTCAAATTAACCAGCCTTGTAAAATTACCATATTCTCCCTGTGACTGCATGTGTTTCATGAAACATTGAACAGTACAGCCCACCATGTTGTGCTAATCTTTTAATCTACTCCAAGATCAATCGAAACCTTCTTTCCCACTTGACCCTTTATTTTTATTTCATCTATGTGCCCATCTAAGAGTCTCTTAAATTTCCCTAATGTATCTGCCTCTACTACGAACCTTGCCAATGTGTACCACTTGTGTTAAAAAAAAGCTACTTCTGACATCCCCCTCTATATCTTTAAAGTTAGGCCCCCCTGAATTAGCCACTTCCAACCCGGGCAAAGGACAGTGGCTATCCACTCAATCCATGCCTCTTATCATCTTGTACACCTCTACCAAGTCACCTTTCATCCTCCTTCCCCACAAAGACAAAAACCCTAGCACATTCAGCCTACCTTCATTCACCATGCTCTCCAATCCAGGCAGCAGCCTGATAAATTTCCTTTGCGTCCTCTCTAAAACTTACACATCTTCCCTATAATGAGGCAGCCAGAACTGAACACAATATTGCAAGTGTGGTCTGTCCACAGCTGTAAGAATAGATCGGGGGCCTTGAACTTAATCTCCCGACTAATGACGGCCAACACATAACTCGCCTTCTTAAGCACTCTGTCAACTTATGCTGCAATTTTGCCCTAAGATCCCTCTGGTCCCCCACACTGATAAAATCCTGCTTTTCACTCGGTATTCTCCCTCCAAGTTTGTCCTTCCAAAGTGAATTACGACACATTTATCTGAATTGAACTCCACCTTCCACTTCTCAGCCCAGCCCTGCATCCTATCAATGTCAGCACAACTCTCATTCTTATGGTATTCCACTTTCCTTCTACATTCTCAGGAGATGCACTGCAGGGAGTGGTACAGACAGCCCAGCATATCTGTGGATGTGAACTTCCCTCCACTGAAGACATTTACAGCAGCAGGTGACTAAAGAAAGCCTGGAAGATCATTGGGGATACCAGTCACCCCAACCATACACTGTTTCACCTGCGTCCGTCTGGTAAACAGTACCACAGCATTAAAGCCAGGACCAACAAGCTGTGGAACAGCTTCTTCTACAAGCCATTAGACTTATAAATTCACGCGTCTGTACATTGCAGCAGAATCATAATGCAAAGATTTTTACTCCCTCACATTGTGGGATGGATGGAAGATTTAGATAAATTCAATTCAAATGCAATGCAATTTGTGCGTTAGTGGGCTTTTGGTGTTGGTTTATTATTGTCATACAGTGAAAACGTTGCCTTGCATACTGTTCATACAGATCAGGTCATTCCACAGTGCACTGATGTAGAATAAGGTAAATTAACAATGCAGAATGAAGTGTAACAGCTACAGAGAAAGTGCAGTACCGATAAACAATACAGTGCAAGATCATAATGAGGTAGATTGCGAGACGACGAGTCCACCCTATCACATGGTGCGAATTCCCCCTGGTGTATAGGTCAGCGGAAGAGTCTAGGAGGAGTGGAAAGGAAGGTAAGGAAGAATAGGCTCAAAGGAAAATTAATCAGGAAGGGCAGGATTCATCACAAGCTGGTGTAGGCTTATTGCAATGAAATTTCTTCCTTCTGTCATAAGGAAATCTAGTAAAATGTTATATTAATATCATGGCAACAAGAGCAGGTCCAAGAGACTGGGTATGCTGTAGCAAGTGATTCACTATCCTACCACCCAGTTCATTTGCAATATTTTGTTTGCTCATTCATTATGTGCTATGTTAAGGAGTGAAACTGAAAACAACAAAATACAATGCAATTGCCACATTATTCCATTCATGCTAGTAAATATGCACAGCTAAATAAGAACTTAGTTAACTTTCCTACAGTATTATAAGCTCCCAACAAGTAAATACTAAGGTAAAACCTATGTGTAAACCATTAGCATCTAGCTTAGCATCTAATAAACGCAAGAATAACATTTTATTTCAGCAAAATTTTATTGATACCTTTAGATTAACTTCTAAACAATATAACTTAAACTTAAAAACAATGTTTCTGCTGGGTAAACAACGTGATTGTTTTAGATAGAAACTACTTCAGCTCTTGACATAAACCTCCGGCTTTCTGCCAGCCAATGTGTTTTCCTACTATTTCCTGATTCCACAGGAGGTGACCTGATACAGATCTGAAATTGCTCATTTCAAAATAAAAGCTAAATGTGCTTAATCACATAGCAAAAATATAAATTAATTGCCCAAAGGGCAGAACATCAGTACTCTCCATAGATTGTCTGCCTGGCGTCAGCGGTCGCATAGCCAGGACTTGTCTTATGCACCAGCTGCTCATAAGACCATCCACCACCTGCTCCCAAGGCTTCACCTGACCCAGATCGGGGGGCTAAGCAGGTGCTACACCTTGCCCAAAGGTGACCTGCAGGTTAGTGGAGGGAAGGAGTGCCTTACACCTCCTTTGGTAGAGACGTATCTCCACCCCGCCATCTTTTCAGTTTTCTGCAAGGTACAAATCAGGAGTGTAAGTTGGAGAAGTATGTAAAATAATCATAGATTAATCAGAGATATACAGTATAGGAAATAATTAAAAATTGATGGATTTTTTTTTACCTGGAGAACTGGAATACAGGGGGCAAAAGTAATGTCACAACTATCCAGGGATCTAATATCCAGAGACTGAGCTTGTTCTTGACACTATCCATTAATGTCCTTGGAGAAAGTGCAGTATGAATTTACCTCAAAAATACCTTGATTCAAAAAGGGTTAAGCTCAGGGAGAAATATAAAAATCTGCCCGTGTATACAATTCAAATCTGACCCAATGAAACCCTAGACAAACCAAAACCCAGCTAGAAGTTTCATAATTTTGTGGTACCCATTCTGAGCCAAATCCAATATATGTAGTTGTTTCCCTTCAGGCTTGAGTTGGACAGGTTTTCTCTGAATATTGTAATTTATAAAGACCTTCCTTTCTAATCCAACCTGAGCCCAAAGGCCTATCACTTTTTTTTGATATGTACGGTGACCTACATTTGACAGACATGTTTGGATCCTGTTCAGCTCAGTGAGGTGAACAGATACCAGTGAGATAACACAGCTCTGAGTAGGAATTTCATAGGTTGAGGGGTGACAATAACGAAAATTTTAATTTATGAAGGGAAACTGGTAGGAAAGTTAGAGAGGAAATATTTTGAGTTTTTGGAGAACTGGTGGGTTACAGCATGAAAATTGAAGTCAAGCCTTTCAAGAATGGTGGAATTTTGAAACTCAAATCTGAAAATTGGAGCTAAATCAAATGTTAATTTTAAATCTGAGATTAGGAGATATATTGTTAAGGAAAATGGGAAAGGAGCAGATCTGGGAGACAGGCACAAGTGGCCAATTGTTGTCCTTCCTGTGTTTCAGTGAGATCTCATTGAAACGTAACAAGATGATTGATAAAGTGATTTCTGAGAAGTCTGTGCAAAATAAAGTTCAAAGTAAATTTATTACTGAACTGTCTATACCATATACATATTTTCTTATGGGCACCTGCAGGAAAGCCCAATAGAATCCATGAGAAGCCATGCACAATGAAGATTGTGAGACAGCCAATGTGCAAAAGGAGACAAGTTATGCGAATAGCAAAAAGGAAACAAATAATACATAGAACATGAACTGAAGGGTCCACGAAAGTGCGTTCGCACACTGCAGAGCCAGTTCAAAGCTGAGATGAGAGAAGCTGGTCCAGGAGCCAAGTGGCTGCAGAGATATGACTTTTCTTGAACCTGGTAGTGTGAGACCCAAGACTCCAGCACCACTCGCCTAATGGTAGTAGTTAATATGAGAGGGGGACAGGTCAAACGCAGGCAGATGCCACAGGCTCAGGTGAGGGATCTTGGCCAGCAGAAAGTTATGGGGCCAAACACCAGTTCCTTTCCTGCCTCAGGACCTCAACTCTGGCTTGAAGTCCACCCCAGGAACAGGTGATATTTGCCTTCAAGGTGACGTACCGGCATTCCTGTGCGTCAAGTTTGCCGAATTCTCCAGGAGATTGTGTTTGACTCAGTCACTCTGCAGTAGGATAAGGAGGACTTTCTTCACTCAAAACATCCAAGAGTTCTTGTAATTGTGAAACTCAGAGTGGTGGACGTTCAGGATGGATTCATGAGAAAATTTAGTGGATGCTTAAATTTAAAAAAAATTTTGGACAAATAAGAGATAAGAAGATGGTGTGGCCAAATAGATTTGAAGATCAGCTATGCGCAGAAGGAATATTAGAGCAGGGTCAAAGGGCTAAGTGGCTTTCTCCGACTACTATTTCTGAAGTTCTTGTGGATAAACTATCATCAATGCACCTCTAAGCTGAAAATGGGCTTTGGATTTGAGAAATGTTAAAAAGGTCGAGAAACTTATCTGTTATTGATTTTTACACCGAGATTAAGCCTGTGCTCAGTCAGAAGAAAGAAACCAAGCAGGACAAATCGCCTTTAAACCATGATATGAGTGTGGGGCTGGAAGTGGAGGCAGAGCCTCAGCACTGAATGAAACTGAAGATGAAACATATCAGGGACGGAACAAGGAGCACTTGAGTTGTTGGAAAGTCAAACCCCTCTGTAAATTTTGCTGAAGGAGAATGGGCATCCTCAGAATTCACCAGAGAATGAAATGCTTGTGATAGATGTTACAATGAGATCACTTCTCATTCCCCAGAACTCTGGAATTTGTCTCCTGGGGTTGCTGCACTCTTGCTGGGGCTGGCTCTTGTGTTTCTAATGACTCTCCCCTCCCGTGCAACTTGGATCTGCAGAGCTCATGAACAGAATCGCAGCTCCATTTGAATTCCCTGCTATCTGCCTGATTCCTGCTGTAGCCATACACATCAGGTTTGATTCACAGGGTAGCTGCAGTTAGTTTGTCGCCTGTCAAATCCTCTGCCTCTCCACCTCACTCTCCTTCTTCAAGACTTTCTAAAAACCTTCCTCTGCGACAAAGAAGTTCTGCAGCCTTCCTAATTAATTGGCTCAGTGTGGAGTTTTTGATTGCACTTTTCTGAAATGTTTTCCTATTTCCTACATCAAAAATATACTGTAATAATTAATGTTTTTGTTAATCTTGGTGGCGTGTGGTAACTAGGTGCATTATAAACTTACCTCATTATCCATGTTCTACATGAAACATATCAAAATGTTTAATAACATTGCAGTCTGGCATATCTTGTGAGCAGAGCGCACAAAAATAATCCAATTCTCTGCCACATTGAATACATCCTGTCAAACACATGATAGAGAAGTCTAGGATAAGTCTATCACCCCAGAGCAACTAGTATCAGTACACTGCACAAAGAGTCAGAGGTACAATCTGATATTCTGATGTACCTTTGGAGAATTAACTCTTTGTTTCCCCTGTAAGCTGGTTGCCGTGCAGATAACAGCAAGAATGTGATTAAACAGTCCCTGTGCTTGCATAAGCAGGTACGCACACTCACAGATCCCGACAGAAAGCGCTCTCACTGGCTTGCATGCCCGTTTGGTACGGGGGTGGGGGCCACTGCACAGGATCAAAATAAGCTGCAGAAAGTTATAAGCAGTCAGTTCCATCATGGGCCACTAGCTTCTGTAGTATCCAGGATATCTTCAAGGAGCAGTGCCTCAAAAAGGCGGCATCCATCAATAAGAAACACCATCACCCAGGGCATGCCCTCTTCTCATTGCTGCCATCAGGAAGGAGTTACAGGAGCCTGAAGGCACACACACAGCAATTCAGGGACAGCTTCTTCCCCTTTGCCATCTGATTTCTGGGTTTCTGAATGGACATTGAACACACGAATACTGCCTCACTACTTTTTTTTTGCTATACTTATTTTATAAATATATGTGTGTGTGTGTGTGTGTGTGTGTGTCTGTACATATATATATATGCGTGTGTGTGTGTGTGTGTGCGTGTGTGTGTGTGTGTGTGTGTTCGTCCATCGTCAACGTCGATGAGGACCTCGATGCCATTATTGATGGTGTCGAGACTAGTGCGTGACTTGGATTTAAGTGACAGAGAGTTGCGCAGCGTCAGCCTCACTCTCTCTTCCCAATTCCCATCTGGATCCGGTGGCAAGACAGATTTGAGACGGCTGGAGATGGGACTAGGTGCAGTGGATGACCAGGACGTCTTCTGATATATATATATACAAACACGCAGACGCACATAAATAAAAGGCATCCGTTAGTCTTGCGAGACCATGGGACCATGGACCTGGGATCTGCGCCTGGAAAGTCTTCACTCTCCAGGGCGCAGGCCTGGGCAAGGTTGTATGGAAGACCAGCAGTTGCCCATGCTGCAAGTCTCTCCTCTCCTCGACACCAATGTTGTCCAAGGGAAGGGCGTTAGGATCCATACAGCTTGGCACCAGTGTCGTCGCAGACCAATGCGTGACTAAGTGCCTTGCTCAAGGACACAACACGTTCCCTCAGCTGGGGCTCAAACTCACAACCTCCAGGTTGCTAGTCCAATGCCTTAACCACTTGGCCATGTGCCCACAGACACACATATGTATATTTGAATATATCTTTCTTTTTGTAATTTAAAGATTTATTATTATGTATTGTATTGTACTACTGCCGCAAAACAACAAAGTTCACAACATATGCCAGTGATACTAAACCTAATTCTGAAATATTTTGCTATACTTATGATCTCTTTCCTCATATAAATCTATGTTTGCATTGAAATACAGATGTTTCATTTTATGGATGGAATGCTTTCTTTTATAGGAATCCTCTGCTATAAACTTTATGTTTATCGAGTTAAGCCACTGAGTCCCTCATTTTCTTGTACTCCAGAGAAAAGAATCCAAGTTTGTTCAACCTCTGCGTATATAGCTCCTGCTCTCTAATTAGGCAGCATCCTGTAAACCTGGAGAAATTCAGCAGGTCAGGCAGCATTTATGGAAGGGAATAAAAGTTTTAAGTTTTGGGCCGAGACCCTTCATCAGTCCTGGTGAAGGATCTAGCCCAAAATGTCCATTGTTTATTCCCCTCCATAGATGATGCCTGACCTACTGAGTTCCTGAACGCTGTTCTAGATCTCCAACATCTGCAGAATCTTCTGTACCCTGGTTTGGTCTCTCCTATACCTCCACATTGTTCCTATAATGTGAAATCAGAAATTCACACAATACTTAAGATGTGCTTTAAGCAAAATTTTAGACAGTTGCATCAATACTTCCTGACTTAAATTCAGTGCCCTGGCCAATGAAGGCAGGCACGCCATATTAACACACACAAAATGCTGGAGGAGCTCAGCCAGTCAGGCAGCATCTGTGGAAATGAATAGATCATCGACTTTTCAGGCTGAGACCCTTCCTCAGGACTGAGAATGGAGGGGAGGCTTCCTGCTTTCTTTACCATTCCCATTTTCAGAGAGCTGTGGACATGCACCCCAAGATCACTCTGGACATCAATGCTCGTAAGGGTCCTGCCATTTCATGTATACTTTCTTCTTGCATTTGACCTCCCAAAATAGAACATCTCACACATCTGGATTAAAGTCTATCTGCCATTTCTCTGCCTAAATTTTTAATTGATCTATGCTCTGCTCTATCATTCGACAACCCTCCATACTATCAAACATTTTCTGTGCCATGCAAACCTTGAGTTCCTGCTGGAAATATTGGAATCCTTTAATTTAATATTCTAGTAAATTAAAGTTAGACATTTAAGATTAAGTGCATTAATTCATGTGCACCACATTGAAGAAAAACTTTTATTGCTTTTTAATGCTGGGCTTTTGGGATATAAGTATATCCTGTTTGACAGAGGGTAGTGTTTGAATATTTGGAAGTGAAATTTATTTTTAATTTAGTTTCATTCCCTTATGCTATTTTGGTCCAGAGATTTTTTTAAAGGTTTTACTTGAGACTTTTGGTTGCCCATTTTGCATTCTGACAAGGACATATCCTGGATGCTGTTGATTCAGCACTTTCACTCCTATTTGTCACTAGCTTTCTCCTGAGTGCTTTGTGCACTGGCATATCTCGCTCCTTTCCTTAAACCCATGGGTGCCCAGTCCCCTATACTAGTTTGAAAACTCATAGGGACTCCACCTGATGTGTTGCCTTTAAACACACAGGGCCTCTGACCACCTCACTCCCTGTAAACTCCGTAAGATTCAGCCAGCACTACCCTAGGATGCTCTGCCAGGGGTAGTGGTAGAAGCAGTTACAAAAAGTCAATGTCAAAGCTAAGTTTATTGTCAGATGTTCAAGTGCACGCATGCACAGAGACCATGAAAAACTTAGTTGCGCATTGCATCATATGCAACACTGTGCAAAAAGTCTTCAGCACATATTGCATGTATAGCCAGGGAGCCCAAGACTTTTGCACAGTAGAGTATTTGGCAACATTGAGCAGAGTGCAAGTTTGTAAATCTGGAGGGAGCAAAGGATGTTGGGAATAGCAAAAGTGGAGCGCTGTGGCAGGGGTGTGGGACAAGTGGCAGAGAAGGAATGCCAGGGGTGGGGGATGGTGTGGGGTGCAGACACACCCAGCCCCAAGACACCAGGCAGGGTCATTTGATTCCAAGCAATTGGTTTATTGATCATTACAGAATGTCTCTCTGGTGCTTCCTGCTCTCTCCCCTCTCCCTTTCCCTTTTCCCAACCATGACTCCCCTCTGGCTGCCCTCTTCCCACTCTCAGTCCACAATAAAGACCCATTAGGAGGGAGGAGAAGATGGCGGCGTGACGCAGCGCTCGTGGCCTCTCCGGTGATGATGTCTGTTATCTGTCAAGTAGGGTGCCGTGCGCAATTCTGATTTGATGGAGGCAGATGTGAGAGCACGGAGGGACATCTGGTGAAATTTCTGAAGTGCCTGTTTCGCTGCCGCCGCTACTGTGTGATGCAAAATCTCCGGAAGAGAAGGCCCCGAATCCTCAGCTTTGATTGTCGCTTGGCGGCCGGGGCCGGGGTCAAAGTGCTTGGCAGAGATGGTGCTCGGTGCTCAGTGTCGGAGGGCTGGTCGGAGGCTCGAAGTTTTCGGACGGACTCAGAGTTGGACTGTGGTCGGGTGCTTCCAGGATGCTGCATCGGCAAGTTCGCAGCGCTGGAAGCTCATGGCAGGGAGAGTTTCTCCCTTCTACCGTCTGCGTGAGATGTTGGGGCTATTGGGACTTTGGGACTTTTTTTTACTGTGCCCATGGTCTGCTCTTACCAAATTATGATATTGCTTTGCACTGTTGTAACTATATGTTATAATTATGTGGTCTTTGTCAGTTTTAGTCTTGGTCTGTCTTGTGTTTCTGTGATAACATACTGGAGAACATTGCATCATTTTTTAACGCATGCATTTCTAAATGACAATAAACGAGGACTGAGTGTCCTCATAATCTAATCTAATCTAATATCCGAATCAGGTGCATCATCACTCACATATGTCATGAAGTTTGCTTTTTTTTTTGTGGCAGCACCACAGTGTAATACATCAATGGCTACAGTCTGAGATACGAGTCTTAGATACCCTGGCTGTATACACTAAATGCGCGTAAGACATTTGCGCAGTACTGTATGTATAATTCATAAAATGAAAAAATGTGAACATCTACACTTTTTAGAAGAAAACACAGAATTAGATTTTAAAGAATCCATGTTAGTGCTAAGTGGTCAACATAGTCATGGTGTTACTGAACTGTAGTGATTAAATATTTACGAGGCTATTGAATAGACTCACACATATGCATGGAATGGAGGGGTGTGTACAGGCAGAAGGGAATAGTTTAGTTAGCATCATGTTCAACACAGATATTGTGGGCTGAAGGGCCTCTGTATCGTGCACTGCAAAGGCCAATAAAAACGGGCAGTGCAGGAGATGGTAATATCTGTGTGTAAAGACAGTGCAATGGGTTCTGGGTGATTGCATAAACTGAGTGACGATGGTCCCTGTGCAGGATGAATGCACCTCCATCAGATGGGAAACTGTGTGCAGGGACCCACCAAAATGCCTGCAGAGCACCGGGGGAGATCAGCATTTGTTGGAGAGAGTGAGCAGGAGGTGGTCAAAGAGCAAAGAGACGGGGTTTGTGCCATGGCGGAGGGAGCAGGTTGGTGGGG